>NC_053389.1:570037016-570371362 GCF_905171765.1 Bufo bufo | reverse complement strand
CTCCCAAGCAGCAGTTAGTCTGTACGGACTTAGACGAGCCTATGCAGCTAGGAGGAACTACTCGTCAGGTCCGTCCTCCTGAGGCTCGCCGTAGGCGTGGGGTTTGTTTTTTTTGTGGGGAGAGGGGTCATTTCATTAATGTCTGTCCTTCTTTCCTCAGAAACAAAAGACCGTCGGAAAAACTACTAACCCCAGGCTGTGTGGAGGATGTCAGCCGGGGGGTATACGTTTCCTCCATACGTACATCGCAATTTGTGTTGCCAGCGGTTATTATTTTTGGTGATAAGACGGAGACTATTTCTTTCTTTCTAGACAGTGGAGCAGGGGTAAATTTGATAGATGCCCATTTTGCCCGCACTTTGGGTTTGTCTCTCTGTACGTTACAGAGACCCATTCCCATATTCGCTATTGATTCTGCTCCCCTGTCTCAGAGAAACCTCACCCACATTGTTCATAATTTACACCTTCGGGTAGGGGACCACCATAACGAGATGCTTTCAGGTTATGTTCTGGAGGGGCTTCCCACTCCGGTAGTGCTGGGTCTTCCCTGGTTGGTAGCGCACAATCCAGTGGTGGATTGGCAGGCCAGGGAGATATTGGAGTGGAGTGAGCAGTGCAGAGAAAATTGCTTAAATAGCAATTGCTTAGTCGCCTCCATAACTACCCTACCTACATTTATTTCGGATTTTGAGGATGTTTTTTCTGAAAAGGGTTGTCAGAAGTTACCACCTCATCGTCCTTATGATTGCCCGGTTAACCTTATTCCCGGCGCAAAATTACCCAAGGCCAGGTTATATAATCTTTCAGGTCCAGAGAGACAAGCCATGAAAGATTATATCTCCGAGAGCTTGGCTAAGGGACACATCAGACCCTCTTCTTCACCCGTGGCTGCAGGGTTTTTCTTCGTTAAAAAGAAAGATGGGGGCCTGCGTCCTTGCTTAGATTTTCGCGAATTAAATCAGATAACCATCCGAGACCCATACCCTCTTCCTCTCATTCCTGACCTGTTTAATCAGATTGCGGGTGCTAGGTGGTTCTCCAAACTTGATCTTAGGGGGGCCTACAATCTGATTCGTATTAAGGAGGGGGATGAGTGGAAGACAGCGTTTAACACCCCTGAGGGGCATTATGAAAATCTAGTTATGCCTTTCGGTCTGACCAATGCTCCTGCCATCTTTCAACATTTCGTTAATGAAATCTTTAGTCATCTAACCGGCAGGTTTGTGGTAATATACCTAGATGATATTTTAATTTATTCGTCTGATCTGAAAACACATGAGGTGCATGTCAGACAAGTACTGCAGGTCCTACGGACGAATGAATTATATGCTAAAATTGAAAAATGTGTCTTTGCCGTTCAGGAGATACAATTCCTGGGTTATTTTTTATCTGCTTCAGGTTTCCGTATGGATCCTAGGAAGGTCCAGGCAATTTTAGATTGGGATCTTCCTGAGAACCTCAAAGCACTACAACGGTTCTTGGGCTTCGCGAATTTCTATAGGAAATTCATTAAAAATTATTCACTTATTGTAAAACCGCTTACTGACATGACTAGGAAGGGGACTGATTTTTCTAAATGGTCTGACGCCGCTAAAGTTGCTTTTTCCTCTCTAAAAGAGAGGTTTACCTCAGCACCTGTACTAGTCTAACCTGATGTCTCTCAGCCTTTTATTGTTGAAGTTGATGCGTCAGAGGTGGGAGTGGGGGCGGTGCCGTCTCAGGGTCCGTCTCCTGGCAAATGGCGTCCTTGTGCTTTCTTTTCTAAAAAACTATCTGCAGCAGAAAAGAACTACGATATTGGCAATAGGGAACTATTAGCTATTAAACTTGCGTTTGAGGAGTGGCGTCACTTTTTAGAGGGGGCAGTCCACCCCGTCACTGTGATTACGGACCACAAATATCTTCTGTATCTCGAATCAGCTAAGCATCTCACCCCTAGACAGGCTAGGTGGTCGCTATTTTTTACCAGGTTTAACTTTGTGATTACCTATCGTCCTGGGGCAAAGAACACCAAGGCAGATGCACTATCTCGTTGTTTCCCTGGAGGGGGTAATGTGAGTGATCCGGTGCCCATTCTTCAAAGAGGAGTGGTTGTTTCTGCGGTACACTCTGTTCTGGAGGGGAAGGTGTTAGAGGCCCAGGGGGACGCCCCGGTCTCTTGCCCCTCAGAGAAATTGTTTGTACCGTTGAACTTACGTTTCGAATTATTAAAGGAACATCATAATTCGGCACTTGCTGGGCACCCGGGTAGTAAAGCAACCTTGGAGCTATTGTCTCGTCGTTTTTGGTGGCCAAGGTTGCGTCAGGATGTATTGGATTTTGTGTCTTCTTGTTCTACCTGTGCGCGCGCGAAAGTCTCTCCTACACGTCCGGCAGGGTCTCTATTACCACTCGTCATTCCCAATAGACCGTGGACACATCTGTCAATGGATTTTATCACTGACTTACCTTTGTCTGCGGGTAAAACAGTTATTTTGGTAGTAGTGGACAGGTTTAGCAAAATGGTACACTTCATTGCGTTACCCGCACTACCTAATGCTAAGACTCTTGCTCAGGTATTCGTCAGTGAAATCGTGAAGCTTCACGGGGTCCCCTCCGATGTTGTTTCGGATCGGGGTACCCAGTTTATTTCTAAATTTTGGAAAGCTTTTTGTTCCCGTTTGGGGGTACACTTGTCCTTTTCCTCAGCTTTCCATCCTCAGTCGAATGGACAGACTGAGCGTACCAACCAAAACCTTGAGACATATCTAAGATGTTTTGTGTCTGAAAACCAAGAGTTGTGGTCATCATATTTACCGTTAGCTGAGTTTGCCATAAATAATCGTCGTCAGGAATCCACTGGCAAGTCACCATTTCTTGGTGCATATGGTTTTCATCCCCAATTCTGTACTTTCAAAGAGGGTGGGTCTTCTGGGGTTCCCGAAGAGGAACGGTTTTCGTCATCTCTTTCATCGGTATGGCAGAAGGTGCAAGCTAACTTGAAAAATATGGGAGGTAAATACAAATGCATGGCTGATAAGAGACGGTCGCCAGGTCCGGACCTAGGAGTGAATGACTATGTGTGGTTGTCTACTAGGAATATTAAATTGAAGGTTCCCTCTTGGAAACTGGGTCCTAGGTTTATTGGCCCTTACAAAATTGCAGCCATCATCAACCCCGTGGCTTTTCGCCTGGAGTTACCTCAGACTTTTAAAATTCATAATGTTTTTCATAAGTCGTTACTCAAAAAATATGTTCCACCTCTAGAACCATCACCGCTGCCACCCCCTCCTGTTGTCGTGGATGGTAATCTAGAATTTCAGATATCCAAAATTGTTAATTCTCGTCGGGTCCGCCGCTCTCTTCAATATCTGGTGCATTGGAGAGGTTACGGTCCCGAGGAAAGAATGTGGGTTCCTGCGTCTGAGGTAAACGCTGACAGGTTAGTTCGGGTTTTTCATGCCTCTCATCCTGAGAGACCTGGTCCTGAGTGTCCGGAGGCCCCTCGTAGAGAGGGGGGTACTGTCACGAGGGTATCGAGAACCACACCTGACTCCGTTATACCCGGGGTCAGGAAGTCGCAGCGGTTGGCTGCACGCTCTATTTAAGATAGGGCTGTTTTCCTTATGGTAGCTTTCTGGGTTTGCTTTGCAAACCCTTTTGGCTCACTCAGGGATCCGTAGCTCCTTCTCCTCAGCTGTTCCTTGTCCAGCACTCCCAGACCTCCTTATATTCCTCTCTCACACTTCTCTGGTTGCCAGAGATAGAGCTTCCTGCCTGGACATCTATTCTGACCTTCTGGAGCTGTGTTGCTGCGTTCGCTGGTAGTTGGTCCAGAACGCTACCCTCCGGATCCCTGTTGGACCTTTTTGGTCTATTGTGGTCACCCACCTGGGTGTATGTGTTTGTCTGTCCTCTCCCTGGTGTTTCCCTCTTAGTGATAGTGGTGCGGACTAGCGATCCCACCGGCCTGTTCACTATCTAGGGCTCATATTAGGGAAAGCCAGGGTTTAGGCACGCGATCGCCGCACGGGTGAGGAACCCGTCTAGGGACGTCAGGTGCCAGCCGCAAGGTGAGTTAGGGGTCACCACCTTTCCCTCTCCCTTGGGCAGGGCTTTCCCTGTTTTCCTCCCTGTGCGTGTCGTTGGTCATTACAGTACCTTTACACGAGGTGATGATCGGTATGATTGAGTGATAAACGAGTTGTTTTCCCTTTCATCCTCCATGACGGCATACCATGAGAGATGACCCGCCTCCAATCAGGTAGGGACAGGAAGTATAAATTAGACCCTCCTCCAGCTCTTCCTCAGTGTCTTCCTGTCCCTCCAGGTAGGAGATGGATCATCCTCATGGCACATTCTATGAGCCCGTTTCTGTTTCAGGCAGGCAGAGGCGGTAAGAAGAAAAAGGAATACCTTAAGCACATGAGGGAAGCAGACAGCACCCGTGCCCTAGTTGGGTATTGTGGGGCTGTAAAGACTGTCAGGTACCCCTGCTCCTTACCTCCCGCATGGCGTGTCGGGCATGGAGGTCCATGTGCGACCGGACACTCAGGGAGTCCCTCCGGTCTGTCCAACAGCTCCGCTTTGCGATCCGATAGTTTCAGCTCTCGCAAAGAACGCTACCGGAAGTCCTATGTGGTTCACGTGCGTTCCAACCGGAACTTCCGCTCTGTGGAATGCACGCGGTGGGGGCGGAGCAGCAAATCGGCACGCTGATCATGGCGGAAGTCGCCCACTGATCTGAGGTCTGCAGGTGAGAGTATTTTAAGGGGGGTTTTTGTAGAGAAGGTTGCTGCAACATGTCTGAACAACCTGGGCAGAGGGATACCTCTCAGGGACCCTCTATTGTAAGTAAGGTCCTGGGGGTTGGGTGAGTGCTGGTTGTATTACCTTGCTAAACCCCAGTATGTGCCCCTCATCTCTCTCTCTCTCCCCCTCTACGGCTCTCCCTGTATGAATGCGGAGTGATAAGGATATAGCTCAGAGAAAAGCTAGTCCAAAAACTAAAAAATGTGTTGTGTTCAGCTAAACTGCCCGACGCTTATAACAAAAAAACTTTTCAAAAAATGTACCTCTAATATGGTGAAGGACTTAGTTCCGTCAATTAGAGAGGAGCTACGAGATGTTATACGGGAAGAAATTGGCGGTAGTTACTCCTGGGACATCTAGCTCTAAACAGAGATCCTAAATTGAGCATCTCCGTGCCATCCTCTGAGCCTGAGTCGGATTCGGAGGATGAAGAAAGAGGGTATTTCCGGTCCATAAAAACATGATGGAACTAATTAAAAGAGAATGGAAATCCCTAGATAAACTATTCGTCCCAAAAACAATGAAACGTCGCCTCCCATTCTGTAAAGAAGATGAGGTCCTATTAACAACTTGCCCCAAAGTGGATGTATCTTTATCCAAACTAGTGAAAGGGGCTAATGCTCTCCCATTTGAAGATATGGGGACCTTAAGGGATCAAGGGACAAAAAAAACAATAAAAAAAAACTGATCAGGTCCTTAAAAAAAAATCTGGGAGGCCAGCACAGCACTATTCAAGCCTAATCTGGCAGCCACATCTGTGTCAAGGTCTTTAAAACAGTGGCTGTTACAGCTAGAGATTCTCCTGAAAGAAGGAGCCTCTTATGATACTTTAAAAGACTCCTTTAAAAGATCATGTGACGTACCATGTGATCGGAGTGACGTCATCAAAGGTCCTTGACCTATAATTAATGCTCACCACAGGTCCTATTCAGTAAAGGGGACAGAAGGAGATGCCAGCATCGCGATCAAGTGGACTAAGGCGAGTTAAATGATTTTTATTTATTTTTTAACCCCTCTAGTGCTGTTTTACTATGCATTCTGTATTCAGAATGCTATTATTTTCCCTTATAACCATGTTATAAGGGAAAATAATAATGATCGGGTCTCCATCCCGATCGTCTCCTAGCAACCATGCGTGAAAATTGCACCGCATCCGCACTTGCTTGCGGATGCTTGCGATTTTCACGCAACCCCATTCATTTCTATGGGGCTTGCGTTACGTGAAAAACGCACAAAGAGGAGCATGCTGCAATTTTCACGCAACGCACAAGTGATGTGTGAAAATCACCGCTCATGTGAACAGCCCCATAGAAATGAATGGGTCAGAATTCCGTGCGGATGCTGTGCGTTCACCTCCCGCAACGCATCCGCGCGGAAAACTCGCTCGTGTGAAAGGGGCCTTAGAGTTCATATATCAGCCTTAAGCGCAGTGTTCGGTGAAAAAATTGCAGAACATCCTTGGGTGATCCGGTTTCTAAAAGGAGCAGATAGGAACGGTATTAACCTAAGACCTACAGTTTCCCCTTGGGATCTCAATATAGTGCTATTAGGTTTGACAAACGCCCCGTTTGAACCTCTGTCAGAAACCTTGTTGAGATATTTATCTCTAAAGACTTTATTCCTGGTATCAATCACCTCAGCGCGAAGAGTGAGTGAAATCCAAGCTCTAAAAATAGCGGAACCTTTCTGCACTATATTTCCGGACAGAATTGTATTCAGACTGGACAATTCTTTTCTTCCTAAAGTGGTATCAAACTTCCACAGGCAGGAGGAGATTATTGTCCCATCATTCTGCTCAAACCCAAAAACAGAAGGGGAAAGGAATTTTCACAATTTAGATGTACGTAGTAGGGATCGACCGATTATCGGTTTGGCCGATATTATCGGCCGATATTGAGGATTTTGAACGTTATCGGTATCGGCATCTATTTTGCCGATATTCCGATAACGTATTGGGGACACAGAACGCGCTGCTCTCAGCGCGTTCTGTGTTCCCTCCGCAGCACAGGGGAGAAGGAAGCAGTGTCTCCTCCCCCTGTGCTGCTGCTGCCGCCGCCGCCAATGACAGGACGGAAGACAAGAGGAGGGGAGGGGCTGTGGCCGCTGCGCCACCAATGAAGATGAGTCTTTCATTAATTCAAATACAGGAGGCGGGAGCTGGCTGCAGAATCACATAGCCGGCTCCCGACCTCTATGAACGGCAGCTGCGATCTGCGGTAGTTAACCTCTTAGGTGCCGCGGATCGCAGCTACCGCTCATAGAGGTCGGGAGCCGGCTATGTGATTCTGCAGCCAGCTCCCGCCTCCTGTATATGAATGAGAGAGGTATCTTCATTGGTGGCGCAGTGCGCCCCCCCCCCCCTCAAGCCCCCTAGTATTAATCATTGGTGGCGCAGTGCGCCCCCCACCCCCATCCCAATAGTAAAAACATTGGTGGCGCAGTGCGCCCCCCCCCCCCTCAAGCCCCCTAGTATTAGTCATTGGTGGCGCAGTGCGCCCCCCACCCCCATCCCAATAGTAAAAACATTGGTGGCCGCCCCCCCCCCCCCCAGTTCTAATCATTGGTGGCAGTGGCCACAGGATCCCCTCTCCCCTGCTCCTCCGATCGGAGCCCCAGCAGTGTAAGCCTGGGGCTCCGATCGGTTACCATGGCAGCCAGGACGCTATTGAAGCCCTGGCTGCCATAGTCAGCTCCATGCTGCTGTGTGCACAAAGCACAGAGCAGCAGGGACAGTGTGAGATCCTATTCACCCTGATAGAGATCTATCAGGGTGAATGGGACAAGGGTTCTAGTCCCTAAGGTGGCTAAAAGTTAGTAAAAAAAAACAAAACACAAAAATATTAAGTATAAATGAAAAAGATTTACAAAAAAAATAAAATAATAATACACGTTAACAATAAACATTAATTTTCAGCAGATTTGTGTAGGAAATTTTTTTTTTCCTCAAAAATAAAAATACCCAGAATATCGGTATAAATTATCGGCTATCGGCCTGAAAGTTGACAAATTATCGGTATCGGTATCGGCCCTAAAAAATCAATATCGGTCGATCCCTAGTACGTAGGGCTGTGTTACTCTATCTAGAGGTTACAAAGACGTTCAGGAAAACGGACTGTTTGTCCAGTTCAGTGGAACACACAAAGGGCAAAAAGACACAAACAAAACACAACTCATTATCCAGATGGATAAAAATGGCGATTTCAGAGTCATATAAAGTATCAAATATGCCTCCACCAAAGTCCTTTACAGCACATTCCACAAGATCTGTGGCTGCATCCTGGGAAGAGAGGGCAAGTGCCTCATTAGAACAGATATGCAAAGCAGCGACATGGTCAAGTCCTCATACATTTATTAAACATTATAGAGTGGATACTACAGCTAGTCAGGAGCTCACTTTCGGCAGGAAATTGCTTCAGGCCATAGTCCGTCCATCCCCCCCCCCCCCAATAAGAATTTTATTCTGTTATATCTCATGGTATGCCGTCATGGAGGATGAAAGGGAAAAACCAAATTACTTACGGTAATTCCCTTTTCATGAATCCTCCATGACGGCACGGATTTCCCACCCTAATTACGTATATGAATAAATATATGTAGGAATATGTACATATAGGCCAAAAAATTTGGTGAAGGTGTGTGTGGGTGTGACTGCAAAAAAATAATATATATAAAAAAAAATATTTAAAAAAAAAAAAAAATTGTAGATATATAATAATCCTTTATATGCGAGGATAAGACTCTCTAGGCTATCGGTCCAGAAAGACACTGAGGAAGAGCTGGAGGAGGGTCTAATTTATACTTCCTGTCCCTACCTGGTTGGAGGCGGGTCATCTCTCATGGTATGCCGTCATGGAGGATTCATGAAAAGGGAATTACCGTAAGTAATTTGGTTTTCTTGGTGTAGTGAACGTTTCAACAGTGACCCTTTAGAAGTGCTGATTATGGTTCACAAAATCATAATTTCAATCACATATCCCATCGTGCTGCATTTACACAAAGTCAAATTTGAGTGCCGTGCGGTAAGCGATTCCTGTTTATGAAATTGTTAATGTCCAACGATGATTTTTGCTCCCACACAAATGAACCACAGAAAAATCTACCGATTGTCGCTCTCACTCATTGCTTTAACCACCTCAGCCCCCAGTGCTTAAACACCCTGAAAGACCAGGCCACTTTTTACACTTCTGACCTACACTACTTTCACCGTTTATTGCTCGGTCATGCAACTTACCACCCAAATGAATTTTACCTCCTTTTCTTCTCACTAATAGAGCTTTCATTTGGTGGTATTTCATTGCTGCTGACATTTTTACTTTTTTTGTTATTAATCGAAATTTAACGATTCTTTTGCAAAAAAATGACATTTTTCACTTTCAGTTGTAAAATTTTGCAAAAAAAACGAGATCCATATATAAATTTTGCTCTAAATTTATTGTTCTACATGTCTTTGATAAAAAAAAAATGTTTGGGTAAAAAAAAAAAATGGTTTGGGTAAAAGTTATAGCGTTTACAAACTATGGTACAAAAATGTGAATTTCTGCTTTTTGCAGCAGCTCTGACTTTCTGAGCACCTGTCATGTTTCCTGAGGTTCTACAATGCCCAGACAGTACAAACACCCCACAAATGACCCCATTTCGGAAAGTAGACACCCTAAGGTATTCGCTGATGGGCATAGTGAGTTCATAGAACTTTTTATTTTTTGTCACAAGTTAGCGGAAAATGATGATTTTTTTTTAAAAAAAATTTTCTTACAAAGTCTCATATTCTACTAACTTGTGACAAAAAATAAAAAAATTCTAGGAACTCGCCATGCCCCTCACGGAATACCTTGGGGTGTCTTCTTTCCAAAATGGGGTCACTTGTGGGGTAGTTATACTGCCCTGGCATTCTAGGGGCCCAAATGTGTGGTAAGGAGTTTGAAATCAAATTCTGTAAAAAATGACCAGTGAAATCCGAAAGGTGCTCTTTGGAATATGGGCCCCTTTGCCCACCTAGGCTGCAAAAAAGTGTCACACATGTGGTATCTCCGTATTCAGGAGAAGTTGGGGAATGTGTTTTGGGGTGTCATTTTACATATACCCATGCTGGGTGAGATAAATATCTTGGTCAAATGCCAACTTTGTATAAAAAAATGGTAAAAGTTGTCTTTTGCCAAGATATTTCTCTCACCCAGCATGGGTATATGTAAAATGACACCCCAAAACACATTCCCCAACTTCTCCTGAATACAGAGATACCAGATGTGTGACACTTTTTTGCAGCCTAGGTGGGCAAAGGGGCCCATATTCCAAAGAGCACCTTTCGGATTTCACTGGTCATTTTTTACAGAATTTGATTTCAAACTCCTTACCACACATTTGGGCCCCTAGAATGCCAGGGCAGTATAACTACCCCACAAGTGACCCCATTTTGGAAAGAAGACACCCCAAGGTATTCCGTGAGGGGCATGGCGAGTTCCTAGAATTTTTTATTTTTTGTCACAAGTTAGTGGAATATGAGACTTTGTAAGAAAAAAAAAAAAATCATCATCATTTTCCACTAACTTGTGACAAAAAATAAAAAATTCTAGGAACTCGCCATGCCCCTCACGGAATACCTTGGGGTGTCTTCTTTCCAAAATGGGGTCACTTATGGGGTAGTTATACTGCCCTGGCATTTTCCAGGGGCCCTAATGTGTGGTAAGTAGGTAAATGATCTGTGAAATCCTAAAGGTGCTCTTTGGAATGTGGGCCCCTTTGCCCACCTAGGCTGCAAAAAAGTGTCACACATGTGGTATCGCCGTATTCAGGAGAAGTTGGGGAATGTGTTTTGGGGTGTCATTTTACATATACCCATGCTGGGTGAGAGAAATATCTTGGCAAAAGACACCTTTTCCAATTTTTTTATACAAAGTTGGCATTTGACCAAGATATTTCTCTCACCCAGCATGGGTATATGTAAAATGACACCCCAAAACACATTCCCCAACTTCTCCTGAGTACGGCGATACCAGATGTGTGACACTTTTTTGCAGCCTAGATGCGCAAAGGTGCCCAAATTCCTTTTAGGAGGGCATTTTTAGACATTTGGATACCAGACTTCTTCTCACGCTTTGGGGCCCCTAGAATGCCAGGGCAGTATAAATACCCCACATGTGACCCCATTTTGGAAAGAAGACACCCCAAGGTATTTAATGAGGGGCATGGCGAGTTCATCGAATTTTTTTTTTTTTTGGCACAAGTTAGCGGAAATTGATATTTTTTATTTTTTTCTCACAAAGTCTCCCTTTCCGCTAACTTGGGACAAAAATTTCAATCTTTCATGGACTCAATATGCCCCTCACGGAATACCTGGGGGTGTCTTCTTTCCGAAATGGGGTCACATGTGGGGTATTTATACTGCCCTGGCATTCTAGGGGCCCTAAAGCGTGAGAAGAAGTCTGGAATATAAATGTCAAAAAATTTTACGCATTTGGATTCCGTGAGGGGTATGGCGAGTTCATGTGAGATTTTATTTTTTGACACAAGTTAGTGGAATATGAGACTGTAAGAAAAAAAAATATATAATTCCGCTAACTTGGGCCAAAAAAATGTCTGAATGGAGCCTTACAGAGGGGTGATCAATGACAGGGGGGTGATCAATGACAGGGGGGGGTGATCAATGACAGGGGGGGTGATCAGAGAGTCTATATGGGGTGATCACCCCCCTGTCATTGATCACCCCCCTGTAAGGCTCCATTCAGATGTCCGTATGTGTTTTGCGGATCCGATCCATGTATCCGTGGATCCGTAAAAATCATACGGACATCTGAATGCAGCCTGACAGGGGGGTGATCAATGACAGGGGGGGGGGTGATCAATGACATGGGGGTGATCAGGGAGTCTATATGGGGTGATCACCCCCCCTGGAAGGCTCCAGGGAGACGCCTGTATGTGTTTTGCGGATCCGATCCATCTATCAGTGGATCCGTAAAAATCATGCGGACATCTGAATGGAGCTTTACAGGGGGTTGATCAATGACAGGGGGGTAATAAATGACAGGGGGGTGATCAGGGAGTCTATATGGGGTGATCACCACAGTCATTGATCACGCCCCTCTAAGGCTCTATTCAGACGTCCGTATGCGTTTTGCGGATCCGATCCATCTATCAGTGGATCCGTAAAAATCATGCGGACATCTGAATGGAGCTTTACAGGGGGTTGATCAATGACAGGGGTGTAATCAATGACAGGGGGATGATCAGGGAGTCTATATGGGGTGATCACCTCCGTCATTGATCACTCCCCTGTAAGGCTGCATTCAGACGTCCGTATGTGTTTTGCGGATCCGATCCATCTATCAGTGGATCCGTAAAATTCATACGGACCTCTGAATGGAGCCTTACAGGGGGTTATCAATGACAGGGGGGTGATCAATGACAGGGGGGTGATCAGGGAGTCTATATGGGGTGATCAGGGGTTAATAAGTGACAGGGGGGGGGTGTAGTGTAGTGGTGCAACATATTACTGAGCTACCTGTGTCCTCTGGTGGTCGATCCAAACAAAGGGGACCACCAGAGGACCAGGTAGCAGGTATATTAGACGCTGTTATCAAAACAGCGTCTAATATACCTGTTAGGGGTTAAAAAAAAAAACACATCTCCAGCCTGCCAGCGAACGATCGCCGCTGGCAGGCTGGAGATCAACTCTCTTACCTTCCGTGCCTGTGTGCGCGCGTTCACAGGAAATCTCGCGTCTCGCAAGATGACGCGTATATGCGTGATTGTGCGCAGCGCTGCCACCTCCGGAACGCGAATCTGCGTTAGGCGGTCCGGAGGTGGTTAAAGAGGACCTTTCACCTGTATAAACGATGTTAACTGAGTATGCTGCCATATAGAGCGGCGCCCGGGGATCTCACTGCACTTACTATTATCCCCGGGCGCCGCTCCGTTCTCCCGTTATAGGCTCCGGTACCTTTGCTTCTTAAGTTATAGTAGGCGGGTCTTGTCCCTTGTCCTGTGGGCGTCTCCTTCTCCTAGGCTGCAGCACTGGCCAATCGCAGCACACAGCTCACAGCCTGGGTGGTTTTTTTCTCCCAGGCTGTGAGCGGTGCGCTGCGATTGGCCAGCGCTGCAGCCTAGGAGAAGGAGACGCCCACAGGACAAGGGAAGACCCGCCTACTATAACTTAAGAAGCAAAGGTACCGGAGCCTATAACGGGAGAACGGAGCGACGCCAGGGGGTAATAGTAAGTGCAGTGAGATCCCCGGGCGCCGCTCTATATGGCAGCATACTTAGTTAACATCGTTTATACAGGTGAAAGGTCCTCTTTAAGGCTCCATTCACACATCCATGGTGTGTTGAAGATCCGCAACACACCCGCCTGGCACCCCTATAGAAATGACTATTCTTGTCCGCAGCTGCGTACAAGAATTGGACATTGTGCCGGCATACATACATAATTCCTCTGGGGAGCCATCTTATAAGCTTCTGGCATATGTAAAAGAAGAGTGAACTCTCATTTTCCTGAAGCCTGGGTCACCTATGATATAGATGGACACTTTTATTACCACTACTCTGTGAGGCCGGCTATAAAAGGTCATAAAGGCTATACCAGGCCCAGCTCATCCTGTCCTCTAAGATAAAGATCAGCTCGCTGTCAAGCCTGGCTGGAGCGTGACGTCATTAATTTCCAGGTCTGGTTTGAGGAGAGCTAATAGCCCTTAATTAGCTCTGGGCATAAAACCAGTCCACTTTCATATTTCATTTATGAATCAACTTATGCCCTTTCTGACACCAGATCCAGGCTCTACAGAGTATTGTGGTTAATTGGGTATCAAATATGACCAGAGGATGTGATTCTGTAGCTCCCCTATGGGTGGTAGAAGAACTACAGGTCCCAGCATTACCGTGTGTGGTCTCATTCTGTATGTAAATAAATAAGGATCGCAAATATGTATTCTGTATAAAAATATGCCGATGTATCAGGGAGATACGGGCTTAAGTATAATCCTCATTGTAGGAACTGAACTTTGAGGGGGTCATAAATCACGTGGAGGCCAATCCCTAGGCTTCACAGTCACTCTGTTGCCATTAGCTGACTGGAGTAAGTCTCCTGCCCATGGGAGAGTTCATAAAAATCCGTGCACAAGAACAGAGGAGAGAGACCCATGGAACATTACCAGACACTTAATTGGACATTGACGGCATATCCCTGTATCAGAAGAACTTTGAGGGTCTCCCCTGATACATACTGAACTGGGTTTGCAAGGATTCAAAAAGGACATATGAACGACCATCTGAAACCCTCCAGAGAAACTAAGTATTCTTTCATCTTTTTCCCTTTCATTTGAACTGTCATGATTATTTATATTGTTATTATTAGTCTGTAGATTTATAGTCATTTTCATTAGATTTGTATGCACTGCTTTTTACCTCTTATTAAAGATTATAAAATCTAAGTGGCCAAGTCTTCCATATTCTAAGCTGCTGAACAACGTACCTTGCCTTTGAAGAGACGTTACCAGGTAGTTAGTTAAATTTCATTTAGGAATTGTAGCTGGGGGTGATTGACTGCGGTTGGTCAGTAAGTGATATCCGGTTCATCCACTGATCTGTGTGATAGTGAATGACCCGGATAGTCGGCTCGTGGACCGGGAACCCACGTGGTGGCAGTTACCAAAGTGTAGTGGGGGGGTGTTAGCCGGATGGTAATACCCCGGTCAAGTGAGGTCTCTGTGTGTGCGCAGACTCCGTCACAGACCACTACGTCAGAGCTGTGGGATCCGGACCGATCGGATTCATAGTTCGTGACATTTTCTGGTGGCAGCTTACGGGATTCTGTATGCTTAGAATATTAGTGCATGAAGTTATGTCCATAACTCTGTACTAAAGGATTGAAAAATTCTGGAAGACGAAGCACAGTGCATTCGTTTTGATAGAATAATAATTCACGACAGTCCCCTCCCCTCTCTCTTGTTTTCTGTCCTATCTTTTATTTGGCAATAATGTCCGAATCCGTGAATTATGACGTCCTGAGCGTGTCTGATATCACAGCTCTGTGTGAGCACAAAGGCATCCAAGTATATGGGAAAAATAAGACTGTCCTTATCCAGGAGTTATGTGCACGGAGGAGTCAAGAGTCATCCCTGCAGGATTCAGAGAATGGAGGACACTCAGGGGCCCCTGAGCCAGGTGACCCCTTCCAGAATGAGGATGATGAACTGGGAGGAGGACAGCCTGCTGGGGCTTGCAGTCCTCTAGCTGGACATAACTGTCTCTATGCCATCCCAAAATGGTCTGGACCAACTAATGCTCAGTAACCCGGACTTATATTTTCGGCTGCTGGAGGCACGTCGGGCAGAGCGCCAGGCTGAGCGCGAGGCTGCAGAACGGGAAGCTGTCCGCAGGCATGAACTGGACATGGCCCGAGTACAGCTTCAGGGGTCCGACCGGCATTCTACATCCACAGGCCCATCCCTGATGGTCAAGCCAAAACTGCCTGTGATGGAGTCTGAGAACTGTGACATTGATCTTTTCCTGCATGCTTTTGAAACCTCATGCCAGCAGTACCAGGTACCAGAGCCGCAGTGGGCGGGACATCTAATGTCCACACTGAAGGGCAAAGCTATGGAGGCCCTGGTCGGACTACCATTAGCAGAGCGTACCAGTTACGCGGTCATCAAAAAGGCTATTCTGGTCAAGTACCAGCTGACTCCAGAGACTTACCGTTTACGGTTCCGGTCCCTGCGGAGAGGGCCCGGAGATACTTTTATGGACCATCTGGGCAAGTTGCAGACCACCTTCCAACAGTGGTCTGATCCCCTCACAGAGGACACCAAGCAGTCCCTGGCGGATCTGATGGTCCGAGAACAGTTTGTCTCCAATTGCCCCACGGATGTGCAAAAATACGTATGTGAGCACAAGCCGAAGAGTGCGCGAGAGGCGGCCGAGCTAGCCGATGAATACGTCGCCATGCCCAGCACTCGGGCATTCAAAGACACTCTGTCCCGCCTGGGAGGAACCTCTTCATCTGCTTCTTCCTCCCGGCCAGCTTTGTCGGTTCCGGTCCAGCGACCCTTTCACAGGCCTGCACAAAGACCCGAAGGAGTCAAGCCAGCACCGACAGACGTGCGCAAGTGCTATGCGTGCGGCAAGCCAGGACACCTCAGCCACTCGTGCCCGGAGAAGAAGACAGCACCCCCTGGCAAGCTTGCCCGCAACCCATCATCTGTGCTGTTGGTGAATGGAGCTGCAAGACACACCGCAGACAACCTACAGTCGGTTACTGTGGGCAACCGATGCACCACAGGCTTCCGCGATACAGGAGCCAAAGTCACACTAGTTCGGCCTGAACTAGTGGATGACGCAGACCTTATTCCCGGCAAAAGCCTCACCATCACGGGAGTTGGGGGGTGAGCCCTAATGTTCCCCTAGCTCGTGTTTTCCTTGATTGGGGGGCTGGGAGTGGAGTAAGGGAGGTGAGAGTCTCTGCGGAGATCCCCACAAATGTTTTATTAGGCACTGACCTAAGACGATTGGTCTCGTGCTACGTGCCCCCCTGGAAGCACACAGGACTCACCCGTCCCTATGGAGGTCCCTGGACATACCGAGGTACTGTGCAAGGATGTTTGCATAACATCAGAAAACCTTGGGGGTGGACCGCGGGAGGTGGGGTGTGTGGGAGCAGTTCTTCTACGACAGGAGATGTAGAGGGGATGGCGGGTGTATGTACACAGGTAGCGGACATGTGTTTAACTGATTCAAGTTGTGCAAATGTTAAATGTGATGACATTATTGTGCCTGTGTTGCCCGTCACTCGCAGGGCTGCAAAAGTCGCAGCGGAACGCTCCATTGGGGAAGAGCAAGTGGAAGTGTCCTCTTCCACCGGTTCGGACCCCGTGGACTTAACCGCGTCAGAGCCTCAGCCACTGTCCCTGTTCGCCACAGGACAGCTGGCTGGGACTTGTAGTGCCGCCTTTGAGCAGGCCCTGCGAGATGACCCTACCTTGGAGCAGCTAAGAGGGTTAGCTGCCAGCCCTCCCACTGAGGGAGACAAATACTGAGTGTGTTGGGACAATGGGAAACTGTATAAGGAGGACATCTCCCACAGTGACAGTAGGGTGGGGCTACTCAAGAGGCGGCTCATTGTACCTGTGCAGTTCAGGGAACAATTACTGCAAGTGGCTCATGAGATCCCCTTAGCTGGTCACTTGGGAGTAACCAAAACAAAGTCCCGGGTGATGCAGAATTTTTTCTGGCCTGGCCTCGGGGCAGAGGTCGCCAAGTACTGCAGGTCCTGCGACACCTGTCAGCGAGTTGGCAAAGCAGGAGACCGTCACCGAGCTCCATTGAATCCCTTAACGATAATTGATGAACCCTTCAGGAGGGTGGCTGTGGACATCATTGGTCCACTGGCCATCCCCAGCAGTTCGGGTAAACGGTTCCTATTAACCCTGGTGGATTACGCGACACGCTACCCGGAAGCAGTGGCGTTATCCTCCATTAGGGCGGACAAGGTTGCAGACGCCCTGCTGGGGATCTTCACGAGAGTGGGGTTCCCAGCTGAGCTTCTCAGTGACCAAGGACCTCAGTTCATGTCTGAACTAATGCAGGGGCTCTGTAGGAAAATACAGGTGAACCATATCGTAGCCAGCCTTTACCACCCACAAACGGCCTCTGTGAGCGCTTCAATGGGACGTTGAAGCAGATGCTGAAGACGTTCGTGGAGGCGCAAGGGAAGGACTGGGAACGATATCTACCTCACCTGCTATTTGCCTACAGAGAGGTTCCCCAGGAGTCAACCGGGTTTTCGCCCTTCGAACTCCTGTATGGTCGACGAGTAAGAGGTCCCCTAGACCTAATCAGAGAGTCTTGGGAAGGCAAGGTTGCCGGAACGGAAGTCTCTGTAGTAGACTATGTCCTCAGGTTCCGAGACAAAATGGAGTCGCTTGTAGGTCTGTTACAGGAGAATATGGTGCAGGCCCAAAGCAAACAGAAGCAGTGGTATAACCGCACTGCCCGAGAGAGAATCTACCAGGAGGGGCAGAAGGTCTATGTCCTGCTGCCGATGCGGCAAAACAAACTGCAAGCTGCATGGGAAGGGCCGTACCCCATTGTCAAACGTCTGAGTAAGGTAAATTATGTGGTGGGCCTTGGAGAGGGAGGTAGGAGACAGAAGACGTTTCACGTCAACATGCTCAAGGAGCATCACGAGAGAACGCCACATGTTATGCCGGTTTGCAGCCTGCCCGAAAGGGAGGAGGCCGACCCCCTACTAGATCTGCTAGCTGACACTCGAGAGTTGGAGGTGGACTTAACCCTCAACTCTCGTCCCAGCAGTGATCTCAGCTCTTAGAAGTGTTGACGGCTCACCGTGACACTTTTACAGGGAAACCCGGGAGAACACACCTTGCAGTCCATCATGTGGACACAGGTACACATGCTCCCACAAAGCAGTCCGCCTACCGCGTCTCAATGGAGGTCCAGGCAGACCTCAGGAGGGAGATCGAGGAGATGAAGCAGCTCGGGGTCATTCAGAAATCTCAGTGCTTGGGCCTCACCGGTGGTGCTGGTCCCGAAGAAAGAGCAGACAACCAGGTTCTGTGTGGATTATCGGAAACTGAATGCCATCACAACCTCGGATGCTTACCCCATGCCCAGGATTGATGAACTGTTAGATAAGTTGGCAGGAGCCAGCTACCTGACAATCATGGACCTGAGCAGGGGGTATTGGCAGATTCCCCTGACCTCGGAGGCTCATCACCCCTTTCGGCTTACACGAATTTACTGTAATGCCGTTTGGGATGAAGAATGCGCCAGCCACCTTTCAAAGGCTTGTGAATGACTTGCTGGAAGGACTAGAAGAATGTGCTGTCGCCTATTTAGACGACATTGCCGTGTATAGCCCCACGTGGAAGGAGCACCTGGTGCACCTGTCGCAAGTACTGGACAAACTTGCTGCGGCTGGACTAACTGTTAAGCCTAGCAAGTGCCAGCTGGGCATGAATGAGGTCACTTACTTAGGCCACAGAGTAGGAGGAGGCACACTGAGGCCTGAAATAGAGAAGGTGGAAGCCATTACGAGATGGCCAACACCTCTCACCAAGAAACAGGTCATGTCTTTCTTGGGAACGGCCGGGTACTATAGGAAGTTCATCCCGAACTATAGCGCCCTGGCCAAGCCTCTGACAGACTTGACCAAGAAGAAGCTGCCCAGGATGGTGTCATGGACGCCGGAATGCGAGCAAGGCTTCCAGGCCCTGAAGGATGCACTAGCCAGTTCTCCTGTGCTTCAGGCCCCAGATTTCACTCAGAAGTTTGTGGTCCACACGGATGCTTCCGCCTTTGGTCTGGGTGCAGTCCTGAGTCAGGTGAACCAGGCCGGGGAGGAGCATCCTGTACTATACCTGAGCCGTAAGTTACTGGCCAGGGAGACGAGCTACTCCACAATAGAGAAGGAGTGTTTAGCTATTGTGTGGTCCCTGCCAAAGCTACAACACTACCTGTATGGACACAGTTTCACAGTGATCACCGATCACAATCCCCTCAGCTGGTTGGCACGTCTCGCAGGAGACCATGCGAAACTGCTGAGATGGAGCCTGATTTTGCAGCAGTACAACTTCACCGTGCAGCACAGAAAAGGTAGTTTACATGGAAACGCCGACGGGTTGTCGCGGCAGGGAGAATCGGCCGGAGACGGCTGGGTTGCTGTGGACTAGGCTTGTGGCCATTTCCCCAGGCAACCTTTTAAAAGAGGGAGGTGTGCCGGCATACATACATAATTCCTCTGGGGAGCCATCTTATAAGCTTCTGGCATATGTAAAAGAAGAGTGAACTCTCATTTTCCTGAAGCCTGGGTCACCTATGATATAGATGGACACTTTTATTACCACTACTCTGTGAGGCCGGCTATAAAAGGTCATAAAGGCTATACCAGGCCCAGCTCATCCTGTCCTATAAGATAAAGATCAGCTCGCTGTCAAGCCTGGCTGGAGCGTGACGTCATTAATTTCCAGGTCTGGTTTGAGGAGAGCTAATAGCCCTTAATTAGCTCTGGGCATAAAACCAGTCCACTTTCATATTTCATTTATGAATCAACTTATGCCCTTTCTGACACCAGATCCAGGCTCTACAGAGTATTGTGGTTAATTGGGTATCAAATATGACCAGAGGATGTGATTCTGTAGCTCCCCTATGGGTGGTAGAAGAACTACAGGTCCCAGCATTACCGTGTGTGGTCTCATTCTGTATGTAAATAAATAAGGATCGCAAATATGTATTCTGTATAAAAATATGCCGATGTATCAGGGAGATACGGGCTTAAGTATAATCCTCATTGTAGGAACTGAACTTTGAGGGGGTCATAAAACACGTGGAGGCCAATCCCTAGGCTTCACAGTCACTCTGTTGCCATTGGCTGACCGGAGTAAGTCTCCTGCCCATGGGAGAGTTCATAAAAATCCGTGCACAAGAACAGAGGAGAGAGACCCATGGAACATCACCAGACACTTAATTGGACATTGACGGCATATCCCTGTATCAGAAGAACTTTGAGGGTCTCCCCTGATACATACTGAACTGGGTTTGCAAGGATTCAAAAAGGACATATGAACGACCATCTGAAACCCTCCAGAGAAACTAAGTATTCTTTCATCTTTTTCCCTTTCATTTGAACTGTCGTGATTATTTATATTGTTATTATTAGTCTGTAGATTTATAGTCATTTTCATTAGATTTGTATGCACTGCTTTTTACCTCTTATTAAAGATTATAAAATCTAAGTGGCCAAGTCTTCCATATTCTAAGCTGCTGAACAACGTACCTTGCCTTTGAAGAGACGTTACCAGGTAGTTAGTTAAATTGCATTTAGGAATTGTAGCTGGTGGTGATTGACTGCGGTTGGTCAGTAAGTGATATCCGGTTCATCCACTGATCTGTGTGATAGTGAATGACCTGGATAGTCGGCTCGTGGACCGGGAACCCACGTGGTGGCAGTTACCAAAGTGTAGTGGGGGGGTGTTAGCCGGATGGTAATACCCCGGTCACGTGAGGTCTCTGTGTGTGCGCAGACTCCGTCACAGACCACTACGTCAGAGCTGTGGGATCCGGACCGATCGGATCCATAGTTCGTGACAGACATGTCCTATCTTTTGCGGAGCTGCGGACCTGAAGATCGGGGCCGCGCTCCGCAAATGCGGATAGCACACTGTGTGCTGTCCGCATCCATTCCGTCCCCATAGAGAATGAATGGGTCCGCACCTGTTCCGCAAAATTACGGAAAGGATGCGGACCCATTTGCGGACGTGTGAATGGACCCCAACACTGCTTGATAATCGTGCAGTTATGTGCAATTTAGCGATAGTTTACAGGATAATCTCCTTGTGTACAGGTACCGTTAGTTATACTGCATGAAGACCCAATCAAGTTGTTAAGACTGGTGTTTCCTGGAGTATAAAGCTCCACATCTATTAAAGGGTTCTCTGAGACCACAAACCCCTTTTTTTTCTTATGGCCAGGCAGGGTACATGGGTTAAGAAAAAAGATCCACCTGTGATGTAGACAGCACATCGGTCTCAGTCCCAGTTCCGGGGACCAGAAGCAGTGGCGCTGCAGCCGGAGCATCGGTGACCCTGCCTAGAGATATGAGGGGAAAAACTATTGGCTGTATAACCTGAAACCTGGTGTAGGGGGTAAATTCTGATAAACCTGTCTGGCTGTAGAGGACAACTGGAAAATAAATTTAAAGGGAACCGGTCACCAGGATTTTGTGCATAGAGCTGGGGACATGGGCTGCTAAATGGCCGCTAGCACATCTGCAATACCCAGTCCCCACAGCTCTCTGCTCTTTTATTGTGTTAAAAAACCTTTTTGATCAATATGCAAATGACCTGATAGGAGTCCTGTGTCCGGAGAGGAGTCAAGCGGAAAGGAGCCCAGCACCGCCCCGTGTCCTCCGAATCCCCTCCTTGCTGGCTGACGTCAGAGCTGGAGCGCCGAAATCTCGCGATGCACGAGCTAGCGCATGCGTAGTTCGTTCCCTGTGCTGATGCCAGCACAGGGAATGAACATGATGCCGACACTGCGCATGCACTAGCTCGCGCATCGCGAGATTTCGGCGCTCCAGCTCTGTGACGTCAGCCAGCAAGGAGGAGATTCGGAAGACGCGGGGCGGTGCTGGGCTCCTTTCCGCTTGACTCCTCTCCGGACACAGGACTCATATCAGGTCATTTGCATATTGATCAAAAAGGTTTTTTAACACAATAAAAAAGCAGAGAGCTGTGGGGACTGGGTATTGCAGATGTGCTAGCAGCCATCTAGCAGCCCATGTCCCCAGCTCTATGCGCAAAATCCTGGTGACAGGTTTCCTTTAAACAGTTGTATACTGATTATATATATATATATATATATACACACATACACACACACTTTACAGTGCGGCCATGTCACATATAGATAGGTTCTCCCCTCAGTACATTTCCTTACTACATCCCTGCCTATAGTAATGCAGACTGCGCAGTGCCCAGTGGAGCCACCTGTGTACCACTCACCCTATACCAGTCTCTTCCTGCAGACTGCACAGTGTCCAGACCTGTGTACCAGTCACCCTATACCAGTCTCTTCCTGCAGACTGCACAGTGTCCAGACCTGTGTACCAGTCTCTTCCTGCAGACTGCACAGTGTCCAGACCTGTGTACCAGTCACCCTATACCAGTCTCTTCCTGCAGACTGCACAGTGCCCAGACCTGTGTACCAGTCACCCTATACCAGTCTCTTCCTGCAGACTGCACAGTGCCCAGACCTGTGTACCAGTCACTCTATACCAGTCTCTTCCTGCAGACTGCACAGTGTCCAGACCTGTGTACCAGTCACTCTATACCAGTCTCTTCCTGCAGACTGCACAGCGTCCAGACCTGTGTACCACTCACCCTATACCAGTCTCTTCCTGCAGACTGCACAGTGCCCAGACCTGTGTGCCAGTCACCCTATACCAGTCTCTTCCTGCAGACTGCACAGTGCCCAGACCTGTGTACCACTCACCCTATACCTGTCTCTTCCTGCAGACTACACAGTGTCCAGACCTGTGTACCAGTCACTCTATACCAGTCTCTTCCTGCAGACTGCACAGTGTCCAGACCTGTGTACCAGTCACTCTATACCAGTCTCTTCCTGCAGACTGCACAGTGCCCAGACCTGTGTGGCAGTCACTCTATACCAGTCTCTTCCTGCAGACTGCACAGCGTCCAGACCTGTGTACCACTCACCCTATACCAGTCTCTTCCTGCAGACAGCACAGTGCCCAGACCTGTGTACCAGTCACCCTATACCAGTCTCTTCCTGCAGACTGCACAGTGCCCAGACCTGTGTACCAGTCACCCTATACCAGTCTCTTCCTGCAGACTGCACAGTGCCCGGACCTGTGTACCAGTCACTCTATACCAGTCTCTTCCTGCAGACTGCACAGACCTGTGTACCAGTCACCCTATACCTGTCTTCAGCTCGGCTATGTGCCGGACCAATGGAAGGATACGAGGTGTCGCTGGAGGACGGACAGGCGGCCGCCTCCTCCTGCAGTGATCCCGGAGCCCCGGGCCTGCATGCTTCTAGCTGTGTCTGCGGCTCTTCCAGGCATCACTTATGGCGCAGACCTCACAGTCCGGACTTATAAATCTCCCGCCCCGGACCTGACTCCTCCCATCACAACTCCCTACACCGCCCCAGCCAAATGACTGCGGGTAGGGCGTCTGGTGATGGGAGTCTGTACGGACGGGATATACTGGGCACCTGAGACTAGGTGGCGCATAGCTGCCCTCCATGTGCCAAGGAAGAGCTGAAAGTATACGGTGATAACTGTGCATCTAGCTGTATACACCTCACAGCCCCATCCTAAACCATTCCCCCAGGGCAGGCTCCTCGTCCATACAGATTTATCATAGACCCGCTGCCTATACAGGTGTGTGATACCCAGGTGCGGTGCCAGATGTATACAGGTGTGTGATACCCAGGTGCGGTGCCAGATGTATACAGGTGTGTGATACCCAGGTGCGGTGCCAGATGTATACAGGTGTGTGATACCCAGGTGCGGTGCCAGATGCTGCGCTTTACACTGTGTGACTGAAAACCAATAAGGGGCGATGGGCCCCCTAGAGTCAAAGGGCCCAGGGCTGCCAACTCAAATGCCCCTATTATAATCCGCCATTGCTCAAGAGGCAGCCACTGGGCCCGGGGCAGCTGCCCCTTTTGCCCCGCGTTACAGACTGCCCTGTCTATGCACCTATACTAATATCTGCGCCAGCCCCAGAAAACTGCTGTAAAAGACGCTAAAAGTGGTGAGGCCCGCAGAGAGAGGGTGCTGCAGCTCTCTTTTTCTCTTTTTATTTTTTGAGAAATGGCTTTAAAAAGTCACAAATGTGCAGTTTACCACCTTTCATGATAAATCGTCCCCCATGTTAGGGTACTTTCACACTAGCGGCAGGACGGAACATTAAAGTGAAAAACAAAAATTCAAAAATGGAAAATTGCCTGGTCTTCTAAGGGTTAACCCCTCCCCAAAAGAATCCACTTGCTCGTTCATTTTGTCATACTGGCTACTTTTTCATGGGCCACCCTGTACTAAGAATAAGGGCAACCTCTGCCTGATCACGATAGTGCTCCTCATACATACAGAGTGATGAGTGCTACTAAGGGCTATCTATACTGTATATAATTATGGTGCTCCATATCTCACTATAGGGCTCCATATATAAAAATTCATAATTCTGACTTTTTGAGTACTACTGGTTGAGGGTACATTCATACGACCGTGCTGCCACCGTGCTCGTGTCGCAGGCCGCGGGTCCACAAAACACGAGTACTGGGCATGTGAACCCCGCATCACGGTGCAGACCTATTGCCTTTAATACAGGACTGCATAGCCTGACAAATACATTAGTAAATTTCCCGCACATTTGTTAAAATAAACTTAAAGCAGACCTTTTAACCCCTTCAGGACCCTGCCATTTTTCACTATAGGGACCAGGCCGTTTTTTGGAAATTTTACATGTGTCACTTTATGTGGTAATAACTTTGGAACGCTTTTACTTATCCAACATGACTGTTTTCTCATGACACATTGTACTTCATGATAGTGGTAAATTTCATTCAATATTTTTTAATTTTTATTTAAAAAAAATACTAAATTTACAAACAAATTAGAAAAATTCTCAACTTTCCAAATTTACATTTCTCTGCTTTTATAACAGATAGTAATACCTCATATAATAGTTATTACTTTACATTCCCCATATGTCTACTTCATGTTTGGATCATTTTGTGAATGCCAATTTATTTTTTGGGGACGTTAGAAGGCTTAGGGTACTTTCACATTAGCGTTTTTCTTTTCCGGCATAGAGTTCCGTCACAGGGGCTCTATACCGGAAAAGAACTGATCAGGCATATCCCCATGCATTGTGAATGGAGAGTAATCCGTTCAGACTGCATCAGGATGTCATCAGTTCAGTCATTTTGACTGATCAGGCAAAAGAGAAAACCGTATTCAGAATGCCGGATCCGTCCTTCTGGTCTGCGCATGCGCAGACCGGTAAAAATGTGAAAAAAGATACAAGACGGATCTGTCTGTCCGCATGACAAGCGGAGAGACGGATCCGTTCTTGCAATGCATTTGTGAGACGGATCCGCATCCGGATGCGTCTCACAAATGCTTTCAGTCACATCCAGATCGGCTGATCCGGTGGGAAGTTCTGACGACAGGACTGCTTGCCGGATCACACTGCCGCAAGTGTGAAAATAGCCTTAGAAGTTTAGAAACAAATTCCCAAAACCCACTTTTTAAGGACCAGTTCAGGTCTGAAGTCACTTTGTGAGGCTTACATAATAGAAACCGCCTAAAAATGACCCCATTTTAGAAACTACACTCCTCAAGGGATTCAAAACGGATTTTACAAACTTTGTTAACCCTTTAGGTGTTCCACAAGAATTAAAGGAAAATGTAGATGAGATTTCAGAATTTCACTTTTTTTGGCAGATTTTTCATTTTAATCCATTTTTTACAGTAACAAAGCAAGGGTTAACAGCCAAACAAAACTCAATATTTATTAGCCGGATTCTGTAGTTTACAGAAACACCCCATTTGTGATCGTAAACTGCTGTACGGGCACACGACAGGGCGCAGATGGAAAGGAACGCCATATGGTTTTTGAAGGGCAGATTTCACTGAGATCATTTTAGGTAAGTTGCCATGTCACATTTGAAGACCCCCTGATGCACCCCTAGAGTAGAAACTCCAAAAAAGTGACTCCATTTTGCAAACTACGGATAAGGTGGCAGTTTTGTTGGTACTATTTTAGGGTACATATGATTTTTGGTTGCTCTATATAAATTTAGGCAAGGTAACAAAAATAGCTGTTTTGGCACTGTTTTTATTTTTTGTTATTCACAACGTTCATCTGAAAGGTTAGATCATGTGCTATTTTTATGACTACTTTTTTTGGTTGTTTGTTTCAGTTTTACATAATAAAGCATTTTTGAAAAAAACTATTTTTTTGTGTCTTTATATTCTGAAAGCCATAGTTTTATTTTTATTTTTTGGCGACTGTCTTATTTAGGGAGTCATTTTTTTCCGGATGAGATGACGGTTTGATTTGTACTATTTTAGGGTGCATATGACTTTATGATCGCTTGGTATTACACTTTTTGTGAGCTTACATCACAAAAAGTGTAATAGCACTGTGATGTAAGGTGACCAAAAAATTGCTTTTTTGACACAGTTTTTCTTTTTCATGGTGTTCACCTGTGGGATTAGTTCATGTGATATTTTTATAGTGCAGGTCGTTACGGACGTGGAAATACATAAAATGTATACTTTTTTTATTTATTTAAGTTTTACAAAATAATATCATTTTCAAAAAAATATTTAAAAAAAATCATGTTTTGGTGTTTCCATAGTGTGAGAGCCATAGTTTTTTTTATTTTTTGGGCGATTATCTTAGGTAGGGTATAATTTTTGTAGGATGAGATGGCGGTTTAATTGGCCCTATTTTGGGGTGCATATGACTTTTTGATCGCTTGCTATTACACTTTTTGTGATGTAAGGTGACAAAAAATTTTGACACCGTAAATTTTTTTTTTACAATGTTCACCTGAGGGGTTAGGTCATGTTGTATTTTTATAGAGCAGGTTGTTATGGACGCGGCGATACCTAATATGTCTACTTTTTTATTTTTTTTACATTTAACACAATAAAATAATTTTTGAAACAAAAAAATTATGTTTTAGTTTCTCCATAGTCTGAGAGCCATAGTTTTTACATATTTTGGGCGATTAGGTAGGGGCTCATTTTTTGCAGGTAAGGTGACGGTTAGATTTGTACTATTTTGGGGGGCATACGCCTTTTTGATCGCTTGGTGTTGCACTTTTAGTGATGTAAGGTGACAAAATAATGTTTTTTTTCCACAGTTTTTATTTTATTTTTTTAACGGTGTTCACCTGAGGGGTTAGGTCATGTAATATTTTTATAGAGCTGGTCGTTACGGATGCAGCGATACCAAATAGGTCTGTTTTTCTATTTTTTTCCCTTTATGGGGATCTGTCACCAAACACTCCACAAACCCAGTGGTAAAATAATTCAGATAAAAATTTCCATTGCAAACTGATATATCAATCAGATGATTGCTGCTGATCCCCAAGGCTAGCAAACAGTAACAATGTTTAGAACACTGCAATCTCACATGTCATTCTGTCACTTGATCTAGTTCTTAAGGTACTCATACATAGTAGATTAGTGTTAGTGGAACCCACCAATTTCTGCAGGGCTGGCCGTCCACTGATTGTGTATGGGGGTATCCCAGTAAGGACTGGGTTGTTGGATTTAAACATGCCCAATCCTTTTGTTCTCAGGAAAGAAAATACACCAGTAGAGTGGCTGAATGATTGATGTGCCTGTCATCTCTCCAATACCCTGAGTGAAGATGCACCTTTGTAGTATACTTTAGTAAACTCTGTATTTCTGCCTCTTCATCAACAGCTGCCATTCAATATCAAGACTTTTTGCTGCTGCTGCTGACAGATCTTATCATTGCGTATCAGGGGCAGACTGAAAACAAAGTGCCCCTGGAAAAAAAAAATGGCCCCCATGTTGTAGGTGATTCCAAATTGACAGTAGGTGGGGCCAGCAATACTGTAGTGCAGCACAAAATACTGAACCAGCAGAACCAAATACACAATGCAGCTGGCCCCGCAGCAGCATTCAACTGTATCACCACCCTGAGGAAGTATCCAGAAATAGTAAAACCGCAGCACTCTCTTGTCTCTTTAAAGAGGACCTTTCACTACTGTACAAACTAAAAACTAACTATATCAGTGGGCAGAGCGGCGCCCAGGGGTCCCCCTGCACTTACTAGTATGTCTGGGCGCCGCTCCGTTCGCCCGGTATAGGCTCCGGTGTCTGCGCTCCCTCTGACTGATTTTTTGTATGAGGCGTGTCCCTTGCTGCAGCGCAGGCCAATCGCAGCGCACAGCTCATATCTGCCCACTGATATAGTTAGTCTTGCTGGTAGCAGCCGCATCCTCCGATCCTAAAGACGCCCCCTCCGCATTGTGATTGACAGGGCCAGGGAACGGAATCGTTCTCTGCTGGCCCTGCCTGTTAGCATTCAAAATCTGGCGCCTGCGCCGCGGCCGTACCTGTCTTCAATCGGCGCAAGCGCACTGAGAGGCGGCCCTCGCTCGGCCGCTCCATCCTCAATGCGCCTGCGCCGATGACGTCACATCTACACATGGCGCAGGTGCATTGAGGATGGAGCGGCCGAGCGAGGGCCGCCTCTCAGTGCGCCTGCGCCGATTGAAGACAGGTACGGCCGCGGCGCAGGCGCCAGATTTTGAATGCTAACATGCAGGGCCAGCAGAGAACGATTCCGTTCCCTGGCCCTGTCAATCACAATGCGGAGGGGGCGTCTTTAGGATCGGAGGATGCGGCTGCTACCAGCAAGTAGCCGCCCTACTTGCTGGTAGCAAGGTAATTTGCATATTTTAAAAGCATGTTTTAAACAAAATCTACTGGACCAAAATGATTAATTAGATTATGTAGGCATAAATCGCAGTGTGGGGATTATAAGTAAGCAAAAAAAAAAAAAAAGGTTTAGTGGGGTGACAAAAGCCCTTTAATCCCTTTATTACATCAAATTCATGCGACATTTCGACCTGGACGGTCTTTTTCAAGCAACTGACAATGCAACTTTACCAGGCTTAAATACCCACCTACTAGGAGGAGCTAACACACATGTCAAAAAAATGTGTCAAAACAACAATACTAAATCAATAATAAATCATGGAGCTGGCACATATGTCAAGAATGGCAATACATCATGGACATTCTTTCAACTATAAGGCTAAGCATCATGCCAAAATTTGTAAACATATATACATATAAGTAATAGTCATCACTTACTTTGGTTAACCCTTGTGGACTGCTGGTGGGGGTAAAAAACGGGATGAGTACAGTATAATAATCGCATGTCCGTATCCCTTGTAACTGCGCAGGCGTGCAGATGCCTGCAGAGGCAGGACGCGCGCCAAAAGACTTAGACTCGCAGCGTCTCCCTGAGCTCACTGCGCACTGGAGGCTGTTGTCCAATGACCCATTGCGCAGGCGTCAGTAACGGAGCTCGCGCATGCGCAGCAATGCGTTGTCGGCCGGCGTGATACCAGCACATTAGTTGCGTTCTCCCCTAGGCTTGCCTAGTGTATCGCACCCATTATATCGTATGTGGGCATGAGGGCACATACGTGAGCTCAGGGAGACTCTGCGAGTCTAAGTCTTTTGCCGCGCGTCCTGCCTCTGCAGGCATCTGCACGCCTGCGCAGTTACAAGGGATACGGACATGCGATTATTATACTGTACTCATCCTGTTTTTTACCCCCACCAGCAGTCCACAAGGGATAACCAAAGTAAGTGATGACTATTACTTATATGTACAGTCGTGGCCAAAAGTTTTGAGAATGACACAAATATTAGTTTTCACAAAGTTTGCTGCTAAACTGCTTTTAGATCTTTGTTTCAGTTGTTTCTGTGATGTAGTGAAATATAATTACACGCACTTCATACGTTTCAAAGGCTTTTATCGACAATTACATGACATTTATGCAAAGAGTCAGTATTTGCAGTGTTGGCCCTTCTTTTTCAGGACCTCTGCAATTCGACTGGGCATGCTCTCAATCAACTTCTGGGCCAATTCCTGACTGATAGCAACCCATTCTTTCATAATCACTTCTTGGAGTTTGTCAGAATTAGTGGGTTTTTGTTTGTCCACCCGCCTCTTGAGGATTGACCACAAGTTCTCAATGGGATTAAGATCTGGGGAGTTTCCAGGCCATGGACCCAAAATGTCAACGTTTTGGTCCACGAGCCACTTAGTTATCACTTTTGCCTTATGGCACGGTGCTCCATCGTGCTGGAAAATGCATTGTTCTTCACCAAACTGTTGTTGGATTGTTGGAAGAAGTTGCTGTTGGAGGGTGTTTTGGTACCATTCTTTATTCATGGCTGTGTTTTTGGGCACAATTGTGAGTGAGCCCACTCCCTTGGATGAGAAGCAACCCCACACATGAATGGTCTCAGGATGCTTTACTGTTGGCATGACACAGGACTGATGATAGCGCTCACCTTTTCTTCTCCGGACAAGCCTTTTTCCAGATGCCCCAAACAATCGGAAAGAGGCTTCATCGGAGGATATGACTTTGCCCCAGTCCTCAGCAGTCCATTCACCATACTTTCTGCAGAAGATCAATCTGTCCCTGATGTTTTTTTTGGAGAGAAGTGGCTTCTTTGCTGCCCTTCTTGACACCAGGCCATCTTCCAAAAGTCTTCGCCTCACTGTGCGTGCAGATGCGCTCACACCTGCCTGCTGCCATTCCTGAGCAAGTTCTGCACTAGTGGCACTACGATCCCGCAGCTGAATCCTCTTTAGGAGACGATCCTGGCGCTTGCTGGACTTTCTTAGACGCCCTGAAGCCTTCTTAACAAGAATTTAACCTCTTTCCTTGAAGTTCTTGATGATCCTATAAATTGTTGATTGAAGTGCAATCTTAGTAGCCACAATATCTTTGCCTGTGAAGCCATTTTTATGCAATGCAATGATGGCTGCACGCGTTTCTTTGCAGGTCACCATGGTTAGAACAATGGAAGAACAATGATTTCAAGTATCACCCTCCTTTTAACATGTCAAATCTGCCATTTTAACCCAATCAGCCTGACATAATGATCTCCAGCCTTGTGCTTGTCAACATTCTCACCTGAGTTAACAAGACGATTACTGAAATGATCTCAGCAGGTCCTTTAATGACAGCAATGAAATGCAGTGGAAAGTTTTTTTGGGGATTAAGTTAATTTTCATGGCAAAGAAGGACTATGCAATTCATCTGATCACTCTTCATAACATTCTGGAGTATATGCAAATTGCTATTATAAAAACTTAAGCAGTAACTTTTCCAATTTCCAATATTTATGTAATTCTCAAAACTTTTGGCCACGACTGTATATATGTTTACAAATTGTGGCATGATGCTTAGCCTTATAGTTGAAAGAATGTCCATGATGTATTGCCATTCTTGACATATGTGCCAACTCCATGATTTATTATTGATTTATTATTGTTGTTTTGACACATTTTTTTGACATGTGTGTTAGCTCCTCCTAGTAGGAGGGTATTTAAGCCTGGTAAAGTTGCATTGTCAGTTGCTTGAAAAAGACCGTCCAGGTCGAAACGTCGCATGAATTTGATGTAATAAAGGGATTAAAGAGACAAGAGAGTGCTGCGGTTTTACTATTTCTGGATATTTGCTTGGAGGGACGCTATGGACTGACGTTCAACAACGCGTGCACCACCACATTATGGCCGGTATACCCTGAGTGCTGCTACACCATCTATCTTATGTTGCTTTCAGCAGTCTGGTAGCTTGCACTGGGTTTCACAACGAACTCTGTTTAAGTGACCGCCGTGGGAGTACTAAAATGGATTCATCAAATAAATCTGTTTATTCGGATGAAGAAGTCACAAGAATTCTGGAAGGAGCAGAGGGAGATGGGTCATTCCTGAAAAAACCCACTAAGGACTTGATCAAAAAGAAATGGGAGAATGAGATGAAGCAGTACATCAATCATGAACTACATATATTCACTATGAGGGAATACTATAAAGCGGAAAGAATACCACGCGGTCTCAGGTCCCATCTGAGACCTATTTTACTACCCAGAAACAATGAATTCTGTACAAAGTTTGCACAGATTTCAAACAGATAGTCAAAGGACTTGATGTTACTCAACATGGAATACCTGCAAAAAGAACTGATCGAGTGCAAAAAAACCATAGAAGGCCTAGAACAACAATTAAAGAAGCTCATGACGACCCAAGAATATAGCGAAGCGAAGGAACAAATGGAGAAAGACCTACAGGGATACAGATTGGACATAGAGAAGTCTAAAAGACAGAAGTGGTTCCGTGATCAGGAAGATTATCTAAAAGGCGATATCTATGGGGCCTATCAGAATGAAAGACCACAGAGGAGAAGACAACAACAGAAACGAGGTAAAGCACCCAGACAGCGGAACAGGGATTTCCACAACACGGATTTAGAGCCATCAGGAGAAACCAGTGGAGAAGGGAATTTTTTAGGAGCAAGGAGGATACAGGAAAGAAGAGATCGACCAGGAGAGGGGGAAGAAAACACCATAGGAAACGAAAAAGACAGCACAAGGGTTACACGTTCCAGGAAACCAGCAGTGGACCTAAGAACACATCCGAGCCACCAGGAGAAATAGAACCACCAGACATGGAGATGGAAAAGAAAGAATTAGTGGTAAATATTTCATCCAGTGTTTTAACCCCCATTGAACTCTCTATTTTAGAAAAGGGCCTTTCCTTCTGTCCAACCACAGACACTGACTGGTTTGACTGTGAGATCGATTTACAAAAATTTTTTAGGCGCATCAAACTACGGGTGTTTTTTGAAAATAGGGACAACACTGACCCTGAGATAGCAGACCCAACCGGAACCCCTAACGTGATTAGACTAAAAGATATGGGCCTCTACCTACGTAGTGAGTTTCAACCGCCAGTATGTAACCAAGCAATAGATACATACATAGACTTGGTAAAGAAAGGAATAGAACACATTAAACATCAGACTACACCACGGGAGGCCAGTAATAATATGTCACAGGAGGAGCACAAAATCCTACGCGGTCTCTGCACAAGAAAAAACATAACAATCAAAAAAGCGGATAAAGGTGGAGCGACTGTAATTATGAATACTATGAAGTATAAGGCAGAAATTTTTCGCCAACTGAGTGACACTGAGGTTTACCGCATGGTTGACTCCGACCCTAAATTCGCCATAATGAGAAGGTTTAAACTACTAGTTGATGATGCCTACACCACTAACCTGATCGATGAAAAACGACATTAATATCTGCTGACCGAACAACCAGTGACGCCCATACTGTATACCCTGCCCAAAATCCATAAAAACCTTCTAGATCCCCCAGGCCGACCAATAGTGTCTGGGATAGGGTCAGTTTTTTCCTCACCAGCAACCTTCCTGGATAAATATCTAAGGGATTACGCCACATCTGCTACATCATATGTTCGGGACACAACGGATTTTCTACAAAAACTAGAACAGAGGGATTATAACGAGGGAGACTACCTCGCTTCATTTGATGTGGTGAGCTTGTATACAAGCATTGACCACACTAAAGGGCTAGAAGCCATTGAATGGGCCCTGACCAGAGGCAAAATGGATAACGAAAAATCATACTTCATATTAGCACTGTTAGAGGTAGTCCTAACGTGTAATTATTTTTTATTTGAGGACACCTACTACATCCAGAAGCGTGGGACCGCTATGGGGTCCAATGTGGCCCCGAAATATGCTAATATTTTTATGAGCAGATTCGAGGAAGAGATTATATACCCATCCAGCCACTACGCACAAGTGGTAGGCTGGATGAGGTATATAGATGATATTTTTTTCCTTTGGAAGGGTGCATTGGAGGGATTGATGGACTTCTTGAGGTATATCAACTCCATCCATGAAGAACTACAGTTTACTCTGGTATCCTCACAGACACAGCTACAGTTCCTTGATACGACGGTTTACAGTGCTGGAAACCAGTTAAGAACTGACCTGTTTGTCAAACCCACAGACAGAAATAATATGCTTTTATTTCAGAGTGATCACCCAAATTTTATGAAGGAGTCTTTACCATACAGCCAGCTGCTAAGGGTGAAACGTATTGTCACAGATGACATCACTTCAGAACATCGTCTAGATGAAATGTGCCATAAATTCTACAAAAGGGGATATCCCAGAAGCCTGGTCAACAGACATAAAGAAAGGGTACAAAAATACCAAAGGAGAGAGCTACTGGGCCCTAAACGGGCACTCAACAAGAAAAAGAGGATACCGTTCGTCTCTACACATTCCACCCAAAGCAGACGAATTGTTCAAATCCTCAAGTCCAATTGGCACATACTCAAAGAGACATTCCCCGATATAGCTGAATTCCAATCAGCACCGCTCTTATCCTATAGGAGATCCCGGAACCTAGGGGACAGATTAATAAGGGCTGACACTAAAGGCTATGAAGGGCCTGTGATAAAAAAGAAAGGCTGCTATCCGTGCCTGAGCTGTTGCAATTGCAACAGTATGCTTAAGGGGGACAGTTTCACACATCCCAGAACTGGCAAAAGATTCCCAATCAGAGGGTTTTACACCTGCAAGTCTGATTATGTTATATACACTCTGCAGTGCCCGTGTGGGCTCCTTTATGTGGGCGAAATGAGGAATAGACTAAACCAACACCGCTACTTAATACGTAAATTGCTCGCTGGGAAAAAGAATGAAGAACCACAAAAAATTTAACCACCAGTACCAGAACATTTTCTAAAATTTAAACATAACGTCTCGCAACTACGCTTCCGTATCATTGACGGTATACCTCCACAGAGAAAGGGAGGAGATAGGGAAAAGAAACTCAAGAGACTTGAACTAAAATGGATTTTTGAACTCCAAACGCTCGAACCGAATGATTTAAATAGGGATTTCAGGATTGGCTCCCTCTTCTAATCCAGAAGAAATATTGTGTCCTTTATATCGAATATTACACAATGTCATTTAAGTATTGTACCTAACCGTTGGTTATGATTTCAGAGACTAATTTATGTCTTTTTTTAACAGATTGGACCCCGAGTGGACGTCTGGTGGGCAAAGACACGGTGACAGAGATCCCCCTTTCTAACAACCAGTTGGACGTTGGTAGATATATCTTGAAACCACATTATTAGACTATTATCACATAAGCGGCACTGAGCTTGAGGTTGTCTTTGGCTCTAACTGAGGTTTGGAATTGTTTTCCCTCCTTTAATACAGCCTAATTTTATATTTAGGTGACAGCAAACATGCATCCCTCGAAATATATTTTTTGCACCTTAATAGTGAGTAGCGTGTGTTTTCACTACAGTAGAGGGTCCTAGAGCCGGTATGAATGGCAACCCCCGGAGGTAATGGGGGACCTAGGGATAGGACACCAGTACCTCCACCAAGGACGGATGTACATGGTAAACAGTCACCCTACTGAAGGATGGGCTGACTTTTACCATACGCAATGGCGGGCACGGCTATGAGAAGGGGTTTCCTCCCGTTTATCCGGTTGGACCCTCTCACAATGTGACCCTAAGCGTCGAATGTGTCAGGACTATGTGGCAGCTGCATACCCCTGTGTGGTTCTGCCATTGTCCGTGCTATATATCCTTTGCCGACCCCCTACCATATTGAGACACTTTTACACTTTTATATTGCCCACATTGGAGTTTTCTCCTCCCACTGGTCAGGATACCAGAGAGGGCTGTATGACAAAAGTATACACATTGTACACTTTGCTGGCACTTAGTTAAATAAACTAACATATGCTGTAATTATTATTAAATATTGCCCCTTTTTGACCTCCCACACTTAGTGCCCTCATGCCCACATACGATATAATGGGTGCGATACACTAGGCAAGCCTAGGGGAGAACGCAACTAATGTGCTGGTATCACGCCGGCCGACAACGCATTGCTGCGCATGCGCGAGCTCCGTTACTGACGCCTGTGCAATGGGTCATTGGACAACAGCCTCCAGTGCGCCTGCGTGGGTCCGCGCCTGCGCACAGCTATATTTCCTCTGCGCACGCGCGAGCCCTGTTCCGACGCGCAGGCGCAGTGAGCTCAGGGAGACGCTGTGAGTCTAAGTCTTTTGACGCGCGCCCTGCCTCTGCAGGCATCTGCACGCCTGCGCAGTTACAAGGGATACGGACATGCAATTATTATACTGTACTCATCCCGTTTTTTACCCCCATCAGCAGTCCACAAGGGTTAACCAAAGTAAGTGATCACTATTACTTATATGTATATATGTTTACAAATTTTGGCATGATGCTTAGCCTTATAGTTGAAAGAATGTCCATGATGTATTGCCATTCTTGACATATGTGCCAGCTCCATGATTTATTATTGATTTATTATTGTTGTTTTGACACATTTTTTTGACATGTGTGTTAGCTCCTCCTAGTAGGAGGGTATTTAAGCCTGGTAAAGTTGCATTGTCAGTTGCTTGAAAAAGACCGTCCAGGTCGAAACGTCGCATGAATTTGATGTAATAAAGGGATTAAAGAGACAAGAGAGTGCTGCGGTTTTACTATTTCTGGATATTTGCTTGGAGGGACGCTACGGGCTGACGTTCAACACCGTGTGCACCATCACATTAAGGCCGGTATACCCTGAGTGCTGCTACACCATCTATCTTATGTTGCTTTCAGCACCCTGAGGAAGGCTATACAGTTGAATACAGGAGGGCACTCTCTTCTGCCAGCCAGGTGCATAAGTACCAGATGCTCCAAGCATTAATTAAAGGGGTTATCCCATTACTAATGTAAAAAATGAAAATCGGACATCATATAGTCCATGACAAACTCTTTCTAAGGCTACTTTCAAACCAGAGGTTTCCCTTTCCGCTATTGAGATCCATTATAGGATCTCAATAGCAGAGCAAAGAGCTTCAATTTTGTCCCCATTCATTGTTAATGGGGACAAAACTGAACTGAAGGGAACAGAGTGATCCAAAATGCATTCCCTTACGTTTCATCACGTTCCCATGACGCACACAAAAGAGCAGCAAGCAGCGTTTTTGAGTGCGTCCTGGGATGCGGAGCAAGACGGATGTAAGTCAATGGTGATGGATGTAAGTCAATGGTGACGGATCAGTTTTCTCTGACACAAAAGGAAACTGATCTTTCCCCCGTTGACTTACAATGACGGATCCGTCATGGCTATTTTAGAGACAATACAACCGGAGCCGTTCATAACTGATGCAGATGGTTGTATCCATGATGGAGACAGCAAAAAACGCTGGTGTAAAAGTAGCCTCACAAAGCTAGAACCAGCCCTGTACCTCATGGATCCAGAGATCTCCCCATTTATTGCTCTGCTAGATTTATATCAAGCTGACAGCTCAAGGGGAGTGACTTTTCTGCTGCAACTCAGGGGGCGTGTCTCAGCTCTCCCTATCACAGCTCAGGAGGCAGTTGAAGTATGAAACTGAGCATGTGCGGCCTTCTCAGTGAGCAGTACAAAGAAATAAGAAAAGGAAAAAAAACTGCAGGTGGCATTATACAGATATATTTTAACCTCTTCAGGACACATGACGGACCGGTACGGCATGTTGTCCTGGTACTTAAGGACACATGATGTACCGGTACGTCATGTGTATTTCCGATCACCGGTGATCGGAACAAGGTGCCTGCTCAAATCATTGAGCAGGCACCTTGGCTAAATGCGCGGGGGGGTCCCGTGACTTCCCCCCGTGTCGGTGACTGCCGCAAACCGCAGGTCAAAACAGACCTGCGGTTTGCGGCTTTTACCTGCGGTTGCGGCGGGCGGTGCCATCGGGTCCCCATGCGGCTGTAGGGGGGACCCGATGGCATGGAAGGCAGCGCGATGCCTAAGGAAGGCATCGCGCTGCCTTCCGGTGACGAGCCTGTAAGATCCAGCCCCCTGGATATCACAGGCCGGAAGCTGTATGAGTAATACTCACTGTATTACTCATACAGCCAATGCATTCCAATACAGAAGTATTGGAATGCATTGTAAAGGGATTAGACCCCCAAAAGTTCAAGTCCCAAAGTGGGACAAAAAAAAAGGTGAAAAAATAAAGTTCTCCCCCCAAAAAATCAAAAGTTTCAAGTAAAAATCATCAAAAAAGTAAATTTCCCCAAATAAAGTTAAAAAAAGATAGGTAATAAATAGGGAAAAATAAATAAAAAAGTTGACATATTAGGTATCGCCGTGTTCGTATCGACCGACTCTATAAACATATCACATGACCTAGCCCCTTAGATGAACACCGTAAAAAATAAAAACTGTGCTAAATAAACAATTTTTTGGTCACCTTACATCACAAAAGTACAACAGCAAGCGATGAAAAAGGCGTTTGCCCACCAAAATAGTACCAATCTAATCGTCACCTCATCCCGCAAAAAATAAGCCCCTACCTGAGACAATCGCCACAAAAAAAAATAATATTGCTCAGTATATGGAGACACTAAAACATCATTTTTTTTGTTTTAAAAAAGCTGTTATTGTGTAAAACTTACATAAATAAAAGTATACATATTCGGTATCACCGCGTCCGTATCGACCGGCTCTATAAAAATATCACATGACCTAACCCCTCAGATGAACACCGTAAAAAATTTTAAATAAAAACTGCTAAATAAACCATTTTTTGTCACCTTACATCACAAAAAGTGTAATAGCAAGCGATCAAAAAGTCACACGCACCCCAAAATAGTGCCAATAAAACCGTCATCTCATCCCCCAAAAATCATACCCTACCTAAGGTAATCGCCCAAAAACTGGAAAAAATTATGGCTCTTAGACTATGGAAACACTAAAACATGATTTTTGTTTCAAAAAAGAAATCATTGTGTAAAACATAAATAAAATAAAAAAGTATACATATTAGGTATCGCCGCAACCGTGACAACCTGGTCTATAAAAATATAACATGATCTAACCTGTCAGATGAATGTTGTAAATAACAAAAAATAAAAACGGTGCCAAAACAGCTATTTCTTGTTACCTTGCCTCACAGAAAGTGTAATATAGAGCAACCAAAAATCATATGTAACCTAAACTAGTACCAACAATACTGCCACCCTATCCCATAGTTTCTAAAATGTGGTCTTTTTTTGGAGTTTCTACTCTAGGGGTGCATCAGGGGGGCTTCAAATGGGACATGGTGTAAAAAAAAACTGTCCAGCAAAATCTGCCTTCCAAAAACCGTATGGCATTCCTTTCCTTCTGTGCCCTGCTGTGTGCCCGTACAGTAGTTTAAGACCACATATGGGGTGTTTCTGTAAACTACAGAATCAGGGCCATAAATAGAGTTTGGTTTGGCTGTTAACCCTTGCTTTGTAACTGGAAAAAAATTATTAAAATGGAAAATCTGCCAAAAAAGTGAAATTTTAAAATTGCATCTCTATTTTCCATTAATTCTTGTGGAACACCTAAAGGGTTAACGACGTTTGTAAAATCAGTTTTGAATACCTTGAGGGGTGTAGTTTCTAGAATGGGGTCATTTTTGGGTGGTTTCTATTATGTAAGCCTCGCAAAGTGACTTCAGACCTGAACTGGTCCATAAAAATTGTGTTTTGAAAATTTCTGAAAAATTTCAAGATTTTAAACTTCTAAACTTCTAAGCCTTGTAACATCCCCCCCAAAAAAACGGAATTAGTCTTACTGGTAATTCTGTTTCCATGAGATCACCACGACGGCATACAAGGAGTTTGACGCCTGACCTCTGTAGGGGCAGGAACAGAGAAAGGTTAAATACCCCCCTCCCACCACCAACACCAGTGCTTCCAAAATCACACAGAGTAACCCGGTGGTGACAAACAGTGAAAAAAGGTATTGCTTCATACCTTCTGGAGACCCTCCAAAGTAAAAATTTAGAAATGTAGGGAGGGAATAACGTGCCGTCGTGATGATCTCATGGAAACAGAATTACCGGTAAGACCAATTCCGGTTTTTCCATAGCATCATCACGACGGCATACAAGGAGATACAAAAAATATCAGTTAAGGGGGGGCTACGGCCTGGAGGACTTTCCGTCCGAAGGACAGATCAGAGGATCTGGAAAGATCCAGGCGGTAGTGTTTTATAAACGTATCAATGCTGGACCAAGTGGCAGCACAGCATATTTCTTCCAGGGATGCCCCAGCTCTCTCTGCCTGAGAGGAAGATATGGCCCTAGTGGAATGGGCCCTAATGTTGACTGGACACGGAAGATTTTGTATTTGATAACACAGACAAATAGTTTCTTTGAGCCATCTAGCTATAGAAGACCGGGAGGCTTTTTGGCCCTTAAACCTTCCTCCAAAGAGAACTAGCAAGTTGTCGGATTTTCTAAACTTTTCAGTCACAGCAATATAGTTTAGGACTGCCCGTCTAACGTCCAGAGAGTGGAAGGAGGATTCTTTGTCATTAGGGGGGTGTTGACAAAAGGAAGGCAGGGTAATTTCTTGGCTCTGATGAAAACTGGATACAACTTTAGGGAGAAACCTGGGGTCAAGTCGGAGAATGATCCTATCATCTAGGACGCGGAGGTAGGGTTCCCTGACGGATAGAGCTTGCAACTCGCCTAATCTGCGGGCCGAGGTTATTGCAATTAAGAAGGCAGTCTTTAGGGACAACATTTTTATTGAACAATCAGAAATGGGTTCTAATGAGTGAGACCCGTAAGACCCGTAAGAACGATACTTAAATCCCAGGAGGGGACACGGGAAGTGATTGTTAGGCGGAGTCTGGTAGCTGCCCTAATGAATCTTCTGATCCAACGATGACTAGCTATATCCTGGTCAAAAAAACAACTTAGGGCTGAGATTTGGACCTTCAGGGTAGAGGGTCTAAGCCCCAGGTCGAGACCCTGTTGCAGGAAATCCAGGATTCTTTGAATGTTGGGTCTATGCAAGTGTGGAGACTTGTCACCGGTCCAGGAACAGAAGCACTTCCAGATTCTAAGGTAGATTGCTGATGTTACATTCTTTCTGGAGGCTTTCAAGGTAGTAATAACTTTATCTGACAAGCCCTGAAGTCTCAGGGTTTGGGACTCAGGATCCATGCTGCTAACTTCAAAATCTGTGGGTTTGGGTGCAGAACCGGACCCTGATGGAGTAGATCCCCCCGCATAGGAAGGGGCCAAGGATCCTGGAGGGAGTATTTCTGGAGAGATGTGAACCAACTTCTCTTCGGCCATAGGGGAGCGATCACAATTACCGTGGCCTTGTCCTGGTGAATTTTCTGGATTACTTTCGGAATTAAGGGAAGTAGAGGGAAGGCATAGCATAGTTTCCAATGCCAACGGATGGCGAAGGCGTCCAAGGCATGAGGTCTGTCCCTGGGGTTTAAGGAACAGAATTTCTCCACCTTTGAGTTTGCCCTGGTGGCAAATAGGTCCACGTCGGGCATCCCCCACTTTCCTACCACTAACCTGAATGTTTCTGGGCTTAGGGACCATTCCGTATGATCGATCCTGTGGCGGCTGAGAAAATCCGCTTCCCGATTCAGCGTTCCTTTTAGATGAACTGCAGATATGGAGGCCACCTTCTGCTCTGCCCATGAAATTTTTTTCGTTGTCAGCGTTTGAAGAGTTGTTTACCGTGTTCCCCCTTGATGAGAAAGATAAGCGATGGCCGTAGTGTTGTCTGATAGCACTTTTATGTGATGAAGACATAGTATTCCCTCTGCTGCCTTCAATGCTTCCCAGACTGCTCTCAGTTCCCTGAAATTTGACAACTGGGATCTGATCGATTGTGGCCAAGTGCCCTGAAATAGATGATCCCCCACCTTTACGCCCCAGCCGGACAGACTTGCGTCTGTTACTATTTGCAATAGGGGAGTTTTCTGCCAGGGAGTCCCCTTGGATAAGTTTTCGTGGTTCTTCCACCAATTTAGAGTCTGCAGTACCTGGATTGGTGGGATCACTTGACGATCCAGAAAGGATTGGCACCTGTTCCAGACGCTCAGGATCCAGGACTGAAGAGGTCTAAAGTGAATCTGGCACCAGGGAACTGCCGGAATACAGGATGTTAACAGACCTAGCATACTCATTGCCTCTCTAATGGAGCAATATCTTCTTTTCTGAAAGGATTAGATTTTTTGTTGAAGAATCGATATCTTGTCTAGGGGTAGGAATACCGCTTGCTTCCGGGAGTCCAGAATCATGCCTAAAAATTGAACTTTCCTCGAGGGGGTGAGGACGTACTTGTTTTCGTTCACAATCCACCCGAGGTCGTTTAGGATGGAGAGAAAATATCTCAGATTTGAGTTGATCTGATTGAGATCTTCGCTGATCAGAAGAAAGTAGTCCAAGTAGGGAATTACCATAAGTCCCTTTCTCCTGACGAAAGCGACCATCTCTACCACCACCTTGGTAAAGATTCTTGGGGCCGATGAGATCCCGAAGGGAAGGGCTCTGAACTGATAGTGATGAATTTTCCCTGATATATCCTGGATTGCAAATCGGAGAAAACTCTGTGAATTGGCGTGAATGGGAATATGGTAATAAGCGTCTCGCAGGTCTATTGTACACATGAAGAAGTCTTTGCTTAAAAGGGGTATCGTAGATGCAAGGGTTTCCATCCTGAATTTTCGGTAAAGAATAAACTTGTTTAAGGGCTTCAGGTTTATGATTGTTCGAAATGTGCCTTCTTTTTTCTTGATTAGAAATAATGTTGAATAGTAACCCCTGCCTCTTTCTGGAGGTGGAACTGGTGAGATTACCTTCATCTGATGAAGCTTCTGGACTCCCTGCCAAAGGTTGGGTTGAAATCGTGTCAGTGAAAATTTGTTTGGGGGTTTTGAAGACCACTCTATTTGATAGCATGTACCGACTAATTTGGAGATCCAGGGATTTTGGGAAATAGATTCCCATGTCTCCAGGAATTTTGAGAGTCTTCCCCCCACTCCGGCATCATTGCTTGTCGGACGATTTCTGGAGGGAGGAGGATTGACCTCTTCCTCTTCCCCCTTTGGGATAACTCCAGCGCCCCGACTTCCCTTTCCCCCTGTAGCTTTTCTCTTGACTCGAGGAAGAGCGAAAGGGAAATCGGCACCTGAATGGACGATCTTCCGGAAACCCTTTTCTTGTCCGCGGCCTTCTCTAAAATCTTATCTAGGACCGGGCCGAAAACATATTCCCCAGAAAAGGGTATAGAGCAAAGTTTCAATTTAGAAGTCTGGTCCCCAGACCAGCATTTCATCCAAAGTGCTCGTCTGGCCGAGTTGGAAAGTGCCGTATCTCTGGCGGAGAATCGGACCGACTCGGCCGAAGCATCCGCCAGGAAGGCCGTAGCAGATTTTAAAAGAGGGAGAGAATTGAGGATTTCTTCTCTAGATGTTTTATTTTTTATATGGTCTTCTAATTCTCCCAACCAGAGATACATGGATCTAGCGACTGAGGTAGCCGCAATGTTAGTTTTTATATTAAACATGGCAGCCTCCCAAGACTTCCTAAGGAGGCTGTCGGCTTTACGATCCATAGAATCCTTGAGTTGGGAGGCATCCTCAAATGGAAGGGATGTTTTTTTGTTCACTTTAGCAACTTGAACATCAATCTTGGGGATCTCGTTGAAAATCTTGGACTCCTCAGGATCAAATAGTAATCTATTTTTAAATGAAGCAGAGACTCCCAGACGTCTTTCAGGGTCTGCCCATTCTTCAAGAACCATATCTTTAATACTTTCGTTTATGGGAAACATACGTGTTTTTTTAACTCTCAATCCCCCAAACATCTCTTCCTGTACGGAATGGGTACGTTGTACTTCCTCCACTCCCATTGTAGATCTGACCGCTCTTAATAGGTCGGACATATCTTCAGTAGCAAAATAGTATCTATGACTACTATCTACCGAGTCCGAATCAGAGACTCTTTCCCCCTCTTCCCATGACCTGGCAGAGTCTACGCTCTCGTCCGCTATGGCTTCAGAGTCAGAAGGGGACGGTGATCTAACACGCTTTTTCTTAGGTTGCGGTAAATCGGGGGGATTAGTAGATAGGTGGGCTAAAGATGAACGGATTTCCTCCTGTATCATAGATTTTAATTCTTCCTATAGAGAGGGTATTTCGTCCCGTACAATATTTGATATACAATTTTTGCACAGCTTCTTGAGATAATTGTCAGGAAGTTTGCCACTACAGGAGATACATCTGAGGGATCTCTTGATCTTTTTTTGGGTTTCTTTAGACACCTAAAGGGAGGAGAAGGTAGCTATAAGGGAATGGACAAAACAAAAAAAGGGGAGGGGGTCCGAGCTGAGGAGAACTCCTTGTAAAAGATTTCCCTCCAGGAAAAGAGATAAGACCCACAGACTTAGGCCTCATGCACACGACCGTTGTTTTGTTCCGTTCCGCAAAATGGGGTTCTGTTGTTCCGTGATCCGTTTCCGTGTGTCTTCCTTTATTTTTGGAGGATCACCAGACATGAAGGAAAGTAAAAAAAAAGTCTAAGTCAAGTTTGCCATGCAAATGATAGGAAAAAAACGAACGCGGACGACAATCTTGTGTGCCTACGTGTTTTTTCACGGTCCCATTGACTTGAACCGTTTTCCATGAGAAAAAATAGGGCAGGTTATATTTTTTTGACGGACTGGAACCACGGATCACGGACGGGGATGACAAACGGTGCATTAGCCGAGTTTTTAATGGACACATTGAAAGTCAATGGGTCCGCAGAAAATCACGAAAAACGGAACGGACACTGAATAAAACAACGGTCGTGTGCATGAGGCCTAAAACTAGGAGAACAAACTCTCCCTCCCCCCCTCTTTACTTCTTACAGCAGGAGAGGGGGATAAACAGACTCCCTGACCAAGCAACAATACCCCCGAAGGGGACTCACGGATGGTGGCAGCTTCGGTTCGGGCTCTCTAGGGGACTGCTCTGTCCCAGACATTGTGGCCAGATGCTTCGTCTTTTTTTCGGAATAGGTAAGGGCTCCACAGGCTGGGGGAACCGATCCACAGAAGCATCTTACTGGTGTCCAGGCCTCGGCCTTAAGCCGGGCCGGACGCCGTTAACGTCACTTCCGGAACGCCGGAAGTGACGTCATAACTATGCGCCGCGGGCGCTGGCGCGCAACCCAGCTGAAGCCTCTGTAGGCCAGGAGGGAGTCGACGCCGAGGGATCAGGCCCCGGATTAACCGGGACGAGACTATACCCCACACCCAGGGGGGACGCCATGCAGGATGCCGGCGATTTTCTCAAAGTAAAACAAAAAAAAAAGAAGATTCAAGTTCCTTAGCTTCATCTCCCTGCATACAGGGAGACCTTTCTCTGCCCTGTCCTCTGTAGGGACAGGAAACACTAGTGTTGGTGGTTGGGAGGGCGGTATTTAACCTTTCTCTGTTCCTGCCCCTACAGAGGTCAGGGGTCAATCTCCTTGTACGCCGTCGTGATGCTATGGAATGAAAAATATTCCCAAAATGATCCAAACATGAAGTAGACATATGGGGAATGTAAAGTAATAACTATTTTTGGAGGTATTACTATGTATTATAGAAGTAGAGAAATTGAAACTTGGAAATTTGCAATTTTTTACAAATTTATGGTAAATTTAGTATTTTTTGTATAAATAAAAATGTATTTTTTTTACTTCATTTTAGCAGTGTCATGAAGTACAACATGTGACGAAAAAACTATCTCAGAATGGCCTGGATAAGTCAAAGAGTTTTAAAGTTATCACCACTTAGTGACACTGGTCAGATTTGCAAAAAATGGCCTGGTCCTTAAGGTGAAATAAGGCTGTGTCCCAAAGAGGTTAAATTATATACAATTACAAAAGTATTATGATCCAGGTGCTGGTTTGATAACTGTACAATATTTTTCGTGGGACAACCCCTTTAATGCTAAGAGAATCCGATCCCTATGTCCATGGCTGGTGTCTGTAAAGAGGGCTTGCGTGGCCCCCTGGGCATCAGCCCACCAGGAAATTTCCCTGTGGGGTCTATGGCCAGTTGGATATATTTGTGTTAAAGGGGTTTTCTGAGATGTTAATACTGATGACTTGTCCTCAGGATAGGTCATCAGTATCTGATCAGTGGGGGCCCGACACCGTAGACCACCACCTATCAGCTGTTTGAGAAGGCACTGGTGCTTGCAGTAGCGCTGCAGCCTTCTCTCAGCTTTTCCAAGGCCAGTGACGACACGTTCATCGTTCATGTAGCCTAGAGCAGCTCAGCCCCATTGAAGTGAATGGGGCTGAGCTACGATATCAAGCACAGCCGCTATACAATGTACGGTGCTATGCTTGGTGAGCAGAGAGAAGGCCATGGCACTGTGAGCGCCTGTACCTTCTCAAACAGCTGATTAGCTGGGGTGCCGGGTGTTAAACCCACCACTGATCAGATACTGATGACCTATCCTAAGGACATGCCATTATAAAAATCTCGGAAAACCCTTTTAACCACTTAACTGTTCTGCCCGAGCTCAGAACGGGCGGTGGGAAAAGTACCTAACTGTTCTGCCCGAGCTGAGCTCAGCCAGAAGTGGAGGGCTGCTTGAGCTGCTGATATCTCCTGAATGGTAGCAGCTAGAAGCATGGTACTGGTCTTGTTTGAAAGTAAAATGACAGCATTAGGCCAAGCTTAACAGGAGATATCACTGTTAGAAATCTAGTCAGGAATAATCGCGGATAAAACCTGCTTTTACTTTAAACTGTATTCACTGCATCCCGATTTCTAACAGTGATATCTTCTCATGTACTGAAGATAATGCTGTAATTCTGGCATTGTTTGAAAGCTTGGAATGTCAGCTTTCAAACAATACAAAGCTAGCTATGAACCAAACCAGAGATATGAGCAGCTAAAGCAGCCCTCTCCCGCCACAGTCTGGAGGAGGAGGGGGAGCAGTTGCAGAACTGACAGATGCAGGAGGAAAGGGAAAAAAAAAAAATATATATATATATATATATATATAGAAATGTGGTATTATCATCACTGTAGTGACCACATAATAAAAAAAAAAAATTTACCACTCCGTGTACGCCATAAATAAATTCCACAAAATAATGTAAAAATGTAAGTTTTTTTTTATCTTTCACCTTAAATATAAAATAATAATTGATTTAAATACTATGCACATGGGGACAAGGGAAACAAGTTGATGTCTCACTTGGTCAAAAACTGAAAAGCCCAATTTATAAATAGCATCAAAACTCAATCAGGCTCTTTAACAACTGAAACCAAAAGCATAGCAAGGGAATTTAACCGTTTCTACCATCAGTTATATAACATTCAACCTCACACACTACTAACCAAGGACTGTTCCCACATGGATCCGTTTTTGAAAGGTCTAAACCTAATCACTCACTGAAGAGGAAGGTTCACTCCTTCTGTCTCCAAACTCTGCAGACAAAATTTCAGAGATTATCACCTCCATGCAAATGGGGAAGGCCCCAGGTCCTGACAGGTTGCCGGCAGAGTATTATAAAAAGTGTTTACCAACCCTGCTCCCACATATCACATCCTGGTGTCAAGCCTTACTTGCAGGAGAACATCTTCCAAAGCAAGCTTTAGAGGCGACAATAACAATACTGCCTAAAGAGGGCAAAGATGAGAAAGTCTGTGGCAATTACAGACCTATTTCTCTTTTGAACTTGGATGTGAAGGATATGGGCAAAACATTAGCGACTAGACTAAACAAGATAATTCCTAAGATTACACACCCAGACCAAGCGGGCTTTGTCTCCGGTAGGGATGGAAATTTTTACTACTGCAGAGTCGAAACCCCAGCGCAAGAGTCCGTGTTAATGGCACGCTCTCGGAACCCTTTACCATTAGTAATGGAACTAGACAGGGGCGCCCCCTCTCACCGACATTTATTATTGTAATGGAAATGCTGTTGCAACAAATAAGGGACAACCCAGATATAGAGGGCCTGAGAATTGGGGCAGAGGAGCATAAGTGTGCCGCGTTCACTGAGGACCTATTATTAATGCTTACAAATCCCACACAAGCTCTCCTACTGCTTATGAATATATTTGAGAACTTTGGTGTGCTAGCTAACTTCAAAATTAATTATTAAAAATCGGAGGCATTGAATATAACTACCAACAAGACAGGTAAAACACTTGAGCTTCTCTTTCCCCTTTAAGTGGCAACCGGAAAAACTCAAATACCTTGGGATCTTTTTAACCAGAAAATTCTCCTCTTTATATCAAGCCAATTACACTCCCCTATTACAAAAGGTCAGGGATCAGCTAAACTCCTTGTCTTTACCTTATGTCTCATGGTTAGGAAGAAAAAACCTGTTACAGACGTATAATATGCCACAATTTCTTTACTTCCTGCAAGTGGTCCCTATATACCTGCCTCACTCCTTTTTTGCAAGGGTGCACAGCCTGTTTACTTTTTTCCTTTGGAAGGGTAAAAAACCAAGACTAGCGTTCAATAGAATGGTTAAGGACCGCATTCATGGAGGCTGTAATCTTCCAGATATAAAAACATACTATAAAGCAGTCCAGATGAAAAGATGGCTTCAAACATGTGTTCCAAAATTTAGGATCTTAGGTTCCAGTATAGAATTAGCTAATATCTCAGACAGGCAATTGCTGGGCCTTTGGGGAGTTCCAATTTCTCAAACAAACATGGGAGGTTTGATAAAAGGGGTATACAACACCATCATTGATATTCACACCAGCAGGACTCTTTTCTGATTATATTAATAACTTGCCTTCATCTCTGACTCCCTTTCTACTTTATCCCACCACTACAGGGGCATTACATCTACTACAGAGGCAGCATTATATATCCTATGACTACAGAGTGGGCAGGTGAAAGCATTACACTTGTTAGCGCTACAGGGGGCATTATCATACAGGTAGCATTATACATGTGGATACTACGAGGGGGGTGCATTATATGTAGTGGCACTACCGGGACCATTATAACTACAGGGGTATTATAAATACAAGGGCCACTATAGGAAGCATTATAACTTATTACCACTAGGGGCTTTAAAGGGATGCCTTATAGAGGGGACTTGTTAGTGCTGGGGGGCACTATAGAGGGTTTTATTTCTACTAAGGACCCTATGGGGGCATTATTAATATTGAGGGTATTATTAATAAGCACAATAAGGAGTTGTTTTTGGGGTAATATTAATAGTGCCCCCTATTAATATTGGAGGCAGTCTAACAGCACTATTACTATGGAGTGGGGGGGGGGCTATCTTTATGGCAGTATAATTTCTATAGTGTAGTATTTGAGGCCTTGGGGAGCACAGGGTCCACAGTATTGGGGGTGGTAGCAGGATGACGATATTGGGACAACAGGAGGAGGAGAATGATAGAAAAGTGAGGAACCTAAGGTGTCTCTGTGCTGAACTCTGCAGAGACAAGACACAGCTGAAATCATTTATATATTACAAAAATTGTACTTATTAGTGCGAGGAGGGAAGGGCCCAATACTGAGCTTTGCTATGGGGCCCCATGATTTCTATGTTTGCCCCTATATGCAGGTGCACATGGCACTACTATATAATAAACAGACATGATAATAAAGTGATGCAGTTTAAGGTACCTTTACACGAGGCGATGATCGGTATGATTGAGTGATGAACAAGTTGTTTCTTGGTGTAGTGAACGTTTCAACAGTGACCCTTTAGAAGTGCTGATTATGGTTCACAAAATCATAATTTCAATCACATATCCCATCGTGCTGCATTTACACAAAGTCAAATTTGAGTGCCGTGCGGTAAGCGATTCCTGTTTATGAAATTGTTAATGTCCAACGATGATTTTTGCTCCCACACAAATGAACCACCGAAAAATCTACCGATTGTCGCTCTCTCACTCATTGCTTTAAGGCTCCATTCACACCCGCCTGGCACCCCTATAGAAATGACTATTCTTGTCCGCAGCTGCGGACAAGAATAGGACATGTCCTATCTTTTGCGGACCTGAAGATCGGGGCCGCGCTCCGCAAATGCGGATAGCACACTGTGTGCTGTCTGCATCCATTCCGTCCCTATAGAGAATGAATGGGTCCGCACCTGTTCCGCAAAATTACGGAACGGATGCGGACCCATTTGCGGACGTGTGAATGGACCCTAACACTGCTTGATAATCGTGCAGATATGCGCAATTTAGCGATAGTTTACAGGATAATCTCCTTGTGTACAGGTACCTTTAGTTATACTGCATGAAGACCCAATCAAGTTGTTAAGACTGGTGTTTCCTGGAGTATAAAGCTCCACATCTATTAAAGCGTTCTCTGAGACCACAAACCCCTTTTTTTTCTTATGGCCAGGCAGGGTATATGGGTTAAGAAAAAAGATCCACCTGTGATGTAGACAGCACATCGGTCTCAGTCCCAGTTCCGGGGACCAGAAGCAGTGGCGCTTAGGCCAGAGCATCGGTGACCCTGCCTAGCGATATGAGGGGCAAAACTATTGGCTTTATAACCTGAAACCTGGTGTAGGGGGTAAATTCTGATAAACCTGTCTGGCTGTAGAGGCCCTTCCATGTCAACAACTGGAAAAGAAATTTAAATAGTTGTATACTGATATATATATATACACACACACACACACACAATTTACAGTGCGGCCATGTCACATATAGATAGGTTCTCCCCTCAGTACATTTCATTACTACATCCCTGCCTATAGTAATGCAGACTGCGCAGTGCCCAGACCTGTGTACCACTCACCCTATACCAGTCTCTTCCTGCAGACTGCACAGTATCCAGACCTGTGTGGCAGTCACTCTATACCAGTCTCTTCCTGCAAACTGCACAGTGCCCAGACCTGTGTACCACTCACCCTATACCAATCTCTTCCTGCAGACTGCACAGTGTCCAGACCTGTGTGGCAGTCACTCTATACCAGTCTCTTCCTGCAGACTGCACAGTGCCCAGACCTGTGTACCAGTCACCCTATACCAGTCTCTTCCTGCAGACTGCACAGTGTCCAGACCTGTGTGGCAGTCACTCTATCCCAGTCTCTTCCTGCAGACTGCACAGTGTCCAGACCTGTGTGCCAGACACTCTATACCAGGGGTAGGCAACCTCCGGCACTCCAGCTGTTGAGAAACTACAACTCCCAGCATGCATACTTGTTCTGCTCTTCTTAGAACTCACATCGAAATGAATGGAGCATGCTGGGAATTGTAGTTTCACAACAGCTGGAGTGCCGAAGGTTGCTGATCCCTGCTCTATACCAATCTCTTCCTGCAGACTGCACAGTGCCCAGACCTGTGTGCCAGACACCCTATACCAGTCTCTTCCTGCAGACTGCACAGTGCCCAGACCTGTGTGCCAGTCACTCTATACCAGTCTCTTCCTGCAGACTGCACAGTGCCCAGACTTGTGTACCATTCACCCTATACCAGTCTCTTCCTGCCAACTGCACAGCGTCCAGACCCGTGTACCAGTCACCCTATACCAGTCTCTTCCTGCAGTCTGCACAGTGCCCAGACCTGTGTACCAGTCACCCTGCACAGTGCCCAGACCTGTGTACCAGTCACTCTATACCAGTCTCTTCCTGCAGACTGCACAGTGCCCAGACCTGTGTACCAGTCACTCTATACCAGTCTCTTCCTGCAGACTGCACAGTGCCCAGACCTGTGTACCAGTCACCCTATACCTGTCTTCAGCTCGGCTATGTGCCGGACCAATGGAAGGATACGAGGTGTCGCTGGAGGACGGACAGGCGGCCGCCTCCTCCTGGAGTGATCCCGGAGCCCCAGGCCTGCATGCTTCTAGCTGTGTCTGCGGCTCTTCCAGGCATCACTTATGGCGCAGACCTCACAGTCCGGACTTATAAATCTCCCGCCCCGGACCTGACTCCTCCCATCACAACTCCCTACGCCGCCCCAGCCAAATGACTGCGGGTAGGGCGTCTGGTGATGGGAGTCTGTACGGACGGGATATACTGGGCACCTGAGACTAGGTGGCGCATAGCTGCCCTCCATGTGCCAAGGAAGAGCTGAAAGTATACGGTGATAACTGTGCATCTAGCTGTATATGTAGTGTCCCACTAGGTAAAGGTGGGCGCTACACAATTGTTAACATGTCTTTTGCATTACTGTGATGTTTATTTATACATTTCCCTGTGTTATCTGAGTGTCAGGCCTGTTAGGGTGTCGTTTAGCCTCCTAGACATTAGAGGGAGCTAGAGAGCCCTAAGTATATATAGGTAGGCCCAGACAGGGGAGAGTTAGTTCAGTCCAGGTGGCTAGAAGTGTATCCTAGTCAGCCTGTAGTTCCTGAGGCTAAGCTTAGCTCAGAAGATTACCCCAGAAGAAGGACTTACCTCCTGGGAGAAACCTGCAGTTATCCTCCAGCAAAGCAAAGGCAATACAACCAGCTCAGATAAGTAACCTGATGGGCAGAAGCAAGGGCGTACCTAGAGCATTTGGCACCCGGGGCGAACCCTTTGTTTGGCACCCCCCCCCCTTCCCCCAAGAAAGTTAAGAAAACATGCACACAAACTTTTTTCAATGTTTTCAATAATATTTATAAATAAAAATAAAACCCCTTAATAAAATAAACCTCTGCACACCCCCTTAACGAAATAAACCCATTAACCCCCCTTAATAAAACCCATTAACCACCCCTTAATAGACCCCTTAACCCTTCCTTAATAAAATAAAAACCTGCACCCCCTTAAAAAAATCACTTTCCATCTGCACCAAAAAGAAAAAAAATCCAAATCCCCATCAATAAAATGAACAAATCCTGCACCCCCCCTTAATTACACCCTCTCTTCTCCCCTTAATTACACCCCCTCCCTCCCCACCTTAATTACACCCCCTCCCTTAATAACACCCCCCTTAATTACACCCCCTCCCTCCCCACCTTAATTACACCCCCCTTAATTACACCCCCCTTAATTACACACACCCCCCCTTAATTACACCCCCTCTCTTCTCCCCTTAATTACACCTCCTCCCTTAATTACACCCCCCCTTAATTACACCCCCTCCCTCCCCACCTTAATTACACCCCCCCTTAATTACACACACACACCCTTAATTACACCCCCTCTCTTCTCCCCTTAATTACACCTCCTCCCTTAATTACACCCCCCCTTAATTACACCCCCTCCCTCCCCACCTTAATTACACACCCGCTCCCTTAATTACACCCCCCCCTTAATTACACCCCCTCTCTTCTCCCCTTAATTACACCCCCTCCCTTAATTACACGTCACCTCCTCCCTTAATTACACCCCCTCCCTCCCCACCTTAATTACACCCCCTCCCTTAATTACACCCCCTCCCTCCCCACCTTAATTACAAACCCCTCCCTTAATTACACACACACATCCCTTAATTACAACCCCCCCTTAATTACAAACCCCCACTTAATTACACACACACACACCCCTTAATTACACAATTATTTACTCACATTTTGATGATGCCTCAGGCTCCGTCCGACCGCTGGTAATGGATCCTTCCGCTTCCGTCAGCGTCGTGACGTCATGTTGCGCTCCCGCCGCAATAATCCTTCCACAGAAGCCGGCGCCTGGCGGAGTCGCGTCGCGGTGTAGCAGTGGATGGAGGGGTGACTCCGTCATGGCACCCCCCTTGTGAGTGGCACCCGGGGCAGGCCGCCCCACCCCGCCCCCCCTTAGTACGCCACTGGGCAGAAGTACTCTAAAATAGAAGCAAGGGTCAATACGGGAGGAAGATTTATTTAACAAGGATTAAAGCCAGCATTTAGGCATCCGGGCCTTGGGATACAGCCAGCCAGAATAGCTGTGGAGATAGAGCAGCCTGGACTGTGAAGCATTAATTGTATACCCTCCAAGTATCTTGCAAGATTATTACTTGCCATATTATTGAATGTAAGCCTGCTTGTGGAACATTGATATAAGGAACTGCATCATCATCTGTATGTACAAAGTTGGACTGTTTAAAGTAAAGCAACGTTTGGTTCACTATACCACCTGTGTACCTCACTTACTGCTCCTATAAACCGGTGTGCCACCGTTACAGACACTGGCGTCACGATCCTTAAAGGGACCTTGCCCCAGGCACTCAAAACACCAACAACATCCAGGGCACCTCATCCACCATCAGGCCTGGTCCCTACATACAGAGTGTGCCCCAGAGGAACTTGTGTCTACCTCTCCTTCACTGCCGCATGCCTGCCCAGGGTCCTCCAAAAAGTGAGTAACCCTCGATTGCCCATAACCGTGGCCTCACTATCGCAATACCCTGCAGGTCTGGCGTGCTGCATATACACCTCACAGCCCCATCCTAAACTATTCCCCCAGGGCAGGCTCCTCATCCATACAGACATTAGAGGGCAGATTTATCATAGACCCGCTGCCTATAAAGGTGTGTGATACCCAGGTGCGGTGCCAGATGCTGCGCTTTACACTGTGTGACTGAAAACCAATAAGGGGCTTTTGGGGCGGCGATGGGCCCCCTAGAGTCAAAGGGCCCAGGGCTGCCAACTCAAACGCCCCTATTATAATCCGCCATTGCTCAAGAGGCAGCAACTGGGCCCGGGGCAGCTGCCCCTTTTGCCCTGCATTAAAGACGGCACCTATACTAATATCTGCGCCAGCCCCAGAAAACTGCTGTAAAAGATGCTAAAAGTGGTGAGGCCCGCAGAGAGATGGTGCTCTCTTTTTTTTTTGAGAAATGGCTTTAAAAAGTCACAAATGTGCAGTTTACCACCTTTCATGATAAATCGTCCCCCATGTTAGGGTACTTTCACACTAGCGGCAGGACGGAACATTAAAGTGAAAAACAAAAATTCAAAAATGGAAAATTGCCTGGTCTTCTAAGGGTTAACCCCTCCCCAAAAGAATCCACTTGCTCGATCATTTTGTCATACTGGCTACTTTTTCATGGGCCACCCTGTACTAAGAATAAGGGCAACCTCTGCCTGATCACGATAGTGCTCCTCATACATACAGAGTGATGAGTGCTACTAAGGGCTATCTATACTGTATATAATTATGGTGCTCCATATCTCACTATAGGGCTCAATATATAAAAATTCATAATTCTGACTTTTTGAGTGCTACTGGTTGAGGGTACATTCATACGACCGTGCTCGGCCGCAGGTCCACAAAACACGAGTACTGGGCATGTGAACCCCGCATCACAGTGCAGACCCATTGCCTTTAATACAGGACTGCATAGCCTGACAAATACATTAGTAAATTTCCCGCACATTTGTTAAAATAAACTTAAAGCATACCTTTTAACCCCTTCAGGACCCTGCCATTTTTCACTATAGGGACCAGGCCGTTTTTTGGAAATTTGACATGTGTCACTTTATGTGGTAATAACTTTGGAACGCTTTTACTTATCCAACATGACTGTTTTCTCATGACACATTGTACTTCATGATAGTGGTAAATTTCAGTCAATATTTTTCATTTTTATTTAAAAAATAATACTAAATTTACAAAAAAAAAATCCAAATTTACATTTCTCTGCTTTTATAACAGATAGTAATACCTCATATAATAGTTATTACTTTACATTCCCCATATGTCTACTTCATGTTTGGATCATTTTGTGAATGCCAATTTATATTTTGGGGACGTTAGAAGGCTTAGGGTACTTTCACACTAGCGTTTTTCTTTTCCGGCATAGAGTTCCGTCACAGGGGCTCTATACCGGAAAATAACTGATCAGGCATATCCCCATGCATTCTGAATGGAGAGTAATCCATTCAGGATGCCATCAGGCAAAAGAGAAAACCGTATTCAAAATACCGGAATGCCGGATCCGTTCTTCTGGTCTGCGCATGCGCAGACCGGTAAAAATGTGAAAAAAGATACAAGATGGATCTGTCTGTCCGCATGACAAGCGGAGAGACGGATCCGTTCTTGCAATGCATTTGTGAGACGGATCCGCATCCGGATGCGTCTCACAAATTCTTTCAGTCACATCCAGATTGGCTGATTCGGTGGGCAGTTCTGACGACAGGACTGCCCGCTGGATCACACTGCCGCAAGTGTGAAAATAGCCTTAGAAGTTTGGAAACAAATCTTGAAATTTTTCTGAAAATTCCCAAAACCCACTTTTTAAGGACCAGTTCAGGTCTGAAGTCACTTTGTGAGGCTTACATAATAGAAACCGCCTAAAAATGATCCCATTTTAGAAACTACACTCCTCAAGGGATTCAAAACTGATTTTACAAACTTTGTTAACCCTTTAGGTGTTCCACAAGAATTAAAGGAATATGTAGAGGAGATTTCCGAATTTCACTTTTTTAGGCAGATTTTCCATTTTAATCCATTTTTTACAGTAACAAAGCAAGGGTTAACAGCCAAACAAAACTCAATATTTATTAGCCGGATTCTGTAGTTTACAGAAACACCCCATTTGTGATCGTAAACTGCTGTACGGGCACACGGCAGGGCGCAGATGGAAAGGAACGCCATATGGTTTTTGATCATTTTAGGTAAGTTGCCATGTCACATTTGAAGACCCCCTGATGCACCCCTAGAGTAGAAACTCTAAAAAAGTGACTCCATTTTGCAAACTACGGATAAGGTGGCAGTTTTGTTGGTACTATTTTAGGGTACATATGATTTTTGGTTGCTCTATATAAATTTTTTTGTGAGGCAAGGTAACAAAAATAGCTGTTTTGGCACTGTTTTTATTTTTTGTTATTCACAACGTTCATCTGAAAGGTTAGATCATGTGCTATTTTTATGACTACTTTTTTTGGTTGTTTGTTTCAGTTTTACATAATAAAGCATTTTTGAAAAAAACTATTTTTTTGTGTCTTTATATTCTGAAAGCCATAGTTTTATTTTTATTTTTTGGCGACTGTCTTATTTAGGGAGTCATTTTTTTCCGGATGAGATGACTGTTTGATTTGTACTATTTTAGGGTGCATATGACTTTATGATCGCTTGGTATTACACTTTTTGTGAGCTTACATCACAAAAAGTGTAATAGCACTGTGATGTAAGGTGACCAAAAAATTGCTTTATTGACACAGTTTTTCTTTTTCATGGTGTTCACCTGTGGGATTAGTTCATGTGATATTTTTATAGTGCAGGTCGTTACGGACGTGGAAATACATAAAATGTATACTTTTTTTTATTTATTTAAGTTTTACAAAATAATATAATTTTCAAAAAAATATTTTAAAAAAATCATGTTTTGGTGTTTCCATAGTCTGAGAGCCATAATTTTTTTTATTTTTTGGGCGATTGTCTTAGGTAGGGTATAATTTTTGTGGGATGAGATGGCGGTTTAATTGGCCATATTTTGGGGTGCATATGACTTTTTGATCACTTGCTATTATACTTTTTGTGATGTAAGGTGACAAAAAATTTTGACACTGTTATTTTTTTTTTTACAATGTTCACCTGAGGGGTTAGGTCATGTTGTATTTTTATAGAGCAGGTTGTTATGGACGCGGCGATACCTAATATGTCTACTTTTTTATTTTTTTTACATTTAACACAATAAAATAATTAAAAAAAAAAAAAAAAATCATGTTTTAGTTTCTCCATAGTCTGAGAGCCATAGTTTTTTCATATTTTGGGCGAATAGGTAGGGGCTAATTTTTTGCAGGATAAGGTGTCGGTTAGATTTGTACTATTTTGGGGGGCATACGCCTTTTTGATCGCTTGGTGTTGCACTATTAGTGATGTAAGGTGACAAAATAATGTTTTTTTTCCCACAGTTTTTATTTTATTTTTTTAACGGTGTTCACCTGAGGGGTTAGGTCATGTAATATTTTTATAGAGCTGGTCGTTACGGATGCAGCGATACCAAATAGGTCTGTTTTTCAAAATTTTTTTTCTATTTATTTTTAGTTTTATTTTGGGAAAGGGGCGTTATTGTTTTTTTACTTGAAACTTTATTTCTTTTTTTATTATGGAAAACAGTTTTTTTTTTACTTTTCATTTTTGTCCTACTCTGGGACTTTTGGGGTCTGATCCCCTCGGCAATGCATTACAATACATAGTGAGGGCTGGATTTCACAGGCTTCCATAGAAGGCAAGCCCCGAAGCCTATGGAAAGCATCGGGCTGCTTTCTCTGCCATCGGGTCCCTGTCATTGCAGTGCGTGGACCCGATGGGGAAGCAAAGGGCACACGTATTGTTATTACGTTTTGTTATTATGTTTTGAGATATTATAGGTCCTCTCATCAATATTCTCTCTACAGTTAATTTTTGGACCATTTTAAAATATACTTTTATTATTAATCTTTAAAATAAATGCCCCTTGTTGGTGGCTTGGTATCATGCAGATGGTGCAGGCCTCCGGCCGGCTCCTCTTATTCTACTAGATACAGGTGAAGATGCATCCAGAGTTACCCTTGATCAAAGGTCATACTCTTTGCTTCAAAATCCAAAGACATTCGTGTGCACTTACGGTTATGCTCCCAGCTCGTATTGTGACTGCCTCCTCCCAGGATCGATATGGCAGTGGCATATAGGGGAATCCTGTTCTTTAAAAGTCCGCGCTCCTCAGGCCCTTCCAGCCCGTGGAACGCAGGCCGCGACCTCACTTCCGGTCTGGTGGAATGCAGATGTCAATTCCGGTTCTGCGAATCGCTAGGACGCCGGCCTCTAGTAGTTACTAGGAGTAGGTGGAGACAATTTCGCTCCTTAGAGGCTATGCGGCGAACAGCTTAACCCCTGTTATGCCTCCTGCAAGGGGGGAAGGGTCCCCCAGTGACTATTAATGCTAAAATTCTATTTGTCCTTCCAGAGATTAGGACATGAGGGACATAGCTTGCTGCTTTTCCAAGACTGCTTTACCAAGAGCTGATCTACAAGAGCATTGGAGATATTCAGGAGATACTCAGGAGGTAATCTGGAGGTGGATACAATCTAAACAAGTAAGATTTGTTTGTTTAAAATCTTTCCCCTCTTTACAATGGCAGACCTGGTTCTGTGCAGGAATTGTTGTGCTTTTATTTCAGGTTCCACTCTTCAGAGGTTTGGATACTGTCTGATCTGCAGACAGCTCTCCATAATGCAGCAGGAAATCACCTTTTTGAAATATGAGATTTTTTAATTAACCACTAAACAAACTCAGGCTGAGAACATTGCAATGCCACTGCCACAGAGGCCCCCTAGAAATGGAAGATGGGTTAATGTAGGTTCTGGTAGACTGAGAGTTGTGGATAGAAGGCATGTCCCACAGTCTGTGGCTCTCCATAATTCATTTGCAGCACTTTCAGAGTGCAAGAGCAACATGGAGGATAGCTCAAGCACAGTGGGTGAGTTACAATCATCTCCCATGCCTAAAGTATGTAAGACTGCAGCCAAAGACAAAAAGGAGAAGGTGAGGATTGATAGTAAGCAGCTGTTGGTGGGCGATTCCATCATAAGAGGTGTGAAGTTTGAGGAGAATGGTGTTGTGAGATGTCTCCCTGGTGCTACTGCTAGCAGGGATAGACGACGGATCCTTAATATTGTTAGGCAAGCAAAGCATGGAAAGGGAAGTGGATGTTATTCTCCATCTTGGGACAAACAATCTGGCTTGCAATGAGGTTTCAAAGGTGAAAGAAGCTTTTTACACACTTGCATCAACTGTTTCATTCTCTGCAGTTTTGCCTGTGCATAACCTTCAGCATGACAGGAAGATGCGCATTAAGGAATTCAATGTATGGCTTGGTGAATGGTGTCTGAACCAAGGGTTTGGCTTTGTGTCTCATGTTAGCTCTTGTTGGAATGGAAAAGAACTGTACAAGAAAGATGGTTTGCATCTTTCTCTCAAAAGAAACGAATGACCTCGGTGAACAGTTCCAAGTATTTGCTAAGAAGCATTTAAACTAGGAAAGGGGGGCAAAAGAGTGATAATCCAGCAGTCCAACTGCCCCCCGGAACAATGCCAGAAGAGGCCAGTAGCACAAAGGTTAAGAAATGACAAGCTCAGAGTCTTGTCTACAAATGCTCGCAGTCTAGGGAATAAGATCAATGAACTTGAGGCTATAATGGCATCTGAGAATATAGATGTAGTGGCTGTTACTGAGACGTGGTTCAAGGGGAGTAATGACTGGGATATATCAATACCTGGGTTCTCTCTATACAGGAAAGACAGAGAAGGCAAGAAGGGGGGAGGGGTGGCCCTGTATGTGAAAGATAGCATAAAATCTAATTTGATACAAGTTAGCGAAAACAATTTAGAGTCAGTTTGGGTTACCGTGCAGCTTGATAATCATAAGGTAACTCGTGAAGGTGTGATATATAGACCACCTAGCCAAGTCAAAGAATTAGATGATCTACTAGTTGAGGAAATAGCTAAAATGACATTGAAGGGGGAAGTTATCATTATGGGAGACTTCAATCTTCCAGATGTAAACTGGAAAACCAAAATAGCTAGTTCTGCCAGGAGTACAGATATTCTAAATTCCCTACTGGGATTATCTCTACAGCAAGTAGTGGAGGAGCCAACCCGGAAGGAGGCCATTTTAGATTTAGTATTCACAAATGGGAATTTGGTATCTGATATTACTGTAGGGGAAAGCTTGGGATCTAGTGATCACCAGTCAGTGTGGTTTACTATAAGTACAGTGACTGAGTCACACCACACAAAAACAAAAGTTTTAGATTTTAGAAAAACAGACTTTTCTAAAATTAGATTAGTGGTATACGAGTCCCTATCAGACTGGAACAGTTTCATTGGAGTCCAGGAGAAATAGGACTACTTAACAGTGGCACTATTGAAGGCAACAGAAAATTGCATTAGGCTTGTCAGTAAAAGCAAAAAAAGGAAGAGACCACTGTGGTACTCAGCAGAAGTGGCTGTTGAGGAGCGGTTGAGACGTATGCATATATATCCATGCATGCCTGCAAACACGTGCGGGCATGTATGGTATATATATGCATACATTAACCACCGCATCATGGGGTGATGTGCGCAGATGTGCCCAGCATCTGCGCACGTCTGCCCATGGTGATCCCCAGGGGCTCATGGTGGCCCCTGTGGGAAATATGTGGTCCCTGGAAGCTGTGCCCCCTTATAATCCCCCTTATATTATTATATATATGTGCCCCCTTATATATGTCCCCTGGATGCCCCAGATATATGCGAGGATGTGTGTATATATAGATATGTGTGTATGTATTTGCACACGTGTCTATGTATATACACTTATGTCAGCATGATGTGTTTATAGATGAGCCCCCAAGCATCTGTGGATATATATATGCATATATGCAATTCCAACTGTTATCTACAGAGTTGTTATAGCCTGTAGGATAACAGCTGATTAGCATCTAGTCCCCTTTTGTTCAGGCCCAAAGCAATCAGACGCTTTGGCACCATCTGTGAGGGGACCTTCTAATCAGAGAACCTGTTTTCCATCCCACTACTCCCAGCATCTTTGGGACTAGGGGGGGGGGACTCTGGGGATTGTAGGCAGGCATACGTCACAGTGACACTATGATGTCACATCCCTGAGGAAGGAGGAGGGGTTGCTTTTGGGCTATAAAACCCCGAACCGGCCAGAGGTGGGTCTCTTGCAACCAGACTAGATTCAGAGACGCATAGGAGAGAGGAGCTCCATGATGACCCCCTGGATAAGGCCTAAGTATCACCCCTGGTATATTTGTGTCCTTGATGTGATGTGACCCTGGGCCCTGATTTACCCTTGCCGTGTTACTGGACACCCTGACCCCCCAAACCCTTGCCTAATTGTATTCCCCTGTTGTACCCCTGATCCTGTGGCCCTATTAGTACCCCTGATTACCCCCACTCCCTGCTGTGTTCCTGATCCCTGCTGTACACCCCTGGTCTCCCCTGGTTACCCCTGTTTCCCTGTGTGCCTGCTCTCCCCTGGATCACCCCCCATAGACCCCTGAACCCTGGTGGCCCTGATTAACCCCTGGGTTACCCCAACCCCTGGTTCCCTGGTCCTCTGTAGAGCAGGCTTCTGCTCTGCAAACAAATCCTCTGTAGAGCATGCCTCTGCTCTGCAAACAATCCTTTTTAACCCTTCGTCGTACCCCGTAGGGACAGTGAATAGTCAGGTGGGGTGGATTGTTCATATACTTGAATGTGTGAATTGTATAGTTAGTTGATGGGTGGAATTGGGAATGTGTAGTGTAGTTTAGGATTGTATATTTAGTGCTGTATTGTAGTGTACTGCGTGCGTAGTGTATTGTAGTGTACTGCGTGCGTAGTGTATTGCTTGGTGTAATAAATACTGTTATATTTGTACCCTTTTGTGTAGCGTGTACTTGTTAGCGGTAGCGAGTTAGTAAGGCGCATGCAGTTAGCATAAGTGATCAGTGTAGAGCATAGCGAAAGTATTATTATTATTATATAAAGGCATAGATGGGCGGAGTTATCACTAGATGGCTCCTCCCATTTATGAATATTAATTATCGATATTTGCATAAATATTGGTGATTAATATTCCCCCTTTACATTGGCGAGTCAGGCCCACTGCTTAGATTTTGAAATCTGTGTTTGGTTTTGAGGCTATAGTTCGGTTATACTGTCAATTATCAGGCAAGAGAGACGCGGTCAGTGGTCTGAGCGTCTAGGACCTAATAATTCGGACAGGTAACGCGGCTCTACCTCACAGCACCAAACACGGATCAAAATCTTTAGCAGAGAATCTATTGTCTATCTGTGTATTAATATTTTGCTGTTTGCTTTACACGGTCACTGCATCGCTCAAGTGATTGCAAGGGAGAAGATGGACACTCATCAAACGGTGAGTATGGACTTCCCCACACTGCAACACTTGAGCAAACACAGCACATTTAACCCCATCCTCCCCACTACATACAAGTCAGCAGAAATGCTGTGGTCCGATTTGTTAGCACAGGCTTGTAGTTACGACAAGCTTTGTGTTAACAAACGGACGGTTTTGAACAAGGCCACCAAACGGCTTCGGATGCTGGCCAAACTCGTTCATACGTTTGAGGCTAGCATCTGTAAGCCAAAGGAAGTTGCGCTGGTGTCTCGGTCAACGGAGACAATTCCTCCGGCCATTCACTGCCAGTGCTGTGCCAGTAATTCGGACCAGGTTTCGACATTGCAGGCACAGCTGGCAGAGAATGTGCAGTCTACTGTTGAGCAAGATGCGCAGGTGGCTAGGATAGAGTCACAGTTGGTAGAGCTGCAGAGGCAGAAGGAGGAAATTGAGGCTAAGTTGACTCAGTCTTATACTGAAGTCAATGCCTTCAAGGAGCGGACTGCCTCTACTGACGTGACGGTAGCCAAATTGAAGGCTCAGGTTGCTGTAAGGTCCCAGCTAATGTCTGGCATGCAACAGGTTATCACCAAGTTGGTGCCGGCCCTTTCTTTTTCCGTAAAGCCAGGGTCGGAATCTCCCAAAACGTTTCCCTGTGCAGGGCCACAAGGGGGGAGAGTAGTCTGTGACCGGTCTGATCATCAGGTCAAGCCGGTCCAGACTAACAGAGATTTTTCCCTGACTTTGGGAAAAACAACTGTGGTGAAGAGTGCGTCCCTGAGGATGGAACAATTCAGGAGAAGGGAGCACGGATGCAGTGTAGATGGACCTGGGCCATGCAGAGCAAACATCAGATGTTTTGCATGTGGTGGCCTAGGTCACATAGCGAGACACTGTGAAACAGATGGGAACATAACACACAGGACAGGAAACCAAGTCACGTGTTTCAGGTGTGGGAACAAAGGACACATTGCAAGGAATTGCCCTTGTGCAGGTAATTGCAATGTGTCCAACAGTATCAGCCAGGTAACAAATTGTGCAGTAGGGTCTAGTCAGACTGGCCATAACGGGGTTACCTCTCGGCAGCATCACCAGCTGCTGAGGGGTCAGAGTGGCCAGGCTAGGCTAGGCAACATTTGACACCCCTGTACGATTTGTTACACCGTTTGTTCCCTGTGTATGTCCATGTTGTGTGTTTTTGTTATCTGTTTGAGTTTTTCTTGATGTTGATGGTGGTAGTCCTTGTCTGCGGATGTGTTCTACCATGCTGATTTATGTAGTGGTGTAAGTCCCATCTGCTGTCTGTTTTATTCTGTGTCCCATTGCAGTGGAACAGTGTTATACTGTGGATCGAGAACGTATAGGCTTGCGAGCAGATAATTTCACACGGGAAATCCTACACAAAGAATGATGTGATATTATTCTGGGCAGCCAGGGTCTCAGATCGATACAGATAACACTGTTTTGCTCAAGGTTTTCGGTAGGACTGTGTTGCGCTGGGGACAGGGGCGGACAGACAACATTGGTGTAATGTTGTGCTGCGCACTTAATTCTAGTCCGGTCAGGTAGCACAGCTCTGATAGGAATTGGACGCAGAGTGTTTGGCAGCAGAGTGTGGACTGTGTTCTTGTGTTGTGGGGTCCTGGGGAGCCAGGGCATGCCTATGCCATTGGTTCTGCGGGCCTCCACAAGGCGGGATCACAGGGGGAAATCAGCCTGGGTACACGTGAGTGGACGGGGATGCGGTGCCATCAATAACAAGATGGTGCTTTGTCCACAGAACTCCAGTTATCCCAACCTAGTAGGGTGGCCATCCTTATCTGTTGGTGCAGAGGGATGTGCAGCAGAGGACGCTATCCTCTGAAGGTAGGGTGTTCAGACACCAGTGTTGGGGTAACGAGGGGTCCTGTGAGATAAAGGGCAGCTCAATACCTTTCTCTACCCATGGGTCAAAGGTATTGGTGCTGGAAATTTTCACATTAATTGCACTGTTAGGGGAGAAAATTCCCCTGGGAGCGCCTGGTGTTTTCTTCTGCCATAGGTGTGATTTTATATGGAGCGGAAGAAAAACCTAGGAGACGCCACAGAAGAGACCAGCTATTCCCCCTGACACTGTTGTGAAGCTCCAGAGGATCCCACTGGATTTTGGCAACTAAGCGACTTCTGCCTAGAGGTGTTCTAGAGAAGATTGTGCCACTATCCAGCGGGAGCATTATTTAAGGCTCTGGAGGAAGACTTGGGAGACGTTCGGGTGGAAGAACTTATCACTTGTTTCACCCAGTGAAACTTCTTCTGGTTCTGGTCATCGTAATCGGAGGGTCAAGGGACTTACTGACCAAATACACCAGAACCAGACAGAACTTTACAGAACTATCCGGAGGAGGAGGCTCAGGACATAACTCCAACTTTGTCCTGTAGCCAAATATTTTATGGACACTTTGTTTCCTATGAGGGTTCGGGACGTATAACTTGTACTACCCCGAAACCCCATAGCACATTGTATTTATTGATTGATTGTGTTTGTTGCTCGATGGTGTACCCATGGACACTCTAGGTACAAATGTGTGACAGCCTATATTCGGCTGTACACATTTGCATCCTATAGTCGTTTCCCATTGACACAGGGGTCTGCGATCTACCTGTGTCTTTGGAGGTGTAGAGATATGCCAGGTTGCATGAGTCTCTATGGGTACACATACATATAATGATTTTGGTGGTGTTGGGAGGGATGTGACATGCGTTTTGTGTGAATGGGGATAAAGTTAGGTCACGATAGGGACAGGCATCATTCATTTGCCACCTTGAACCCTGGAACGGTGAGGTTCTTAAGGGAAGGGCTGGAGGTGTAGTGTGGCGGAGGTGTTCTCCGCAGTAGAATTTAGGTACTGTGACATCGCCGCTTGAGAGTCTGACCTGCCTTGTAAAGACCTATTAATCTGTCCACGGGAGAACCGCACCCATCAAGATGGAAACAGACGTTGGATAGAAGAAAGTTGGGACAAAGACTGTAAGGGTGAACCCGCTCCAGAATTGGGGGGGGCGAAGATACCTGAAGATCGGCAGAATTACCGAGAGACTGTGGGGGTGTGGTCACTCCAAAGTGGGGGTGGCCGACACCAAGAGACTGTTATAGAAAGGTAAAGACTGTAAGGGTGAACCCGCTCCAGAATTGGGGGGGACGAAGATACCTGAAGATCGGCAGAATTACCGAGAGACTGTGGGGGTGTGGTCACTCCAAAGTGGGGGTGGCCGACACTAAGACTGTTAAAGAAAGACCAGCTAACCAAGAGACTGTGGGTGTGTGGTATCCTAAAGATGTCAAGAAGAAGACAGAAGGGCAGATCGGAGGAAGCTGGATTGGGGATGTCTAAGTACCTAAAGATCAGTGTGCACTACAGTTCTTCCTGAACTTCCACCAAAGATGGGGTTGAAGGGGGGCAAACATATCTCAACCCGTTCCCCCATTATATTGTCGTATTATATTCCGACAACAGGGGGATTGTTGAGGAGCGGTTGAGACGTATGCATATATATCCATGCATGCCTGCAAACACGTGCGGGCATGTATGGTATATATATGCATACATTAACCACCGCATCATGGGGTGATGTGCGCAGATGTGCCCAGCATCTGCGCACGTCTGCCCATGGTGATCCCCAGGGGCTCATGGTGGCCCCTGTGGGAAATATGTGGTCCCTGGAAGCTGTGCCCCCTTATAATCCCCCTTATATTATTATATATATGTGCCCCCTTATATATGTCCCCTGGATGCCCCAGATATATGCGAGGATGTGTGTATATATAGATATGTGTGTATGTATTTGCACACGTGTCTATGTATATACACTTATGTCAGCATGATGTGTTTATAGATGAGCCCCCAAGCATCTGTGGATATATATATGCATATATGCAATTCCAACTGTTATCTACAGAGTTGTTATAGCCTGTAGGATAACAGCTGATTAGCATCTAGTCCCCTTTTGTTCAGGCCCAAAGCAATCAGACGCTTTGGCACCATCTGTGAGGGGACCTTCTAATCAGAGAACCTGTTTTCCATCCCACTACTCCCAGCATCTTTGGGACTAGGGGGGGGGGACTCTGGGGATTGTAGGCAGGCATACGTCACAGTGACACTATGATGTCACATCCCTGAGGAAGGAGGAGGGGTTGCTTTTGGGCTATAAAACCCCGAACCGGCCAGAGGTGGGTCTCTTGCAACCAGACTAGATTCAGAGACGCATAGGAGAGAGGAGCTCCATGATGACCCCCTGGATAAGGCCTAAGTATCACCCCTGGTATATTTGTGTCCTTGATGTGATGTGACCCTGGGCCCTGATTTACCCTTGCCGTGTTACTGGACACCCTGACCCCCCAAACCCTTGCCTAATTGTATTCCCCTGTTGTACCCCTGATCCTGTGGCCCTATTAGTACCCCTGATTACCCCCACTCCCTGCTGTGTTCCTGATCCCTGCTGTACACCCCTGGTCTCCCCTGGTTACCCCTGTTTCCCTGTGTGCCTGCTCTCCCCTGGATCACCCCCCATAGACCCCTGAACCCTGGTGGCCCTGATTAACCCCTGGGTTACCCCAACCCCTGGTTCCCTGGTCCTCTGTAGAGCAGGCTTCTGCTCTGCAAACAAATCCTCTGTAGAGCATGCCTCTGCTCTGCAAACAATCCTTTTTAACCCTTCGTCGTACCCCGTAGGGACAGTGAATAGTCAGGTGGGGTGGATTGTTCATATACTTGAATGTGTGAATTGTATAGTTAGTTGATGGGTGGAATTGGGAATGTGTAGTGTAGTTTAGGATTGTATATTTAGTGCTGTATTGTAGTGTACTGCGTGCGTAGTGTATTGTAGTGTACTGCGTGCGTAGTGTATTGCTTGGTGTAATAAATACTGTTATATTTGTACCCTTTTGTGTAGCGTGTACTTGTTAGCGGTAGCGAGTTAGTAAGGCGCATGCAGTTAGCATAAGTGATCAGTGTAGAGCATAGCGAAAGTATTATTATTATTATATAAAGGCATAGATGGGCGGAGTTATCACTAGATGGCTCCTCCCATTTATGAATATTAATTATCGATATTTGCATAAATATTGGTGATTAATATTCCCCCTTTACAGTGGCCAAAATCATTAAAAACAAAAAGATAGCATTTAGGAATCATTAAAAAAAACAAAACGAGGATGACAGACAAATTTATAAGATTAGGCAGAGAGAGGCCAAACAAGTTATAAGAGCTTCTAAAGCACAGGCAGAAGAGAAATTAGCTCAGTCAGGGAAAAAAGGCGAGAAGGCATTCTTCAGATACATAAATGAAAAAAGGAAACTAAAACAAGGAATTACCAAATTAAAAACAAAAGAAGGAAGGTATATTGAAGAAGATAAAGAACTAGCTGACTGCCTCAATGAATACTTCTGTTCAGTTTTTACAAAGGAAAATGAAGGAGAAGGACCTCAGTTAGGAAAGAAGACTAATTAATCTTTTGATGCATGTGTCTTTACAGAGGAAGAGGTTCTAAGTCAGCTGTCTAAAATTAATACAAATAAGTCACAGGGGTCTGATGGGATACACCCAAAGCTATTAAAAGAGCTCAGCGGTGAACTCGCAAAACCATTTACAGATTTATTTAACCAATCACTGGCAACAGGAGTCGTCCCAGAAGATTGGAAATTAGCAAATGTTGTGCCCATTCACAAGAAAGGTAGTAGGGAGGAATCGGGCAACTATAGGCCAGTAAGCCTGACATCAATAGTGGGGAAATTAATGGAAACCATACTTACGGAGAGGATTGTGGAACATCTAAAATCCCATGGATTGAAAGATGAAAAACAGCATGGGTTTACTTCAGGGAGATCATGTCAAACTAATCTTATTGATTTTTTTTGATTGGGTGACTAAAATAATAGATGGAGGAGGTGCAGTAGACATCGTTTATCTAGACTTTAGTAAGGCTTTTGATACTGTCCCACATAGAAGGCTTATCAATAAAGTGCAGTCTTTGGGCTTGGACTCCCATATTGTTGAATGGATTAGGCAGTGGCTGAGGGACAGGCAACAGAGGGTTGTAGTCAATGGAGTATATTCAGACCAAGGTCTTGTTACCAGTGGGGTACCTCAGGGATCTGTTCTGGGACCCATATTGTTTAATATCTTTATCAGCAAAATTGCAGAAGGCCTCGATGGTAAGGTGTGTCTTTTTGCTGATGACACAAAGATTTGTAACAGGGTTGATGTTCCTGGAGGGATACACCAAATAGAAAAGGACTTAGGAAAACTAGAGGAATGGTCAAAAATCTGGCAACTAAAATTTAATGTTTATAAGTGCAAGATAATGCACCTGGGACGTAAAAACCCAAGAGCAGAATATAAAATCAGTGATACAGTCCTAACCTCAGTATCTGAGGAAAGGGATTTAGGGGTCATTATTTCAGAAGACTTAAAGGTAGGCAGACAATGTCATAGAGCAGCAGGAAATGCTAACAGAATGCTTGCGTGTATAGGGAGAGGAATTACCAGTAGAAAGAGGGAGGTGCTCATGCCGCTCTACAGAGCACTAGTGAGACCTCATTTGGAGTATTGTGCTCAGTACTGGAGACCATATCTCCAGAAGGATATTGATACTTTGGAGAGAGTTCAGAGAAGAGCTACTAAACTGGTACATGGATTGCAGGATAAAACTTACCAGGAAAGATTAAAGGACCTTAACATGTATAGCTTGGAAGAAAGACGAGACAGAGGGGATATGATAGAAACTTTGAAATACATAAAGGAAATCAACAAGGTAAAAGAGGAGAGAATATTTAAAAGAAGAAAAACTGCTACAAGAGGACATAGTTTTAAATTAGAGGGGCAAAGGTTTAAAACTAATATCAGGAAGTATTACTTTACTGAGAGAGTAGTGGATGCATGGAATAGCCTTCCTGCAGAAGTGGTAGCTGCAAATACAGTGGAGGAGTTTAAGCATGCATGGGATAGACATAAGGCCATCCTTCATATAAGATAGGGCCAGGGGCTATCCATAGTATTTAGTATATTGGACAGATCTCCAGATGCAGGTCCAGATTCATAACAGATCACAATCATGACCCTAATGACATAATCACCTTGTATTCATTTTTGAACTGTCAATAATAAGTTAAACAGAAAGCTTTTTGGGCCTTGTTTCTCTTTTCAGGGTGATCTTTTTTGTTGGGAAATTTTTAAAAATCCATTCCTATTCTTTTCAAATTTGCTATCCAAATCCCTAATATCCATCTAGAATACATTTCAATCCCACAGTCAGACCAGTTTCTCTTTTCAAGCTGTGGGGTTGGTGTGCAAATTTACACTATTCAATAGAGCATGAGAAGGATAGTCTCTCATTCAATCCTAGGGGTGCTTGTGACCTGCATCTAAAAATCCATTCTGCTTCCCTTTGGAGGATTTTTTTATTCCAGTCTCCCTTTCTAGGGGACATGGATACACATTAGTAGTATAGGGACCCATGTCTTGTCAAACTCAAAGTGACAGGTGCCCGCCCCTTTTTCACACATAACCACTCCCAGAAATGCCCTAACCCCGCCCAGATCCGCCAATTTCTCTCCCCTCGCCCGTCCCAAACCACGCCTAAATGCCGCCCACTTTGATGTGCTTTTCAAATCATTTTATACGGCTTAATATAAATTTTATATCAAATGATAAGCTTTTCATATCACTTTATAAGTCCTTATCAAATGATAAGCATTTATTAACACTTTTTATCCCATTTATAACATTTTGATACGATTTTGTGCATTGATATCAAAATTATATCATTTTGCTATGCCTTTTATATACCTTTGATATCATTTTGTGCTTTGATATCATTTTGATATTATTTTGATATGAATTTTATATACGCCCATGCTTTTTTCATATCACTTTATTTTATACGGCTTAATATAAATTTGATATCAAATGATAAGTTTTTCATATCACTTTATAAGTCCTTATCAAATGATAAGCTTTTATAATCACTGTCTTACAAACAATGACATGTCTGGACAAGCCTTTTTGGTTTAACCCCCACCACACTGGACAACTGAGTCAACACACTGAATTTTAATTAAAAACCTGAAATGCCACATTTCTCCCCCTCGCCCGCCCCAAACCACGCCTAAATGCCGCCCACTTGGATATGCTTTTCATATCATTTTATACGGCTTAATATAAATTTCATATCAAATGATAAGCTTTTCATATCACTTTATAAGTCCTTATCAAATGATAAGCTTTTATTAACACTTTTTATCCCATTTATTTATTTATTTTTAAATTAATTATCTTTATTAATATATCAAAACCAGTCATAATAAACATAAGAATTGAATAAACACTCCACATATTCACTATATTTTCCCCTTATGCCTATTCCCCCAAACCATGAATGTGAGTGAACCCTTTACCTTCAACCATGTTCTATTAGTAGCTCACACTCTCGAGAGTAGTTTTATAGTCTCTCTATAACCCAGCTCTTGGCTACTCAGTAACCCAGATTCTAAAAGGGTAAATATATTATTATGTACATAACTCCCTACTAAGGTCCCTAGAAGTGCACTATTTTTTGATTCGTAACACATCAGCAACTGAGCAGCAATAAAATACCCTTTAAGATAGGGGAGATTTAGACCCCCACACTCCAATGGTTTATATAGATGTTCCAATTTTATCCGAACTCGTTTTCTTCCCCACACTAGATCATTAATTATTCTTTCCATAAGTTTAAAGTATTTATCTTCTATCCAGGTAGGTGTATTCCTAAGCACATAAAGAAATTGTGGTAGTATCACCATTTTGACCAGTGAAACGCGATCAGCTCTAGATAGGGGAAGTCTCAACCAGGTCCCCAATTTTTCTCTGGTTTTCATTATTAAGGGGATCAAATTAAGTTGGACAAAATTTTCAACCCTGGGTGATATAGTCAACCCCAAATATTGGAAAGTATCAACGATGTCTAACTGAATCGCAAGAGCCTCCTTTTGAGGTAACTGGTCTATAGGCATCAAACTAGTCTTAGACCAGTTTATAAGAAGACCAGACACCTCACCAAATGCCTTAACCATTTGTATAGTTCTAGGGAGAGTTGTTTCCGTGTGGTCTATAAAAAAAAGAACATCGTCCGCATATAACGAAATACGGTCTTGCCCCCCTAGTGCTCCAAATCCTTTAACCTGATCATCCTGCCTAATGGCCAGAGCTAGGGTCTCAATGTAGATATCAAATAACAATGGGGACAATGGGCAGCCCTGTCGCGTGCCTCTATTTAAATCAAAATTAGAGGTCAGAATTAATGTTATTACGGCTTCCATCATTGAATCTGGAAAATTCCCATCCTCCACCGATTCAGTAAAGACCCCCAACAGTCTAGGGAGAATAAAACTCCTGGTATTTACTATAGAATTCATATGGGAGTCCATCTGAGCCGGGAGTAGAATTGGCCGAAGTTAATTTAATTGCCCCCTCAAGTTCCTGAATCGAAAACTCTACCTCAAGTGCTTTCTTTTGTGCCACAGTAATAGTTGGAAAAACAATACCATCAAGATAAGAATCCATCATTTCATCTGTAATCTTGGAGTCAGCTTTATAGAGATCTAAAAAATAGTCCACAAAAGCTCTCTCTACAGGTCTCTGTCCACTAACTATCCTACCATTGGCCAGTCGGATATTGTCTATATATTTTTTAGATTCTTGACTCGAGATCACCCTAGATAGAAGTTTGCCAGGTCGCCCTGACTCTGTAAAATATTTTTGCCCTTTAAAAAATAAACTTTGTTGGGCCTTAGAGTATGCTTGTGTGGTCTTTTGCATATTTTCCCTATTCTCCTCCGTCTTATTTGTATAGAAGGATTGTGTAGCTAAGGATGCTAATTCCTCTATGTTTTTCTGTTTTCTCCCATACTCCTTTCTGAGGTTCGCAATGTTACTGACCATCATTCCCCTCATATATGCCTAAAAAAAAAGTGTCCCATACCACCTGGATCTTTGCTGAGCCATAGTTGTTATCCCAAAATCGATTAATTTCATCTTGAATTATTTCATGTCTCTTTATTACCGATAACCAATAAGGGTTTAATCTAAATGGAGGTCTCTGTGTATGTATCTCCTGGGTCAAGCAAAGTTCAAGGAGTAACGACAGATGGTCAGAGAATGACCTTGTTTCATATTTCATTCGCTTTGCCAGTGTCACACATTTTCTATTCATCAGAGCAAGGTCTATTCTGGACATAGATTTGCCTGCTTTACTAATGCATGAGAAGGCCCTTTTCCCCTGTCCTAGATATCCCCAGACATCCTCAAACCCAGCCTCAAAACAAAACCGTGCCAGGGGGGACCCCTGAACAGCACTATGCCCCCTGGCACTCGTGCAGACCCTATCCAGTACAGGATTGATAACACAATTAAAATCGCCAATAATCAGTGTTGGACACTCTGGCCATTTATCCATAAATGATAGCAAAGAATTGAGGACTGAGAAAGAGAATGGGGGTGGGATATAAACAAGGCCAGGATACATATCTTCCCCATCAACCTGCAGTATAGGAAGATAAATCTCCCCTGCTGGTCGACGGAGGATGCCTCGCACACGAAATCAATCATTCTGTGTATAAAAACAGTAACCCCCCTGGAGTAGTTGGAGAAAGTAGAATGATACGTGTGCTTAGCCCATCCCCTGCCGACCACCCTGGAGGTCTCCTCAGTAAGATGCGTTTCCAACAAGCATACTATTGCTGGAAGATGGATCCGTGTCAGATCAAAAACCGCTTGTCTCTTTCTTCTATCCCCGAGACCACGTATGTTCCAGGCAAGAATTCTAATAGACATTATAAGAAGCGGTTAGGTAGGGTAGAAGAAAGAGAGGAGAAAAAAAAAAGGACGCATCACAGCCCAAACCCCCCCCCCCGTACTGGTAATCCACCACATATTGTAGCAGATCTCTCTCCTATGACCATCCCTCCCCCACTCCCCCCTACTCGGCACCTCCCCGCTAAGTAACGGAAAAAGGAATAGTGCGGGTATAACCACCTTCTAGTAATTGTTGTTCCCCGCATATCCTAAAAAAAAAAAAATAAACAAAAAATAGACAAAGACAGTTAGGTCACATATCATTTCGTTCGAGCCAGTCCACGGCTTTATTCGGTGTATCAAAAAATAAGGTTGTGTCCTTAAAAATAATCTGAAGTTTTGCTGGGAACATAAAGGAATATTTAATATCCCTTTCTCTTAGTTTCTTTTTTACTATCATAAACGAACGTCTCTTTTCTTGGATGTCTTTAGAAAAATCAGGAAAAAAGGCCAGTCTGTTTCCATTATATACCACTGGTGGGCATTCCCTCGCCCTTCTCAATAACGTATCTCTGTTCTTTGTGGCCAAGAACTTAACAAGAAATGTCCGAGGTTGTCTCCCAGGGATCGGTTTACCTCCTGGGACCCGATGAGCTCTTTCTATCATAAATAGTGAAGAAAACAGATCCCTCCCAAAATTCTCAAGGATTAACATCTGTATAAATTGAGTTGGATTTTTATCTTCTACCCCCTCTGGAACCCCCAGGATTCTCACGTTGTATCTTCGTGATCTATCTTCAAGATCCGCCACCTTTCTCTTCAGAAGATTAAATTCTATCTTCAGTGTGGAAATTTCAGAGTTAGTTTTTTGGGATTCGTTCTGTATCAGAGCCATCGAGCTCTCCACATTATTAACTCTGTCTCGAATTTTTGACAAGTCGTCTCTAATCAATCCCACGTCGACTTGGATAGACCCGAGTTGGGTTGTTATGGCCTGTATAAAATCCCCATTCTGTTTAACCGCCAGCAATATTTCTTCTAGCGGAGAGGGATTGCCACTGGGCATATCTTCTCCCTCTATACCCTCTTCCTCTTGAGAGTGTCCAGAGACTTTTTGTGGTTCTATTTCTGTCACACCAGAATTATTGTTTTTTTTGGAGCCAATATCCTTTTGTGTACCCCTCGTATTAAACCTTGGAGACCTCAAGAACTGATCTATTTTTGTCGCTTCAAAGGTTTTAGTGCTCGGTTTCTGACCTGCAAGATCTGTCGAGCGCCTACTGGCTTTTGGAGCCATTTTTTTTTTTTCAGTTGATTTTGTTAGTAGTTAGTATAGGAGGAAAAATGACATAAGGGAACCAGAGGGAACATACAGGAACACGGAGGGAGGAACAGACAGGAACAGTCTCACCAGCTTTTTCCACTCCTTGATCGTCCGAGTGTCCTGGAAGACCCCACCTGGACATCCAACGGAAGACCCCTCGTTCCCAGGAATCACTGGAGGAAGGGCAGAGCAGAAGGATATAGAGGCCGCCAGAGAAGGAGAGCACTATCACCGGCAGGGACCGGAGAGTCAGAGAACGCCGGCAGTCCAAAAAACCAGGATCACAGGCGCAACCGGAGCCAGCTGATTATACTTCACCCCGCCAACCAGGAGGCAATTGGGGCCGGAGCGGCAGAAGCGAGAAGCAAGGATATGATCCAGAAGTCCTTCCCCAGTGAGGTAAGTCCCAGAGATGAAGTGGACGAGACAGGAGAATCAGGTGAGCCAGGAACAGAAACACCGCTGAATCGCCGCCGCTAAGGAGCAAGCGGAGTCAGGGGCTAGAAGAGCGAAGCACTCCCCAGGTCCATTGAAGGAGAGACGGCCACGGAAACGGGGGCAGCAAGGCGGCCGAGCAGTGGGGAGAGAGGAGGGCGAGACGGAGTCAGCAAGCGGAATTCAGGGGCTAGAAGACCGAAACACTCCCCAGGTCCATTGAAGGAGAGACGGCCACGGAGACGCCAACAAAGTGTTTGCCGCAGCTTTTGCAACGATACCACACTGAAACTCATGTGTGGGAAGGTCCTGTAGGAAATGCGAGTTTCGCGATAACACCTGAAACTCATGTGTGAGGTATTATAGGAAATGAAAAGTTTGATGTTAGAATGTATTGACCCATGAGTTTCAGGTAACAGCTGTCGTCCTGTGCTATGATCATAACCCACTTCAAGTTTCAATCTAATGTACGCGTGTGGTCCTGTGGGGAAACGTATTGAGGTGTTTATCAATAAATTGTCAATATGAAGAGGTGTCATTATGCTTCCTGTAGGATGTACAGTGCATGAGAAATGGTTGTATAGCTGACAGGACATACTCATGACAGCTGAATTTCTTGAGTTAAAATGAACTAACAAGTAGTATAGCAGGAATGTGGCATTTCAGGTTTTTAATTCAAATTCAGTGTGTTGACTCAGTTGTCCAGTGTGGTGGGGGTTAAACCAAAAAGGCTTGTCCAGACATGTCATTGTCTGTAAGGCATTGATTATAAAAAGCTTATCATTTGATAAGGACTTATAAAGTGATATGAAAAAAGCATGGGCCTATATAAAAGTGATATCAAAGTGATATCAAAGCACAAAATTATATAAAAGATATATAAAGTCATATCAAAGTGCTATCAATGCACAAAATCATATAAAAATGTTATAAATGGGATAAAAAGTGATAATAAAAGCTTATCATTTGATAAGGACTTATTAAGTGATATAAAAAGCTTATCATTTGATATAAAATTTATATTAAGCCGTATAAAATTATATGAAAAGCATATCAACGTGGGCGGCATTTAGGCGTGGTTTGGGACGGGCGAGGGGAGAGAAATGGGCAGATCTGGGTGGGGTTAAGGTGTTTCTGGGCGTTTCTGGGAGGTGTTATGGTGTGAAAAGGGGGCGGGGCACATGTCACTTTGAGTTTGACGAGACATGGGTCCCTATACTACTCACATTCCAAGGCAGAGAATTTCAGAGCTTTGGTATCTCCTCCATGGAATTCATTTACATGGTCGGCGACTGGCGTGACATTCTTTTTCACTACATCATTTAGGTGTTCACAAATTATTTTCGTGAATTCCCTAAATGTCTTCCCTATATAGTCTTTAGGGCAAGGGCATTGGCATATATTGATTACCCCTTTTGTCATACAATTGATGAAATCTCTTATAGTGAAAATCCTGCCAGTCGCCGAGCATGTAAAATGTACCCTCCGCAAACACCGCGCATGCTGTGGTCAGCTTTGACCGCGGCATACAAGGGGTTAATACACTGGCATCGGCGGCGTAGGCAGCAGGGGTCCGGCTGAACGTACACAAACCCTTTAAGGCCAGCTTCACATCCAGTGATCTAGCTCAGTTCCCCCTCCAGCTTGGTGCAGAAAATGACGGAGGTGAACTGAAGCCAGAACTGGTCCCATAGTTTTCTATAGGATCTTTCATATTCATCCACCGCATCACTGATGACGTTGGATGTCAAACCGCGCTGAACAGAAAAGCGCTACATGCTAGGTTTTCCTGTCCGACACTATCAGTCTATAGATGCTAGATCTGTGCACTGAGTGCACATACGCATATATCAATTGTGTCTGGCTCAAGTCTAAAACATGGCTGGGCACAACTGATATACACTGCTCAAAAAAATAAAGGGAACACTAAAACAACACAATGTAACTCCAAGTCAATCACACTTCTGTGAAATCAAACTGTCCACTTAGGAAGCAACACTGAGTGACAATCAATTTCACATGCTGTTGTGAAAATGGGATAGACAACAGGTGGAAATTATAGGCAATTAGCAAGACACCCCCAATAAAGGAGTGGTTCTGCAGGTGGTGATCACAGACCACTTCTCAGTTCCTATGCTTCCTGGCTGATGTTTTGGTCACTTTTGAATGCTGGCGGTGCTTTCACTCTAGTGGTAGCATGAGACGGAGTCTACAACCCACACAAGTGGCTCAGGTAGTGCAGCTTATCCAGGATGGCACATCAATGCGAGCTGTGGCAAGAAGGTTTGCTGTGTCTGTCAGCGTAGTGTCCAGAGCATGGAGGTGCTACCAGGAGACAGGCCAGTACATCAGGAGACGTGGAGGAGGCCGTAGGAGGGCAACAACCCAGCAGCAGGACCGCTACCTCCGCCTTTGTGCAAGGAGGAACAGGAGGAGCACTGCCAGAGCCCTGCAAAATGACCTCCAACAGGCCACAAATGTGCATGTGTCTGCTCAAACGGTCAGAAACAGACTCCATGAGGGTGATATGAGGGCCCGACGTCCACAGGTGGGGGTTGTGCTTACAGCCCAACACCGTGCAGGACGTTTGGCATTTGCCAGAGAACACCAAGATTGGCAAATTCGCCACTGGCGCCCTGTGCTCTTCACAGATGAAAGCAGGTTCACACTGAGCACATGTGACAGACGTGACAGAGTCTGGAGACGCCGTGGAGAACGTTCTGCTGCCTTCAACATCCTCTAGCATGACCGGTTTGGCATTGGGTCAGTAATGGTGTGGGGTGGCAATTCTTTGGAGGGCCGCACAGCCCTCCATGTGCTCGCCAGAGGTAGCCTGACTGCCATTAGGTACCGAGATGAGATCCTCAGACCCCTTGTGAGACCATATGCTGGTGCGGTTGGCCCTGGGTTCCTCCTAATGCAAGACAATGCTAGACCTCATGTGGCTGAAGTGTGTCAGCAGTTCCTGCAAGACGAAGGCATTGATGCTATGGACTGGCCCGCCTGTTCCCCAGACCTGAATCCAATTGAGCACATCTGGGACATCATGTCTCGCTCTATCCACCAACGTCACGTTGCACCACAGACTGTCCAGCAGTTGGCAGATGCTTTAGTCCAGGTCTGGGAGGAGATCCCTCAGGAGACCGTCCGCCACCTCATCAGGAGCATGCACAGGCGTTGTAGGGAGGTCATACAGGCAAGTGGAGGCGACACACACTACTGAGCCTCATTTTGACTTGTTTTAAGGACATTACATCAAAGTTGGATCAGCCTGTAGTGTGTTTTTCCACTTTAATTTTAAGTGTGACTCCAAATCCAGACCTCCATGGGTTGAAAAATTTGATTTCCATTTTTAATTTTTGTGTGATTTTGTTGTCAGCACATTCAACTATGTAAAGAACAAAGTATTTCAGAAGAATATTTAATTAATTCAGATCTAGGATGTGTTATTTTTGTGTTCCCTTTATTTTTTTGAGCAGTGTATTTGAAGCAGGTTAAGCAAAGGTCTGGAGATCACAAAGCATAACTTACAAAATAAATGTTGGACATTGGTATTGCACAGTAAGGTTTTCAATTTTAAGTGTGCACTCCACTATTTATGTTGTCCTGTCCTCAGCATGATTTCTATTGCTGCAAGATGTAGGCAATACTATTAAAGGAGTTTGCCTGGAGTTAATCATGGGATAACCCCCTTTAAGGGTATGGCTACACGGCAACACTGGTCATGCGACAGCCATCACAGCCAGGTTCGCTGAGTAGATGTCATCGCATAGAAGTGAATCATTTCTATGGGATCACCGCTACTCAGCAAACCTGGCTGCGACAGTTGTCGCATGATCAGTGTAGCCATAGCCTAATGTAAATGAAATGAAAATCAGACATCATATAGTACTAAAATCTCTAGCAAAGCTAGATCCAGCCCTGCAACTCGCATAGTTGCAGAGAACCCTCCATTCCTTGCTCCAATTCGTCTTCTCGATTTATTTCAAGCTGGCAGCTCAGGGGCATGTCTTTCTGCTACAGGTATCTCCTTATCATAGCTTAAGAGGTGTGTCCTTTCTGCTGCAGGTATTTCCCTATCACAGCTCGGGGGAGTGCCCTTTCTGCTCCAGGTCTGTCCCTGTAATTATCATTGTTTCTAACAGTATTTATGGCTGGTGGCAGCTGAAGGATGGAACTGAGCATGTGTGACCACCTCAATGACGTTACTGGGGTGGATAGAGAAGTAAGGATTTTATTTAATAACTCTGTGGCTATACTACATTTTAGACGTCAGCGAGAATGAAAGGGGGGGGGGGGGGCAGTGTGCTGACAAGCAACAGAGTCAGAGACACAGAGCCTTCTCTCTCCCTCTGTGACTGTACATGGTCCCAGGCAGAGCATAACATGCACGTTATCAATCCCCTTCTCTCATCAATCAGAGAGCATTTATCTATCACCTCTCTGCTTCCAGTCAGGCAGTTTATTGACGCCATGACCCAAATGTTTACCAGCGGCCAGTTCACAGAGCCAATAAGTTGCACCAAAAACACAAATACAGAACTCTTCTCCATGCAAGGTTTGAGGAGGAGAGAGATAGGCGGCACTGCCAGACGTCACATATATAATAATTTCCCGGTCCCCAGCACCTGTCCCTTTAACACTGTCGGTGGTGCACAACCTCAATAGTACAAGTATACAAATGTGGAAGATGATAGAACAGGCGGCACTCTCCAGTGTTGATAGACGGTTCTTTATTCTTACAAAAGTTAAAAGAAAGGCACTTCGGGCTGGAGAGTATGGTGCAATAAGACACAGCTGAAGTCGGCTGACGGCCGTTTCGCGGTAACTTGCGCATCGTCAGGCCAGTGACTGAATAGCGCTCGCAGGCGCATCTTATACTCGTCACTGCGTCTGGTCGTCATAGCAACCACGACGCTTAGACTTCTCTGCTGCCGCCCTCTAGCGACACCCATCACATGTTGCAGTAGAGAGAAATACACTACTCACAAAAAGTTAGGGATATTTGGCTTTCGGGTGAAATTTATGGAAAACGTAAAAATGATGCGACCTCGATGAGCTGGCGCATTGTCGTCCATGAAAATTAAATTAGGCCTGTGTTGGTTATGCAGAGGCACAATGACTGGATTAATGATGTTATTCAAGTAGTATGGGCTTGTCACTGTACCATTCACAAAGTGTAGGGCAGTTCTGTATTGACTAGACACACCTGCCCACACTGTAACCAGCACCAAAGGCTTGTCTGGTGACAACAGTAACTGATGCGTAGCGCTCTCCTTCATGTCTCAAACATTATTGGTGGCTATCATTTCTGTTCTTTCTTTCATCAGTGAACAGCACTGAGGCCCACTGGTCTCTCGTCCAGTGTAGATGCTCCCTGGCCCATTCAAGACGACGCGTGGCTTGTGCCTGGTGGTGTGACCAGGTACCCTTGCAGGTCATCTAGCACGCAGACCACACTGATGTAAACGGTTTTGAATGGTCTGACATGACATTTGGCTGCCTCTCACATCCGTTAAATGTACCTAGAGTTGTGTGGCATTGTTCACAATGAAGCGGTCATCAGTGTGGGATGTGGCCAAAGGAACTCCACTTCTATGCCTTTCTGTGACTCTTCCAGTCTCGTTGTTACAACCTGCTGATGACTCACAAAGGTGAGGTACAGTTGATCAATTGTTACGTATCATCTTGGTCTCATGATGCGAAAATGTGAACAGCATGATGAGGAGAGTTTAAATACTAATGCTAATTGAGCCAGGAAATTTATTGGGCGATTCAATGATCAAACACCTGTTGTGAATTTTGCCGTTAAGCTCCTTGTCAGAGAACAGCAAGTTGTGCACAAAGCACTGAAACATTGAACAGTTGGACATGTGCATTCAAAAGTTTAGAGAAGGTCACATTAAGGGCTCATTCACTCGTATAGCTTTTTCAGTGTTTTGTGGGCCGTTTTTAACGGATCAGTTTTTCCCTTTTTTGTTTCAGCAGTGTTTCCGTTCCGTTTTTCCATATGGCATATACAGTAAGGCCTCCTGCACACGACAGTATTTTTTCACGGTCCGCAAAATGGGGTTCCGTTGGTCCGTGATCCGTGACCGTTTTTTCGTCCGTGGGTCTTCCTTGATTTTTGGAGGATCCACAGACATGAAAAATGAAAAAAAAAATCTAAGTCAAGTTTGCCATTGAAATGATAGGAAAAAACGGACACGGATCACGGACACGGATCACGGACACGGATGACAATCTTGTGTGCATCCGTGATTTTTCACAGACCCATTGACTTGAATGGGTCCGTGAACCGTTGGCCGTGAAAAAAATAGGACAGGTCATATTTTTTTCACGGCCAGGAAACACGGATCACGGATGCGGCTGCAAAACGGTGCATTTTCCGATTTTTCCACGGACCCATTGAAAGTCAATGGGTCCGCGAAAAAAAACGGAAAACGGCACAACGGCCACGGGTGCACACAACGGTCGTGTGCAGGAGGCCTAAACAGTAATTACATAGAAAAAATTGGGCATAAAATTTTCAATAGATGGTTCCGCAAAAACGAAACGGATACAGAAGTCATACAGAGTACATTCCGTATGCGTACCGTTTTTTTGCAGACCCTTTGACTTGAATAGAGCCACGGAATGTGATTTGCGGGCATTAATAGGACATGTTCTATCTTTGAACGGAACGGAAAAAAAAATATGGAAATGGAATGCATATGGAGTACATTCAGTTTTTTTTTTTGTGGAACCATTGAAATGAATGGTTCCGTATAAGGAACGCAAAAAACGGCCCTTATAGGGAACGCAAAAAACGTTAATGTGAACAAGCCCTAAGGGTGCATTCACATGACCGTTTAGCTTTCCGTTCTTCTGATCCGTCAGAAGAAAAAAAAAAAGAGAAAAAAAAACTGGATCCTGTAAAAAAAAAAAAAAAAAGGATCCTATTGCATCAGTTAGGACCCACAATACACGGGCACTGTTCCATGGCCATTCCGCATCATGGATGCAGACCCATTCATTTTAATGGGTCCGCAAATCCGGAGATGCGGAACGGAACACTACAGAGTGCTTTCTGAGGTTCCATTCCGTGCTTCCGCATCGCAAAAAGATAGAACTTGCTCTATCTTTTTGCGGAATGGAAGGATCGCGGACCCATTCAAGTGAAAGGGTCTGCGATCCCCATGCGCCTGCCCCACGGAACGTGTGAACGAGCCCTTATGCATAGGATCAGTTTTTTTTTACAGGATCCAGTATAAAAACGGATCCTGTTGCATCAGTTGTCATCCGTTTGAACCATTTCTGTCTGAGATCAGTTTTTCCCCATGTAAGGGTACTTTCACACTAGCGTTTTTCTTTTCCGGCATTGAGTTCCGTCCTAGGGGCTCAATACCGAAAAAAACTGATCAGTTTTATCCTAATGCATTCTGAATGGAGAGCATTCCGTTCAGGATGCATCAGTTCAGTGCCTCTTACGTTTTTTGGCCGGATAAAATACTGCAACATGCTGCATTTTTCTCTCCGGCCAAAAATCCTTAACACTTGCCTGAATGCCGGATCCGGCATTAATTTCCATTTTAATGTATTAGTGCCGGATCCCGCAATAAAATTGCCGCATTTACGGATCCGTTCTTCCGGTCCGCGCATGCGCAGACCTTTAAAAATGTGAAAAAAATTAATACCAGATCAGTTTTTCCGGATGACAACTGGAAAGACGGATCCGGCATTGCAATGCATTTGTCAGACGGATCCGCCTCACAAATTCATCCATTTGAGTCCGGAAAACACATTCGCATTCCCCGGATCCGCAAAACACATTCGAACGTCTGAATGGAGCCTTACAGGGGGGTGATCAACCCATATAGACTCCCTGATCATCCCCCTGTCATTGATCACCCCCCTGTAAGGCTCCATTCAGACGTCCGTATGTGTTTTATGGATCCACGGATCCGCAAAACACATACGGACGTCTGAATGGAGCCTTACAGGGGGGTGATCAACCCATATAGACGCCCAGATCACCCCCCTGTCATTGATCACCCCCTTGTAATGCTCCATTCAGACGCCCGTATGTGTTTTGCGGATCCATGGATCCGCAAAACACTGACACCGCGGATCCGCAAAACACGGACACCGGCAATGTGCTTTCCGCATTTTGTGGATCCGCACATTGCCAGAACTATATAGAAAATGCCTTTTCTTGTCCGCAATTGCGGACAAGAATAGGACATGTTCTATAGGCTCTACAAAAAACGCAGTGTTCGCCCGATCAGGCCTGATCTTGTGCGCACACTGAAAAGACTAGCGTGGTATTAGCAGGAGGTGCTCAAACCCACATGCAGTCGTGCATATATATAGGGGAGCAAATCCTGCACTTGTGGCCCGTTGCTAATGGCGATCCCCAGCAAAAATGCATACGGTGGAGGATGCCCGCAGCGAACCACAAGTACCACAATAGACATCCTACACAAGGTAGCAATTGTGTGGATGTAATAATCAATATAACAATATAACAAAATAATAGCAAAGACAGGTGCACGCTGCAGTCTTACTAAACCCTCAAACTGATTTAAAAATTGAGAGATTAGTCAACATATCCTACGGTGTAGGACATGTCTAAGCCCGGGCACCACGCCAAGGTTTCTCAAGTAGCCCGTTCAGTCCGCCCCACCGCAGTGACAGAATTTTTTTTTTTCTGATTACTGCAAAAACACCGTAAAATCGCTGCGGCGCTATAAAAAGATCACTTTTGAGGGGCATGGCGAGTTCATAGAAGATTTATTTATTTTTTTGTCACAAGTTAGCGGAATTTTTTTTTTTTTTATAGTTTTTTTGTTTTTTCTTACAAAGTCTCATATTCCACTAACTTGTGACAATAAATAAAATCTCACATGAACTCACCATACCCCTCACGGAATCCAAATGCGTAAAAATTTTTTGACATTTATATTCCAGACTTCTTCTCACGCTTTAGGGCCCCTAAAATGCCAGGGCAGTATAAATACCCCACAAGTGACCCCATTTTGGAAAGAAGACACCCCAAGGTATTTCGTGAGGGGCATGGCGAGTTCATGTAAAATTTTATTTTTTGTCACAAGTTAGTGGAATATGAGACTTTGGAAGAGAAAAAATAAAAAATTAAAAAATCATTTCCCGCTAACTTGTGGCAAAAAAAATCTTCTATGAACTCACCATGCCCCTCACGGAATACCTTGGGGTGTCTTCTTTCCAAAATGGGGTCACTTGTGGGGTATTTATACTGCCCTGGCATTTTAGGGGACCTAAAGCGTGAGAAGAAGTCTGGAATCCAAATGCCTAAAAATGCCCTCCTAAAAGGTACTCATTGGAATTTGGGCCCCTTTGCGCACCTAGGCTGCAAAAAAGTGTCACACATCTGGTATCTCCGTATTCAGTAGAAGTTGGGGAATGTGTTTTGGGGTGTCTTTTTACATATACCCATGCTGGGTGAGAGAAATATCTCTCTAAAATGACAATTTTGTATAAGAAAATGGGAAAAGTTGACTTTTACAGAGATATTTCTCTCACCCAGCATGGGTATATGTAAAAATACACCCCAAAACACATTGCCCTACTTCTCCTGAGTACGGCGATACCACATGTGACACTTTTTTGCAGCCTAGATGCGCAAAGGGGCCCAAATTCCTAAGAGTATCTTTACGATTTTACAGGGCATTTTTTACGCATTTGGATTCCAGACTTCTTCTCACGCTTTAGGGCCCCTAAAATGCCAGGGCAGTATAAATACCCCACAAGTGACCCCATTTTGGAAAGAAGACACCCCAAGGTATTTCGTGATGGGCATAGTGAGTTCATGGAAGTTTTTATTTTTTGTCACAAGTTAGTGGAATATGAGACTTTGTAATAAAAAAAAAAAAAAAAAAACATATTTCGCTAACTTGTGACAAAAAATAAAAACTTCTATGAACTCACTATGCCCATCATCGAATACCTTAGGGTGTCTACTTTCCGAAATGGGGTCATTTGTGGGGTGTTTTTACTGTCTGGGCATTGTAGAACCTCAGGAAACATGACAGGTGCTCAAAGTCAGAGGTGCTTCAAAATGCGGAAATTCACATTTTTGTACCATAGTTTGTAAACGCTATAACTTTTGCGCAAACCAATAAATATACACTTATTGCATTTTTTTAATCAAAGACATGTAGAACAATAAATTTAGAGAAAAATTTATTTAGAAATGTAGTTTTAAAAAAAAAAATTACAACTGAAAGTGAAAAATATAATTTTTTTGCAAAAAATTCGGTCAATTTCGATTAATAACAAAAAAAGTTTAAATGTCAGCAGCAATGAAATGCCACCAAATGAAAGCTCTATTAGTGAGAAGAAAAGGAGGTAAAATTAATTTGGGTGGTAAGTTGTATGACCGAGCAATAACCGTGAAAGTAGTGTAGTGCAGAATTGTAAAAAGTGGTCTGGTCATTAAGGGGGTTTAAGCTAGGGGAGCTGAGGTGGTTAATGTGGCTTAACGTACAAAAAACAACTCAGATGTTAACTAATTTCCCCAAAACTTCCCATCCTACTAGACTCTATATGCCAACATATTCTGAAGATTTGGGGTCATTTGATAAAACATTCCAAAAGTTATTCACATTAAACAATTTTATTTCTTTTTGAAAATATTTAGCTTAATGTAAAAAGAGCTTAAAGGGAACCTGTCACCGGGATTTTGTGTATAGAGCTGAGGACATGGGTTTCTAGATTCCCGCTAGCACTACTGCAATACCCAGTCCCCATAGCTCTTTGTGCTTTTATTGTGTATAAAAAACGATTTGATACATATGCAAATTACCCTGAGATGAGTTAGAGCTTGAAAATATGACTCTTCTCTGGTCACACAAGTAAGATATGACTCTTTTATGTGATTTTCCTTTGTATCAAATAGTTTTTTTTACACAATAAAAGCATACAAAGCTATGGGGACTGGGTATTGCGGATGTGCTAGAGGCCATCTAGCAACCCATGTCTTCAGCTCTATAACCAAAATCCCGGTGACAGGTTCCCTTTAATGTACCATAATGTGTCTAAATCTCAATCAATTGCCTTGAAACTTTGCACAACCTAAGATCTCAGCTCCCCAAACCTATCCTGGAAGTGTCATGGATTTTGGTTACCCACAAGGCAAATGAGTGACATTAAGGGCTCGTTCACACGAACGTTTTTTGTGTTCCGTATACGGGCCGTTTATTGCGTTCTGTATACGGTCCGTATACGGAACCATTCATTTCAATGGGTCCGCAAAAAAAACGGAATGTACTCCGTGAGCATTCCGTTTCCGTATGTCCACAATTCCGTTCCGCTAGATTTTGAGTCTTGTCCTATTCTTGTCCGCAAATCACGGTCCGTGGCGCCATTCAAGTCAATGGGTCCGCAGAAAAAACGGAACACATACGGAAATGCATCCGTATGTCTTCCGTATCCGTTCTGTTTTTTGTAGAACCATCTATTTAAAATGTTATGCCCAGCCCAATTTTTTCTATGTAATTACTGTATACTGTATAGGCCATACGGAAAAACGGAACCGAAACGGAAACAAAAAACGGAACAACTGATCCGGAAAAATCGGCCCGCAAAACACTGAAAAAGCCATACGGTCGTGTGAAAGAGGCCTAAGCTTGTTTTTTGCCACATTAAAGGGAACCTGTTACCGGGATTTTGGGTATAGAGCTGAGGACATGGGTTGCTAGATGGCCGCTAGCACATCCCGGTGACAGGTTATTTTATTTTATCCTGGTGCACACAGGACATATGTTGATTGTTTAATAAATAATTTTATTTGATTCCCACGTGTATTCCGAATTGTTTGAGTGCCGGTTCTATCCAAATTTTACAGGTTCCCTTTAAGCTCCCCAAAAAACAAGCTTAATGTCACTCATTTGCCTTGTGGGTAGCCAAAATCCATGAACCTTCCAGGATAGGTTTGGGAAGCTGGTAACTTAGGTTGTGCAAAGTTTCAAGGCAATTGATTGAGGTTTTGTCACGGATGGTGTACAGGAAACAAGATAAAACAATACAAACAATGACTCACTGGACCCACAACTAAGGAACAAAAGGGAGACCCCTGCAATCGACCTGCCGCTCTCCCTTGTTGCTCAGCCTATGCGACCACCCCAAAGGTGGATGGGCGCATATCCACGTACCTCGGCTATCTTAGACCTGAAGGCCCTACAATAGTGAGGGGACACGACCACCGGCTCCCTACACAGACACGGAGGGAGTCAGGGTCACCTGGATCCAGAAAACAGAAAATCATAAATGCATAAACAGAACTTATCTTGCAGACGACTGTGGACAGGGAACTGGGAGCTGGGAACTGGGACAGCATGCACACACACTCCAGGAAGAAGTATCAGCCGCACACTACTGCCTTATGGGGAGGAATTTAAAGGGAGGTAATCAGTCTGACTGCATGACAGCTGAGAAAGACTAACGAGGTGAGAAACAGAAACCAAAACAAAGAAACTCAAGGAGGAGGATTTGGACGGCTCCTGTCAGAGCTTCTCAGCTGTCTGGTTGTGACAGTACCCCTCCCTCTAGGAGTGGACTCCGGACACTCAGGGCCCACCTTCTCAGGATGGGACCTATGGAAAGCCCTGATGAGACGAGAGGCCTTAATGTCCGTCACTGGGACCCACATCCTCTCCTCAGGACCATAACCCTCCCAATGAACGAGGTACTGGAGGGAACCGCGGACAAGACGAGAATCCACAATCCTAGAGACCTGAAATTCAAGATTTCCATCAACAATAATCGGAGGAGGAGGCAAAGGCGAGGGTACAATAGGTTGAACATAAGGTTTCAATAAGGACTTATGAAAAACATTATGGATCTTCCAAGTCTGAGGAAGATCAAGACGGTAGGCAACAGGATTGATGACAGACAGGATCTTGTAAGGCCCAATAAACCTAGGACCCAACTTCCAGGAGGGAACCTTCAATTTGATATTCTTGGTAGACAGCCACACCAAATCACCAACATTCAGGTCCGGACCAGGCACACGTCTCCTATCCGCCACACGCTTATATCTCTCACTCATGTTCTTTAGATTATCCTGAATCTTTTGCCAAATAGATGACAAAGACGAGGAGAATCTGTCCTCATCAGGCAAACCAGAAGAGCCCTCTCCAGAGAAAGTCCCAAACTGCGGATGAAACCCATATGCACCAAAAAATGGTAACTTATCAGAGGACTCCTGACGACGGTTATTTAAAGCAAACTCAGCAAGGGACAAAAAAGAACACCAATCCTCCTGATTCTCCGCCACAAAACAGCGCAGATATGTCTCCAGATTCTGATTGACACGCTCTGTCTGGCCATTCGACTGCGGATGGAAAGCAGAAGAGAATGACAAGCGAACCCCCAAGCGAGAACAGAAGGCCTTCCAGAATCTGGAAACAAACTGCGTGCCCCTATCAAAGACTATGTCTGAAGGAATCCCATGCAATTTGACAATGTGGTCAACAAATGCCTGCGCCAGCGTCTTAGCATTGGGCAAACCAGGAAAAGGGATAAAATGCACCATTTTGCTAAAACGGTCCACCACCACCAGAATCACAGACTTCCCCGAGGAACGAGGCAAGTCCGTTATGAAGTCCATGGACAGATGTGTCCAAGGACGGGAAGGAATGGGCAAAGGAAGGAGAGGACCTGATGGCCGTGAATGAGGGACCTTGGCACGAGCGCAAGTCTCGCAAGCTGCCACAAAACCCTCAACCGACTTACGAAGCGCAGGCCACCAGAATCTCCGGGCAATGAGATCCAGTGTGGCTCTTGTCCCCGGGTGCCCAGCAAGGACCGTATCGTGGTGTTCTTTAAAAATCTTGTGTCTCAAAGCGAGAGGCACAAACAACCTCCCAGGAGGACAAAGATCAGGAGCTTCTGACTGGGCTGCCTGCACCTCTGCCTCCAATTCAGGAAAAAGAGCAGAGACCACCACACCTTCAGCCAAAATGGGACCCGGGTCTTCAAAATTCCCACCTCCCAGGAAACAACGTGATAGGGCATCTGCCTTCACATTCTTAACCCCAGGGCGGAACGTAACAACAAAATTAAACCTTGAAAAGAACAAAGACCATCTGGCCTGTCTCGGGTTCAGACGCTTGGCTGACTCCAAGTAGGCCAGATTTTTATGGTCAGTAAACACGGTAATAGGGTGTCTGGCTCCCTCTAGCCAATGGCGCCATTCCTCAAAAGCTAACTTGATGGCCAACAATTCCCTATCTCCCACATCATAATTTCTCTCTGCGGAGGAGAGCTTCTTTGAGAAAAAGGCACACGGTTGCCATTTGGCAGGAGAGGAACCCTGAGACAAGACCGCACCCACCCCTACCTCAGAAGCATCAACCTCAACTATGAAGGGTAACGAAACATCAGGTTGTACTAGGATGGGAGCGGAAGCAAAACTCTCCTTGATATTAGAAAAGGCCTTACGCGCCTCTACCGACCAGGAAGAAAAATCTACCCCCTTTCTGGTCATATCAGTGAGTGGTTTAACAACAGAGGAATAATTCAAAATAAATTTCCTGTAATAATTAGCAAAGCCCAAAAAACGCATCAACGCCTTCTGATTCTCAGGAAGCTCCCACTCAAGCACAGCGCGAACCTTCTCGGGGTCCATGCGAAAACCAGAAGCGGAGACAAGAAACCCCAAAAATTGGATCTCTGGAACCGCAAACACACATTTTTCCAGTTTCGCGTATAATTTATTCTCCCGCAGGATAAGTAAGACCTGACATAAGTGTTCCTTATGAGTCTTGAAATCAGGAGAAAAAATCAAAATGTCATCCAAATACACGAATACAAATTTTCCCATTAAATGATAAAAAATGCTGTTGACGAAATGCTGAAAAACGGCTGGGGCATTCATCAAACCAAAAGGCATAACTAAATTCTCAAAATGGCCCTCAGGGGTATTGAAAGCCGTCTTCCATTCGTCTCCTTCTCTGACCCTAACCAGGTTGTATGCCCCTCTTAGGTCTAATTTGGAAAATACTTTCGCCCCAACAACCTGGTTAAACAAGTCCGGGATCAGAGGAAGCGGATAAGGATCACGAATAGTGATACTGTTCAGCTCCCTGAAATCCAGACAAGGTCTTAAAGAACCATCTTTTTTCTTAACAAAGAAAAAACCAGCGGCAACAGGTGACTTTTCTCAGACTCTCAGAGATATAAGCACGCATAGCGACCCTCTCAGGTTGAGAAAGATTGTATAAACGAGATTTAGGCAGCTTGGCGCCTGGGATGAGATCAATAGGGCAATCATACTCCCTGTGCGGAGGTAAACCCTGAACTCCACTCTCAGAGAAGACATCCAAAAATTCAGAGAGGAAAGGTGGTATAGTTTTAGTAGAAACCTCAGAAATAGATGTTATGAGGCAATTCTCTCTGCAAAAGTTACTCCAACCATTTATTTGCCTCGCTTGCCAATCAATGGTGGGGTTATGTTTAGTGAGCCAGGGTAGCCCCAACACTAGAGGAGTAGGCAAACCGCTAAGGACGAAACATGACACATCCTCAACATGAGCATCATTCACAATTAAACGGATATTGTGAACTATGCCCTTTAATGATTTCTGAGAAAGTGGAGCTGAATCAATAGCAAAAACAGGAATATCTCTTCCCAAAGTGCATACCTGGAAACCATGAGTTATTGCAAATTGATTATCAATGAGGTTGACAGCTGCTCCACTATCCACAAAAATCTCACAAAAAATGATCTTGCTCTCTAGCGCCACCCTAGCAGGCAGGACAAAACGGGAACTACAAGCAAAAGGAAAACCTTCAATTTCCGCCTCAACCCTGCCAATAGTAACCGACGGAACATTCTTAAAAGATTTCTTCCTTTTTGTCTCTTTATTACTCCCAGAAAACTGCCTGAATCTCCTAGAGGGACAAACATTTGCCAGATGATTTATACCTCCACAACAAAAGCAAACCCTCCCCTGCGGGCTGAATCTTCTATTGTCCGAGGCAATCAACCCCAGCTGCATGGGCTCCTGCTCAGAAGGGGCTGACAACGACTGAGACCCCTGTGCACAGAATGAGACCGCTGCACTGTCCCGGGACTGAGTATGACAGGAAGGAGAGATCTCTCCTCTCTCTCTAAGACGCCTGTCAATACGAACAGCCTGAGACATAGCAGAATTCAAGGAGGTAGGTCTTTCATGAAAGGCAAATGCATCTCTCAATCCCTCTGAAAGACCATAGCAAAATTGACTTCGGAGTGCAGCATCATTCCAACCCGTATCTGCTGCCCATCTCCGAAATTCTGAGCAGTAAATCTCTGCGGATTGTTTACCCTGGCATAACAGACGAAGTTTAGACTCAGCCAGAGCAATACGATCCGGATCATCATATATCTAACCCAGGGCTAAAAAGAATTCATCCACTGAACGGAGGGGCCGTGCCCCCTCCGGCAGCGAAAAGGCCCAGGACTGAGCGTTACCCCTGAGCAGCGATATAATGATACCCACTCTTCGTTCTTCATCACCAGAAGAATGGGGAAGAAGGCGAAAATGGAGTTTGCAAGCCTCTCTAAAACGTACAAAATTCTCACTACCCCCGGAAAACGTATCCGGGAGCGAAATCTTAGGCTCATCACAAACTCCATGAACGCAAGCTGAACCGGTCACTTGAAACTGAGAAAAAAGTCTTACGGAGATCAGCTACCTCCAAAGCAAGACCCTGAAAGCGTTCAGCCAAAAGTGTAACCGGATCCATGCTTGAGACGGTTTTGGCGGCTGATAATGTCACGGATAGTGTACAGGAAACAAGATAAAACAATACAAACAATGACTCACTGGACCCACAACTAAGGAACAAAAGGGAGACCCCTGCAATCGACCTGCCGCTCTCCCTTGTTGCTCAGCCTATGCGACCACCCCAAAGGTGGATGGGCGCATATCCACGTACCTCGGCTATCTTAGACCTGAAGGCCCTACAATAGTGAGGGGACATGACCACCGGCTCCCTACACAGACACGGAGGGAGTCAGGGTCACCTGGATCCAGAAAACAGAAAATCATAAATGCATAAACAGAACTTATCTTGCAGACGACTGTGGACAGGGAACTGGGAACTGGGAGCTGGGAACTGGGACAGCATGCACACACACTCCAGGAAGAAGTATCAGCCGCACACTACTGCCTTATGGGGAGGAATTTAAAGGGAGGTAATCAGTCTGACTGCATGACAGCTGAGAAAGACTAACGAGGTGAGAAACAGAAACCAAAACAAAGAAACTAAAGGAGGAGGATCTGGACGGCTCCTGTCAGAGCTTCTCAGCTGTCTGGTTGTGACAGGTTTAGGCACATTATGGTACATTAAGCTACATTAAGCGATTTTCACATTAAATGTTTTAGGATGTCCTACGTATGTAATATAAAAATTTTCATCAGTCAAAAAAGACATTTTTGCTCATTCACTGTCTCCATAATAATAATTTTCAGTTACTATAGTTTTTTTTCCCAGTTTTTTTTTTGCCCCTATTATGGATGCAAAGCCCGGATCTCCTGTGATTAATCAGAACCAAAGGTTTGGTGCTCAGACTCATTTTCTGAAGAGCTACAGGAGGTCCAGGTATTGTGTCCATAATACTGGAGTAATAAAGCCCCCATTACTTTGTTTAGAGGGATGGAGGATTATATAGTACACAATTCCCAATACTTACATGCAAAAATTGGTTGGTGCACAAATGCAGCACTGAGTGTAGACATGTGTTAACTCAGATCATACAATGTTTTGCTGACTATATTAGGTGTTTTGCAGCAAAATCTGTGCAGTTTTCCCTGTGTACACCACTTTTCTCAAGCTCTGAAAAAAAGGGGACGTGGTATGGGAAGGCCAGTGTTCCGTTATTTTTGGCTACCCGTGAAATCTTGCTACCCTCGTCACTTCCTGTTGTGACATAGCCACACCGGAAGGTGTTAGACAAACTTCACACTTAGAGTTGCTGTGAACGCGCCGAGGGTAGGTAAAAATTACAGGCCACGGCACATGCGTGCCGAGGGTAGGAAAATATTACGGGCCACTGCGCATGTACCGAGGGTAAGGAAAAATTACTGGCCACTGCTCAAGCGTGGATCGCAGTGGCCCGTAATTTTTTCCTACCCTCGGCACACATGTGCAGTGGCCTGAAATTTTTCCATACCCTCGGCGCATGCACAGTGGCCCATAATTTTTCCTACCCTCGTCGCGCGCGCGCAGTGGCCCATAATTTTTACCTACCCTCGGCGCGTTCACAGCAACTGAAAAAACAAAAACTCTAAGTGTGAAATTTGCCTACCCCGTCGTTGTGCACCTGCGCCGACACACCTCCTTCTCAGCCACTCTAGTGTCGAGCAGCGAGACACATCTCCTTCCAAACCTTCCGGTGCGGCTAAGTCACAACAGGAAGTGACACGGGTAGCAGAAAATAACGGAACACCGGCATGCCAATCTCATTGATCATTTTATGTCTCTTTTTGGGTTAGAAAATTACTTAATTAGATTTAATCTTGCCAGATCATGCACCTAAGTTATGTAGAGGCCAGCGTATCAAGCTGAAGCGGACAGGGACTAAGACCGGCTTCTAAATCGCTGGTCTTGGTAAATGTCTCTAAGTATGTTTTGTGCTCTCAGAAAATGTAGATTTTTGGTAACCTAGAAGCGGCTTGCCACGTACAGTATATTTTAACACATATAGATGATGACCATATATTATATGGCCTCTGTGCCAATGTTTTTAAGAACACAAATGCTTGTTGATGTATATCATTGTGGTACATATAAGATTTGCACACCTCAATATATTACATGTTTTTTTATGTTTAAACCTCTGCTTGGATGTGAGTTTTAGGTCCAAATGTTTGTTTTGATGTTTTAATAATTGCCGTTTGTCACAAAATTACCTGAAGGTGAAGATGGTTGCCAACAGTCCATCAAGGCAACTGCAATCATCGGGTTGTCTGCTCTCAGGAAATACGGTATATAGGTTTTAGGGGGAGGACTAACTTTTCAAGGGCTGTAATCCCTGTATTTTATAGGTTACTTTTTTAAAAATTTCCAGCTTAAAACCACATTTTTGGTCTTTCCATTCTGGTGAGTTTATGAAGACATGTGCAGATATTTAGGTCTAAGTTGTATGTATGAACTCTGCACGTGTTGAACGTTCATTTTTAAGAGGTGTGGTACAGGGCTGCAGCTAACGATTATTTGAATAATTGGAGATTTTCCTAGCTATTGTAACAGAAAATATAGATTTTATTGAAGACAGGAGGCGAGCATTGTGCATAACTTTCTTTACTACTCCTATTAGCAGCAAGAATAAGTATTATAACAAGTGAAAAGAGTTTTTTCAAAACAGGTACTAAATATGTAAATCAGGAAGTCCAGATAGCCAATCAGTGATCTTCTTAGTGTATAAGAGGTGATGATGGTATAGATTCTGCCTCTTTCTTGATGGTGACTCGAGATGAAGTAACTTGAATTAAATGGATCTTGAATATAAAAGGAATGTAGAGTAGATCTAGAGGAAACAAATCCGGAATAACAGGAACATTCGATGATGGCTGGAGGATTGAGGAATTGAGGATATTCTAGTATGCTATGTTAACAGAAAAGTATATACAATTAGGGTTGGGTTAATAGGGGGGGACAATGCTCGCCTCCTGTCTTCAATAAAATCTATATTTTCCGTTACAATAGCTAGGAAAATCTCCAATTTTATTGCGACAGGAGGCTCCCATTGTGCAAGTTTAAAGCTAAATGTATGTCCAAAGTCACAAATGTAGTTTATATGATAGACATGGATACATGAGAGTCCGGTTTGAAATAAAATGTTTTAAAAGTGGATTCTGAAGACCAATCCGCGGCCTTCAAAATCTCAGAGAGGGAAGCTCCTTTTTGGAATGCTTTAGTGGAAACCGCTCCTCGAAGAGAATGTGGGCCAAAGATTGCTGTATCAATTCCTGCCATTTGCATGCTAAGTTTAATCCATCTTGCTAATGTAGGGGAAGATACTAGAAGATGTGGTTTGCAAAAAGAAATAAGGAGTTGGGAAGATTGAGGAGAGCGTAAAGATTGGGTCATGGATTCGTATGTTTTTAAACAACGGACAATGCATAGTTTATCGTTAGAAGGTCAAAGCCGGGTAAGAAACCATATGTAGATTGGTTTTGGTTCTTCTGGTGATTTGGAAGGTTACACCGTTAGGGGTGAAGAATCTGTGAGAAATGTCTAAGGCTCTAACATCTGAAACCCTTTTTATGGATATGAGACATAAGAGGGTCGTGATTTTAAAAGAGAGTAATTTTAGTGAGAGATGTTCATTGTCTTCCCACGTAGAAAAAAGATTTAGAAGGGAGGTAACGTCCCAAGTGGAGTGGTATCTAGGTTTCGGGGGGTTTCTAAAGCGAATACCTTTCATAAGTCTACAAACCATGGGATGTTTGCCAACGGGGATTGAGTTAACAGGGGCATGTTCAGATGATATTGCGGAACGATAAAGGTTTATGGTCCTATAAGCTTTCCCCATATTAAGAGATTCAGAAAGAAAATTTAATATGTGGGTAATAGGTGCATGAATGGGATCCAGGTTCCGTTGAGTGCACCAATAAAGCCAAATTTTCCAGGCTGATCTATAAGCCTTTTTGGTACCCGGGGCCCATGCATCAGAGAGGATGTCAATAGCAGATTGTGAAAGGTCGAGATCGATTGTTTGTTGCCTGAAATCAACCAAGCTATTAGTGTTAAGTGTCCCGATAGGATTAGAGGGTGTAGGTGACCCGAGGGGTCTCGGAGCAGATCTTGGGGAGAGGGAAGAATTCTCGGGATATCTATCGTCAGACTGAGTAGTGTGGGAAACCATGTTTGAGACGGCCACCATGGGGTGATGATCACTAGTGTGGATTTCTGAGTGATTGTCTGAAGTAGAACTCTGGAGATTAGTGCAAAGGGGGGAAAAGTGTAAAGGCGTCCTTGTGGCTAAATTTGGCGTAGAGCATCTAGGGCTAAGGCTTCTGGATCCGGACGCCAACTGAAGAAGGTGGGAAGTTGGGTGTTTAGTCGCGATGCAAATAGATCTATGAGGAGGGGACCCCATAGATTGTTGATCTGTTTGAAGATGAAAGGGTTCAATTGCCAATCGCTGGAATCCGAAAGGTATCGGGAATTCCAATCGGCAACTGAGTTTATTAGACCTGGAAGGTATTCTGCTTTTAAGGTGATATCCCTGTCTAGACAGAAGTGCCAAAATTCTTTGGCAATGTCGGTTAGAATCTTGGAGGTAGTGCCCCCGAAACGGTTGATGTATTGAACTGCTGCAATATTGTCCATACGTAGAAGGATGCAGCAGTGTGATTTGTCTTTCGCAAAACTTTTCATGGCGAAAAAGGCGGCTAGTAATTCCAGACAATTGATGTGTAGCTGAGATTCTGAGTCTGACCATTTCCCTCCTGTGGAATAAGGACCAAAACGAGCGCCCCATCCCGAAAGGCTGGCGTCTGATTGTAGAATCAGATCTGGTAGGGAATTGAATATCATTTTCCCATTCCATGTCTGAATATTTTGAAGCCACCAAAGAAGTTCTTCTTTGGCTTCTGAGGATAGTGGAACTTTGTCCGAATATTGTAGACCCTCCCTTAAATGTTGAGTTTTTAGACGTTGGAGGGCTCTGTAATGTAATGGGGCGGGGAAGATTGCTTGTATGGAGGCCGACAAGAGGCCCACAATTCGTGCAATGGTTCGTAGTGAACTAGATGTTTGTTTAGTATTGAACGGATTTCTCTTCGAATCAAAGTGAGCTTTTTGGTAGGAAGACTCAGTAGAGCGGAGTCGGTGTTGATATTGAATCCCAAAAATTCTATTTCTTTGGATGGGGATAGGATGGATTTTTTGTAATTGATTAGAAAACCCAAATTGGTTAGAAGAGAAATGGTCCATTGTGAATGAGTAAGGATTAAAGAGAGTGATTGTGCCATAATTAAAATATCGTCCAAATATATGATTAGGCGTACACCTCGGGATCTTAGGGATGATATCACTGGTTTCATTAATTTGGTGAAACACCAAGGGGCTGATGATGGGCCAAATGGAAGGCAAGTGAATTGCCATTTTTGGTTGTTCCAGAAAAATTGTAGAAAAGGTTGATGGAGAGGATGTATGGGTACGGTGAGATAAGCATCCTTTAGATCTATTTTTATTAGCCAATCTTGAGGGAGTAATAGGTCTCTGAGAAGGTGAATTCCCTCCATTTTGAAGTGATGATAAGTCACGAAATCGTTGAGGGTTCTCAAATTCATGACAGGTCTGTGACCTCCGTCTTTCTTTTTTACTAGAAAGATGTTGCTGATAAAACCTGGAGATAGAGGAGGTACTTACAATAAATGATAGCTCTCTTGTGGAAGAGATCTAGTATCTCTGACTCTATGAGGTCTTGATCTAGAGTGGAGAAATGTATTGGATGAGGGATGTGATTCTGTGAGGGAGAGGATTGGAAATCTATCTGATATCCTGAGATGGTGTTCAGGATCCATGAGTCTGAGGTTAGAGAAGACCATGTTTGGAAAAAATGTTTCAGTCTTCCCCCTAGAGGAATGTGGGAATAGTTTGGGGTAGAAGAGCTTAACTGATGAGGGTCTGGATCTAGGGAAACCTCCCTGGCCTCGGGTTCTCCATGGGCGTCCTCTGGTAGGGAAAAATGGTGTAGTGGATGGTGTAAAGGTGAAATGTCTGTCTGGTTGGAAGGGAGCCTGCTGAATTTGTCTGAACTGTGAGTTTCGGCTGGGAAAACGTCCCCTGCCTTTCCCAGCCCTGCCAAAAATTTTGGGTTGACCCACTTTCTTTAGGGATGTTTTGGCCTTATCGAGGGAGGAAAATACTCCAACGAATTTCCCTATCTCCTTGATGAGGGAATCTCCAAACAGGAGGCCTTCAGCCGACTCATCAGGGTCTGAATTGGCCAGATGAGAGAGTTGTGGGTCTAATTTCATTAATATATTGCGTTTTCTTTCCGCACTCAGGGCAGAGTTAATGTTTCCAAAGAAACAGATGGCTCCTTGGGCCCAGCCGCGAAGGACTGACGTGTCTACTGGTTGGCCTGTAATAACGGCTTGTTCTGATAAATCTAATATTTTTGTGAGGGGTCCCAATAAGTCTAAAAGTTTGTCTTGGCAAAGTTTAAATGATCTGTCCAGACCTCTTTTGGGGTTCTTACCAGTTTTATTTAAATATTTAAAAATGATAGGGTCTAATTCAGGAGTTAGGGATTTTTTTATGTTGTAAAGTGGGTCTTGGACATTCTACTTTTAATTTATTTCTGGAGGATCTATCCAGGGATTTATTGACCCAGTGCATCAGAAATTTTGAAATTTGAGGTTGGGGAACCCATTCTCCAGATCTAGGGTGTTTTATCTGGTCGGGGTTGAAGAAGGGGATACCCTGACTATCTAGAATTAAAGATTCTGGTATTTGGCTGGTTGAAGAGGATTCTTCAGGATCCTCAGGATAGTCATCCTCATAATAATATGGTAGCTCGTCTTTTAGAATTGAATCAGAATCATCTGATGATGCGGAGGAAGATATTTCTTTGTAAGAGATAAACTTAGCCCTCTTACTGGCTGTCATAACCCGGCTATTGGTAGTCTCCTCCTAGGTGGAGGGTCCTTTGTGGGGAATTTCGCCACCATTACCCTTGCCGCATGGTTTATGCGGACGTTCTTTGGAATTTTGACCCTTTCCCAGGGTGTAGGATTTTGGGTCTTCTGTAAACCTTCTCTTTTTGGCTGATTTGCCCGGTTGTTTAAAACCTTTGGCCAGCTCCGTAATTGAATCTTCCGCTGAGAGGAAGTTGTCAGTAGGGGTAGACGGATAATTTTGAGGGGACCTTTGGTTTACTACCAAGGAAAGGTATTTTGAAATGGAGTCCTGGATGGATACCATGGCTGACTGTATTGCCACGGATACAGATTTTGAGACTGATTGATCCACCATTTGTTGGATAGAATCCGAAATTAGTACATATCCAATAGGAATGGGTTGAATGGGTTGGGGATTAGTTTGTTCCTCAGAAGGATTCATGTTGCTAAATATGTGAATATGAAATAGAAGAGAAAATGGGAAAAAATGAGTGTTTTATACCTGTACGTACCCAATTACGCACATTCAAGTACATACACTTAGTCAGTATAAATATATATACAGACCAGTATAAGTGATTGAATGCATGTACATGTAAATGTATTAAATATACTTACAATTGGCTAGGAGAAGTAGATATATATAAGGATGTGAATATATATATATGTATAAGTGTTTAATGGTATGGAGGAAACTGTACCGACGTGCTGTCACTGTGAGGTGATTTAGCTGCGCTGAGGTGATTTGAAAAACGCGCGCAATCACCTCACAGACCAGAGAGTGGAGCGCTCGAAGTCTCACGATACACGAGACTTCGGCTTAGAATGGGAGGAAATGGTGTCTGGGGACTGAAGGAGGAAACGGAGGTAAGATTGAGGGTACAGGAATGGGTGGAAGGCCGAATTAGGTAGATAAAGCGAGCAGGGGGAGATTTATTAACTCAGTGAAAAGAGACTCACTACCGCAATGAAAATGGCGGCTGAGGATACAGTGCCTGACTGGGGTAATGCGCCAGTGAAAACACTGCATGCAGATACCGAAATAAACACCTGAAATTACATTTATGCATTTAGAAATACAAATAATAATATATAGAAAGGTGAAACTACTAATACGTATCTTCTTTGGTTAGGAGCAGCAAGAAAGAGGCAGAATCTATACCATCATCACCTCTTATACACTAAGAAGATCACTGATTGGCTATCTGGACTTCCTCATTTACATATTTAGTACCTGTTTTGAAAAAACTATTTTCACTTGTTATAATACTTATTCTTGCTGCTAATAGGAGTAGTAAAGAAAGTTATGCACAATGGGAGCCTCCTGTCGCAATAAAATTGTTTAGTTGTCGATAATTTCATCGATTAAGGCCCCTTTCACACGAACGAGTTTTCCACGCGGGTGCAATGCGTGACGTGAACGCATAGCACCTGCACTGAATCCTGACCCATTCATTTCAATGGGTCTGTGTACATGAGCGTTGTTTTTCACGCATCAGTTCTGAGTTGTGTGAAAATCGCAGCATGTTCTATATTCTGCGTTTTTCACGCAGCCCTGGCTCCATAGAAGTGAATGGGGCTGCGTGAAAAACGCATTGCATCCGCAAGCAAGTGCGGGTGCGATGCGTTTTTCACTGATGGTTGCTAAGAGATGTTGTTTGTAAACCTTCAGTTTTTTATCACGCGCGTGAAAAACGCATCAAAACGCATTGCACCCGGACCTAATCCGTCACGCTCGTGTGAAAGAGGCCTAATCGGGAAAATACACCAAAATGACAAAAAAAAAGGGGTTTATATGATTTTACTTGAAAAATTATGTTCAAAGGCAATATTAAAACAAATTTAGGATTCCCATAATTATGAAAAATTTCGCATTACAATGTAAAAAGACAGCATGTCCACATGGTCAGGGCTGAGGCTAGCTCTCTTCTTAAACGCTATGTTACCTGTTGCAGAGAAGAGGCGTTCCGATGGTGTGGATGTACTTGGGATAGACAAGTATGATCTTGCAAGTTTAACTTTTATGGGGGATCTGTGGATGACACTTTTATGGGGGATCTGTGGATGACACACTTTTATGGGGGATCTGTGGATGACACACTTTTATGGGGGATCTGTGGATGACACACTTTTATGGGGGATCTGTGGATGACACACTTTTATGGGGGATCTGTGGATGACACACTTATGGGGGATCTGTGGATGACACACTTATGGGGGATCTGTGGATGACACACTTATGGGGGATCTGTGGATGACACACTTATGGGGGATCTGTGGATGACACTATTATGGAGGGGGATTTGTGGATGACACTATTATGGAGGGGGATCTGTGGATGACACTATTATGGAGGGGGATCTGTGGATGACACTATTATGGAGGGGGATCTGTGGATGACACTATTATGGAGGGGGATCTGTGGATGACACGCTTTTATGGGGTATCTGTAGATGACACTATTATGGAGGGGGATCTGTGGATGACTTATGGGGGATCTGTGGATGACACACTTATTGGGGATCTGTGGATGACACACTTATGGGGGATCTGTGGATGACACACTTATGGGGGATCTGTGGATGACACACTTATGGGGGATCTGTGGATGACACACTTATGGGGGATCTGTGGATGACACACTTATGGGGGATCTGTGGATGACACACTTATGGGGGATCTGTGGATGACACACTTATGGGGGATCTGTGGATGAAACACTTATGGGGGATCTGTGGATGACACACTTATGGGGGATCTGTGGATGACACACTTATGGGGGATCTGTGGATGACACACTTATGGGGGATCTGTGGATGACACACTTATGGGGGATCTGTGGATGACACACTTATGGGGGATCTGTGGATGACACACTTATGGGGGATCTGTGGATGACACACTTATGGGGGATCTGTGGATGACACACTTATGGGGGATCTGTGGATGACACACTTATGGGGGATCTGTGGATGACACACTTATGGGGGATCTGTGGATGACACACTTATGGGGGATTTGTGGATGACACACTTATGGGGGATCTGTGGATGACACTATTATGGAGGGGGATCATTGGATGGCACGGTTATGGGGAGGGGGATCTGTGGATGACACTATATAGCATCTTATGCTATATGTGTCATCCACAGATCTCCCCATAACAGTGTCTCCCGAGTCCCAATACATCGGCCCCGCCACTAACAGCAATATCTAAAGAGTATTCCTTAACTGTTACCCTGCAGTATCTTTTACTTAAACTTTAAATCAGCGCTATAAATTGATCTTTAATACCTTACAAAATCAAATACAATGAAGCTCCGGTAACAGGCAGAGCGGGCAGCGGCGTAACGTCACTCACTCACGTGACGCGCCTGCTCTGCCCACTTTATGAATGACGCAGGCGGAGCAGGCGCGTCACATGAGTAAGTAACGTTACGCCGCCGCCCGCTCTGCCCGTTACTGGAGCTTCATTGTAAGGTAAAATAAAGATGCGCTAATTTAAAGTAAACCGCCCGCATAGGAACGAATCGGCGATTATTCGATAATGGGATTCGTCGACAACGAATCCAGTTATCGAATATTATCGATAAAGTCGATTCATCGTTGCAGCCCTAGTGTGGTCCATACAACTTTCCGCGTGGGTCACACTTATGTACCAATACCAACTTTTTTGCAATTTTTTACATTATAATATTACTACAGTCGTGGCCAAAAGTTTTGAGAATTACATAAATATTGGAAATTGGAAAAGTTGCTGCTTAAGTTTTTATAATAGCAATTTGCATATACTCCAGAATGTTATGAAGAGTGATCAGATGAATTGCATAGTCCTTCTTTGCCATGAAAATTAACTTAATCCCAAAAAAAACTTACCTGCTGAGATCATTTCAGTAATCGTCTTGTTAACTCAGGTGAGAATGTTGACGAGCACAATGCTGGAGATCATTATGTCAGGCTGATTGGGTTAAAATGGCAGACTTGACATGTTAAAAGGAGGGTGATGCTTGAAATCATTGTTCTTCCATAGTTAACCATGGTGACCTGCAAAGAAACGCGTGCACCCTCCAACAGCAACTTCTTCCAACAATCCAACAACAGTTTGGTGAAGAACAATGCATTTTCCAGCACGATGGAGCACCGTGCCATAAGGCAAAAGTGATAACTAAGTGGCTCGGGGACCAAAATGTTGACATTTTGGGTACATGGCCTGGAAACTCCCCAGATCTTAATCCCATTGAGAACTTGTGGTCAATCCTCAAGAAGCGGGTGGACAAACAAAAACCCACTAATTCTGACAAACTCCAAGAAGTGATTATGAAAGAATGGGTTGCTATCAGTCAGGAATTGGCCCAGAAGTTGATTGAGAGCATGCCCAGTCGAATTGCAGAGGTCCTGAAAAGGAAGGGCCAACACTGCAAATACTGACTCTTTGCATAAATGTCATGTAATTGTCGATAAAAGCCTTTGAAACGTATGAAATGCGTGTAATTATATTTCACTACATCACAGAAACAACTGAAACAAAGATCTAAAAGCAGTTTAGCAGCAAACTTTGGGAAAACTAATATTTGTGTAATTCTCAAAACTTTTGGCCATGACTGTATATTATAAATATATTCCCAAATACCTTTCATTAGTTATAATGGATTGTTTTGTCTGGGGAGCAATCATTAGGAGAATTAAAATGGCCGCTGTCCTATTAGTACACACAAAACCTGTCCTAATCACACAGGAGGATAAGTTACTTCACAACACTAGGCTAAAGACCTGCATCATCCTTCTCTCTGCTCTGGATGTTAGGGATTACGATCCTGAATACAGATAAGAATAAGATCTTCAGCTGTTTACCATGGGTCTGATGGGTCTAATTTGGCATACCATTCAGTGTATATAAATGGGCGCATAGTCTCCACTATTTTTTTTTTTTTTAAATCAGTTTATTTTTTATTGAAATAAACATTATCATATGAATATCATCAAGGAGTCCGTAGTTTTTTGTATAGTTGGACATAAGTACATCAACTTACAAAGATATTGGTGTATGCAGACACCCATGACAATTATGGGAAATCAAGATTCATATGAATATTACAGCATTTTAGTACTTGTATATTGTAACTTATATGAAGTAACACAATAACACCCTTCCCCCCACCCCAACCCAACTTGAGCAGAGAGACATCCGTGTGTGTATATTTAAGAATAGTTATACAATTGGGCACCAAAACAGTTCCGTCTAGCTACAATAGGCCAGCCTTTCGAACATTATACGGTAACTATATGGTTCCCCTGGAAAGGGAGTGTAAGAAAGACATTTGTCCCCGTATACAGTCTTGAACTAATGCCTGAGACGCTAGTTGCGCTGACTCAACCCACCCCTGCCATAATGATAGAAACTTATTTGGACATTTTCGTTTAGCATATACTCCCTTTTCTAATCTCAAAATTATATTCATCCTATTAATAAACTCTTGTTTTGTGGGCGGGGCCTCTCGTATCCAGTGTTTAGCTATTACTACCCTAGCCTGGAACATAGGGAATACATAGGGAGCTCCTGTCTCCCAGTCCCGGAGAGTCCAGTATCCTCAGTATACAAACTCTAGGGTCATTGGGTAGACGTATCTGAGTTGCCATCGTTATAATACGTCTGACATCCTCCCAGTAGGATCGCAATCGTGAACAGTTCCAAATCATATGGAGCAATGTTGTATCCTCTTCCCCACATCTAGGACACTTTGAATCTGAACACACACCAATTCTGAAAAGAAATTGTGGGGTTCTATATACTCGATGTATAAGGTACAGTTGTGATAGTCGCTGGGATTCACTAACCGTCAGAGAGGGAGTGAGGGCCAGAATATCTGTCCATTGCTCCTGAGACAACGTTCCAAGATCCTTTTCCCATTGGACCCTTGCCTTAATGGTAGTAGAAGAGGAGGAGATATCAATAATATGTCTATATAGCAAAGATTATAAGGCCCTTAGTGGAAGACCCTTTAATAACTGTTTAACCACAGGGGGAGAATTAAAGATCCGTACACCCTTGGGAAATTGCGTCTGAAACGCATGTCTCAGTTGTAAATACTGGTAGAAAAATTTGTTGGGAAAGCTAAACTCCTCCTGCAACTGCGTAAAGGATTTGAAAACTCCCTCTGATTGAAGTTGTCCCAGGAACAATAGACCTTTTCTCTCCTATGGAGAAAAACCTTCCAGACGAAATATCTCAGGCACTTGGGGATTACGCCATAAAGGGGTAGCATCACAAAAACCATTGATACCTATCATACTTTTAAATTTAGACCATACTTTGGTCACTAGGGACAGAGTAGGGAATGTGGTCGAGTGCAAGGAACCCAATTCCACCGTGGCAATCGGAGCCCTTTGTTTTGTTATGGATGAGATAATAGCAGCCGAAGAATCCAACTCGTCAGTCTGGAGCCATCCTTTAAAATGTTGCAGCTGGGCAGCTATGAAATAGAACCATGGATTTGGTAAAGATAGACCGCCCCCCTCTTTACTTTTTTGGAGCGTTGCAATACTTATTCTCGGCTGCTTTTTCCTCCAAATTAGGGATCTAAAAATCCCATGAATTTTAAAAAACAACCTTTGTGGAATCCAAACTGGAGAGTTATGGAGGAGATACAGCAACTGAGGCATAAGTACCATCTTAATAAGATTACTGCGACCGATGACTGATAAAGGTAATTTACACCAAATATTAGATTTAGTGACAAATTTGGCAATCAATGGTTCTATGTTTAATTTAATGTAATCCATCGGAGATGAGGTCACCACCACCCCTAGATATTTAAATCTATCAGCTACTTGTAAGGGCAGGCCTTTAACATCTAATGAGACTGGAAGTGGATCAAGTGGAAGAATCGTGGATTTATCCCAGTTAATGGCGAGTCCGGAATAATTCCCAAATCCAACAATTTCCTGCATTATAGAATCTATGGAGTACTGTAGGTCCCCTACATATAGTAATAGGTCGTCCGCGTATAATGAAACTCTCTCTTCCCGATGATCCAGCTGAAAACCCTGCCAGTGTCGATGTACGCAACAGACAGGCAAGGGGTTCAATGGCAATTGCGAATAGTAAGGGTGACAAGGGGCATCCCTGCCGAGTACCCCTATGTAGAGGAAAATATTCGGACAGCAACCCATTTGCCCTGATTCTTGCAACTGGAGAATAATATAATAACTGTACCCAGGAGATAAAGCCTTTACCAAAACCCATAGCTGTTAGGACCTCCCATAGATATCTCCATTCTATACTGTCGAAGGCCTTAGCAGCGTCTAGTGACACTACAGCCCGACATCCCCCTGTGTGTACTGGTCTTTGTATATTAAGTAACAATCTCCTTAGATTAACGGCCGTGCTTCTATCTGGCATAAACCCAGATTGATCTTTGTGAATTATCGGAGATATAACTTTATTAAGTCTATTGGCCAGTACTTTAGCTAATATTTTGACATCATGTGGTAATAGTGAGATGGGTCTATAAGATTCGGGTTGAGTTAAATCCTTATTTGGCTTTGGAATCACTACCACTATAGCTTGACGCATAGATGCGGGCAGGATACCAACCTGTAGGGCTTCATTGAATGTATTTAATAGATGAGGAAGGAGACACTCCCTATATCGCTTAAAGAATTCCGCCGGGAGTCCATCTGATCCTGGGGATTTCTCCTTAGGAGAGGAGCTCAAGGCCTTCTCGAATTCTTCTAGTGTTAGGGGTTCTTCCAGGAGAGCAGTGGATTCCGGTGATAGCCTAGTAAGTGATATATGAGCAAGATATTGTTGAATATCCTCCTTATTCACGGTTATCTTTGAGATGCACAACTCCCTATAAAAGCAATGGAATGCCTTCAATATAGTATCATCCTCCACGGAAAGATCTCCGTCAGGAGTCCGTATGGCTGCAATTCTAGAAGGACCTTCTTTTGAATGGACCACCCTCGCTAATAAGCTACCTGTACTTTCACCCGCCTCAAAATATTTTTGTTGTAAAAAGGATCGTTTATTATTAGCTACACTCACCTAAAGAATTATTAGGAACACCTGTTCTATCTCTCATTAATGCAATTATCTAGTCAACAAATCACATGGCAGTTGCTTCAATGCATTTAGGGGGGTGGTCCTGGTCAAGACAATCTCCTGAACTCCAAACTGAATGTCAGAATGGGAAAGAAAGGTGATTTAAGCAATTTTGAGCGTGGCATGGTTGTTGGTGCCAGACGGGCTTGTCTGAGTATTTCACAATCTGCTCAGTTACTGGGATTTTCACGCACAACCATTTCTAGGGTTTACAAAGAATGGTGTGAAAAGGGAAAAACATCCAGTATGCGGCAGTCCTGTGGGCAAAAATGCCTTGTGGATGCTAGAGGTCAGAGGAGAATGGGCCGACTGATTCAAGCTGATAGAAGAGCAACGTTGCCTGAAATAACCACTCGTTACAACCAAGGTATGCAGCAAAGCATTTGTGAAGCCACAACACGCACAACCTTGAGGCAGATGGGCTACAACAGCAGAAGACCCCACCGGGTACCACTCATCTCCACTACAAATAGGAAAAAGAGGCTACAATTTGCACGAGCTCACCAAAATTGGACTGTTGAAGACTGGAAAAATGTTGCCTGGTCTGATGAGTCTCGATTTATGTTGAGACATTCAAATGGTAGAGTCCGAATTTGGCGTAAACAGAATGAGAACATGTATCCATCCTCTGATGGCTACTTCCAGCAGGATAATGCACCATGTCACAAAGCTCGAATCATTTCAAATTGGTTTCTTGAACATGACAATGAGTTCACTGTACTAAAATGGCCCCCACAGTCACCAGATCTCAACCCAATAGAGCATCTTTGGGATGTGGTGGAACGGGATCTTCGTGCCCTGGATGTGTATCCCTCAAATCTCCATCAACTGCAAGATGCTATCCTATCAATATGGGACAACATTTCTAAAGAATGCACCTTGTTGAATCAATGCCACGTAGAATTAAGGCAGTTCTGAAGGCAAAAGGGGGTCCAACACCGTATTAGTATGGTGTTCCTAATAATTCTTTAGGTGAGTGTATATGTAGTAAATGCTCATTGAGCCTAGCTTGAGCCTCCTTCCACTTGGCCTCTACATGTGGGGACGGGGCGTCTATGAACCTGTGTTCCCATGTCTGCACCTCTAGTTGCATGGCCTTAGTAAGTGCCCTAGACTTAGCTTTACGCCTCTGGATTCTCTGAATAAAGAGACCCCTTACATACGCCTTCATGGCATCCCAAACCGAGTTGCAGACCCTACATTATTCTCAGAATTCTACAGTATAATGAATCTGGTCAGTGGCTCTTCCTCATCCAATAATTGAATCCAGAATGGATTAAGCTTCCACAGTGACATACCCCGACGACTCCCGGAATCCTCAAGCATCAATTCAAGGTGAATGGGGGAGTGGTCAGAGAGGCAGCGGGGTAAGTATTCCACTACAGATACATAAGATGAGGCCTCCAGCGACCCAATAGGCAAATCTATCCTGGACAGAGAGGAGTGTGAAGCCGAAAAGCAAGAAAATTGTCTCTCAATTGGAAATCTAATCCTCCAGAGATCATATAAATCTACCTCTCTCAATAGTCTTGCCAATGAGGTCTCTCCAGAAGGCGCCGCAGCCTACGACGATGAAAACCTGTCCAATTCAGGATCAAGACAATTAGTAAAATCTACCATCAAAATTGCAATCTGCGGCTTGTAAGAGATCCATTCCAAAATCTCCTTGATTGCCACAGTGGAATATGGGGGTGGAATGTAGACAGCTATCAACAGGAACTGTACCCTAAAAATAGTACAATTTACTAGAATGACATTCACACGGAATTGCTCTATGAACCAAAATGCTAACCCCTCTAGCTTGCGAAGACGGCTAGTTGATATGGTTGAACAGCTGTAAAGACCGCCTGACGCTTGTTTGGATTACCCAAGCCTCTCACATTCCACGCTATAATATTGGTTTTACCCGCCATCACTCAACAGTACATATATCTGTAGGATAGCAAAAAATCCGTTATACTGGAGCCCATCGCCCAACCATATTGCAATAGGGTAAGTTGTCTCTCTGCTCAAAAAATTTCCCCCAAAAAAGAAAACATAAGAGAACATTCTACAAGAAGGGACACTCTCAGCTGTCCCAACGGAGAGTGTGAGGCACAGAAAATTTTCCTGCAACCCACAACATAGAAAGCAATAACAAGCCCACATAAAAAGTAGACATAGAAATAATCATCAGAACTCCCAAACAGCAACCCCGGCCATTAATAAGTATGCATGACAAGCGGCTGTTTAGTCCTGTGCGGTATCAAAAAACCACCACAGCAGCAAGCAGCGCCCCTGAAAAAACTGATATATTAAAGGGATTCTGTCACCAGGTTTCACCCCTGTCAGCTAAACATATGCTGATGTTCAGGGCCTCATCAGGATTCCTAATGTGGGCTTCTAAATGTGATCCGTAGCCTTATTTTGCTAAAAAACAGGTTTTACTAACCTGTCACTCAAAGAAATAAGGTGCCCAAGGGGATGACAAGGGATGCAAGGTGCCGGCCGCACCCACCGCCGTTCGTGCCCAGCGCCGCCTTTCCAGACTTTTGCACCGCCTCCTAACTCTGTGCCGCCTCTCGCTCTCCCTCCATCCCCCCTCCTGTAAGATCTCGCGCGTGTGCACAGGGCTCTGCCTGATGCGCCCGTGCGGACTTCTCGATTTGGCTTCTTAAAGCGAAGTGCGCATGCGCCGGCACTTCGCTCAACACAGGTATGACCTGCACTCTGGCGCCAGCCTCTCAGAGCACTGTGCGCACGCGCGAGATCTTACAGCAGGAGGAGGGGGGGGGGAGGGAGAGCGAGAGGCGGCACAGAGGATTAGGAGGCGGTGCAGAAGTCTGGAAAGGCGGCGCTGGGCACGAACGGCGGTGGGTGCAGCCGGCACCTTGCATCCCTTGACATCCCCTTGGGCACCTTATTTCTTTGAGTGACAGGTTAGTAAAACCTGTTTTTTAGCAAAATAAGGCTACGGATCACATTTAGAAGCCCACATTAGGAATCCTGATGAGGCCCTGAACATCAGCATATGTTTAGCTGACAGGGGTGAAACCTGGTGACAGAATCCCTTTAACCTATAACAGGAAAAGGCAAAAAGACATTATTATCGACGGATACTGTCCTGCAGAAAAAAAGTAAGGTTAGTGCAAATAAAGAGCAGAATACTCATCCGCCCTGGTATGAAGGCAAATGTCCGTCATAGCTGCAGAAGAACATCTTCAGGTCTGCGACGACGGATCTTCCCTCGGCATGGCAGACAGGCATCCCAGTTGTTCAGTCCAACGGGAGGCGTCCTACGGCAACTCAAAGAAGTGGGTTTTGCCCTGGAATTGCACACGTAGCTTAGACGGGTAGAGCATAGAGTATTGAATTTTATGGGACCTCAGAGTGCGTTTCACATCCAGGAAGCGGGCTCTACGTCGTTGCAGCTCTTACAAAGAATAATATCCCGGTTCTGGAAATGTAGAAGCTTCATCAAAACTGGTCTGGGAGGGCCCCCCGGAGGCGGAGGATGGGATGGCACCCTCTGAACTCTTTCAATAGCAAAGAAAGGAGACAGGGAGTCTTTTGCAACCGTATTTCTGATCCAATCTTCAAAAAATCGGACAGGATATTGTCCCTCAGCTTTCTCTGGAATTCCTATTAAGCGGAGATTGTTGCGGCGGGACCTATTTTCCAGGTCGTCCGCCTTATATATCAGAAGCGTAATATTGTGGATGACCTTGGCTAAGTCCCGTTTTGCCGGTGGAACTTGATCCTCCAAGCGGCCCATCCGGGCCTCGATTTCTGTAACTCTTTCTGTTATCTTCCGCATATCTTGCCGGATAAATGACATATTCTCCTGCAGTGATCCCACTGAGGTATTCAAAGTAAGCAGAGCGGAGCTGTACTGTTGTACTGCAGCATATATATCTTTGCTAGTGGGATCCATGATTTGTGGCAGGGGGAGGATTGAAGGCCCTGCTTGGGCCGCATGGGCCTGATCTTCAGCCGCAGGGCAGGCTTCTGGGACAGCTCCTTTCTTTCCCTCATGGTGTCCGCCATCTTGGCCACTGTGGGCCTTTTCATCAGAGGCATCGGGCACCTTCATCTCAGGATCCTTTTTAGAATTAGGGAGACCTGCATCCTCGGCGCCGCCCGCAGGAGAGGAGGAAAGGGCATATTGCCCCAGCCGCGCAGCGATCTCAGCCGCTTTGTCAGGCGCGGCGGCGCCATTTTGTGTTGCAGGCATAGGCCCCGCCACCTCCCGATCCTTCTTACCAGACCTCGTCATGATCATTGGGGGATCCTTGGGACGATGAGGCACCGGAGACGTTGTGGCAGCTATCCGGAGCAGAGATGAGGTATCTAGCCACAGGATGGTAGAGGATTAGGTCGGGAGCAGTAGGGAGCTCAGCGAGGTGCGACTTCCTACATCGCCTGTCAGGCCACGCCCCCGACTCAGTAAAGAAGGCTGTCATAAATGCTCTCCATTTAAAAAAAAAAAAAGTTTGTTAATGTCGATCTACGATGTTGTGTCTCAATACGTTCTAGCATCACACATTTTGACGTTTGCTGAATAACCTCTTTCAGTGGCGGTATATCTGGTTTAAGCCAGTAGGTTAGAAGACACCTTTAAGCTACTAGGGTGATTACATGAAGTGCCTTATCTAGTTTAGTTTTATCTCTTCCCATGTGAAATAGGAGGATTTCTGGGTTAATTGGAATTTTTATCTGGTATATTGTTTTTATCAATGACAGGAAGGATTGCCAAAAAGATTCTTCCCTGGGCACGACCAAAGTCCATGGGTGAGATCTGTGTTTGATGTTTGGCATTTGGGGCAATGTGTTATTCTGTCCTCAGTTATCTTGTCAGGATCCCATGGGCTATGAAAACCATACATAGCCCTATGCAGTATTTTGAAATAAGTCTCTCTCCACACCTCACTGGCCACCATATTTTGGATTAAAATCCATCCAATAGTTGGTCTGGGAGATTTAATTCTGGGAAATCCTTAAGCCATGCCTTGAATAGGGACAGGTCTTTTTTTTCCTAGAGTTCAGCTCTCTCAGGGAGCAGTATATGGTTGATAGGTCTTTTTTGGGTTTAGGCGAACCCAGGATTGAGTCAAAAGGGTTAGTAGAGAATTCTAGTGATAGATCAATCACCCTAGGGCGTAGAAATGCCATTAACTGATGGTATGCCAAGAAATGATCTGTAGGTAGTTGATATTGGGCTTGTATTTACTGAATACCCCTTCTCTGTCTGTTCCACACATGCCTAATCTCCTCTATGCCTTTCTGACCACTTCTGGAACGGTTTGTTTATAAAGGTTGCATGGAATTCTGGATGCTTCCAAATCTCCATTCTTTTATAGATATTAAGAATGGAAAATTATGCATCTTTCTCACCACCTTCCATGCTGCTATTGTGTCTCGCAGCAGTACACTATGTTTAACCTGGCTAGGTAGTTCTGTGCATTTGGTATGTAGAATAGCGTTTAAGCTCCAGGGCCTAGCCATTTCCTCTTCAATCGGTATCACTGAGTAGTTGAGGATTTATTTATCCAGTCCAGACCATGTCTTATTAGACTTGCCAGATTATAATTTCTGATGCCGCCTCTGTTTCTGTGTCTGGTTAATGTAGTTAAAGATATTCTGCACCGTCTGGACTGCCAAATAAATGATCGAAAGGCTTTTAGAAGTATTTTAATATCTGCATGTTTCAATAAGATTGGTAGGATTTTCATGGGATATAGTAGTTTACTAAAGTCCATCATTTTCAGTAGGTGATATCTTCCCAGGAACGAGACATGAAGGCCAGACCAGGATTTAAGTTCTGAAAGTATCTTTTTGAACAATGGAGGATAATTTAGAGTATACAGGGACTCTGGAGTCTTTCCTATTTTGATTCCTAAATATTTAATACTGTGGGTCGCATTGGTGATCAATATGTCTTTCATTTTTTCCTTATGGAATGACAGACATTGATAGGTCTAGTAGTTCGCACTTAGATATGTTTACTTTAAAACCTGACATTGATCCAAACCGAAATAGGAGCTCACACAGAGCCGGGAGGTCTCTATGAGAGTGTTATAGAAACAATAGATCATCAGCAAATAAAGCGTGTTTGAATACCTGTTTGCCAATACCTTTGATATGTTTGGATAGAGTTATTGCTTAAGAAAGTGGTTCTAGGGCTAGATTAGATAGTAATGGTAAGAGGGGACATCCTTGCCTAATGCCTTTCTGCAAATTAAACACCTGTGAAAGGTGTCCAGGTGTGGAGATCCTAGCCAAAGGAGAGCTGTATAGGGATGTAATGTATGTTCTAAATTGGCCTTTAAATCCCATGGTGTTCAATACTTCGTCCAGCCATCCCCAGCTCACGTTATCAAACACTTTTTCTGCATCAATTGCAAGGAGAGCTGGGAATGAGTGGAGGAGGGGACGTAGCTTAATCTAATCCAAAACCGCCAGTACTTTGCGTATGTTATAAACCGCTGCCCTGCCTTATATAAAGCCAACTTGAAGAGGGGTAATAAACTTAGGTAGGAAAGTCGATAATCTGTCTGCTCGTATCTTTGATAAATATTTTAGATCATTGTCAATAAGGGAGATTGGCCGGTAAGATGATGCTAACATGCTGTCTTTACCTGGTTTTGGGAGTACTTTGATATATGCTGTGTTCATGTCTGGCTGACCTTGCAGTATTTGGTTGTATAGAGATGTAAGGATTGTTGAAATTGTTGGAGCTAATATTTTGTAGAACTCATTTGTGTAGCTGTCTGGTCCTGGGGCCTTCCCATTTCCCGATTGGCGAATTACCCTCTGCACTTCTTCCTCTGTGATAGGTTGATTCAAGAATGTCAGGTCTTCAGGTGTAACTTGGGGCATTGAGAGACCTTCCAGCCAAGATTTCCCCAGCATAAACCCCTCCTCCGGTGTTGTGGAGACTTTTGTAATATTCCCTTAGTATTTCAAGTATTTCTTTCATTTGATGACATAGTATGCCTTGTGTGTTTTTAATGAAGAGATCATTGAGAGGGGTTTCATCCCCTTCGCTAGAGATGCAAGGAGTTTTCCAGATTTGTTCTCAAATTTGAATAGTCTCCCTCCGTTGCCTCCCTCCATTATTATTTTTTTGACTGAACAGATGGGTGTCTTTGAAAGTCTGTATAGGAATCTGTGAGAGTGTTGGCTATTTTCTTTTAGTTTCTGATGTGTTGTCTTTTTTAGACCGCTTGTGTAGGCCAAAATTATTCCCCATAATACTGCCTTGCCCGCTCTTCAGGCCAATTGAGGGTTGCAGGAGGGTGCATTGGTATCCCAGTATTCCCCCCACCAGCGTCTCAGCATTTCTAAAAAATTATCATTTGAAGCTAAATCTGATGGGAATCTCCAGATCAAGTCTGGGATACAATCTGTAATTTCCATACTTACTGGAGAGTTGTCAGAGATAACTAGCTCCTCTATGTCTATAGCGAGCATTTTTTGTATAATGTGATCCGTTACTAAAAAGTAGTCTATGCGTGACCAAGAGTCATGTGCTGATGAGAAATGAGTGAAATCTCTCCCTTCTGGGTGGAACTGTCGCCATGCATCCTGTAGTCCTGTCTCAGAGTTTAGTTTTAGGAGAGCTCTATCTCTATGACTGGGGATTATCTGGCGACCTAGGGCAGTGGTCGGCAAACCGCGGCTCGCGAGCCCCTTGAATGCGGCTCTTACAGGTGCGGGCTCCCACATAGCCGAAAGACCAACCCCTCCTGCTGATTTGTTAAGCACGCTCTACAGTCTTCTTGCCTGTGGAACGCATTTGCGTTCCGCAAAGCTGGAGAGGGTGTGTACATCTCATATCACATGCCCATATTTCCTCCACTATTAGCGCACGCGCATCATCACACAGGAAGCCGGAGTAATCGCCTTCACTTGGGTGTACACACCTCCTTCCAAACGTCGGAACGTGCTGCGTCACAACAGGAAGTGACGAGGGTAGTGAAAGTTCCTGGGTAGGGAAATATAACGAAACACCGCCGCAGGCGCTTGCTGTGCCATGAACGTGACGCCATATTATGCATAGTCAAGTGTGCTACCTCCTTTTACAGGTGACTCATTAATTATCTGGCCTCATCATTTACATGGCATGTAAACTATTTAAACAGAAAAGTAATAAAATAGGCGTGCACACCTTGCACTGGCTCTGCATACAAGTTTATTAAAAGTAAAAAATGATAAAGATAAAATGAAACAATAATCAAGATCAAAATAACAGAAAGTACATATCAAAATATGTAAAAACACACTCTAAGGGTACTTTCACACTTGCATTGTTTGATTCCGGCAGGCAGTTCCGTTGCCTGAACTGCCTGCCTGAACAGGCAAACTGTATGCAAACGCATGTCATTTTTTCTGACTGATCAGGCCTTCAGGCAAAACAGATCCTGTATTTTTTTCCCCCTCATTTTTAAAGGTCTGCGCATGCGCAGACCGGAAGGACGGATCAGGCATCCATTCTTATGGAAAAAAATGCAGAGTCTTCAGTTTTTTTCACCAGCGATAAAACCGTAGCATGCAACGGTTTTCTCTTTTGCCTGATCAGTCAAAATGACTGAACTGAAGACATCCTGATGCTGTCACTGATGATGTTGCAGATAGCTGGAACTTATGAATAAACGTCCGACTGGCTTGATCCCAAACTAAGGAGCAAATAGGTGAGCCCTATAAAACCCTAAGAGCTCTCCCTGACTGCTATGACCATGCAAGGGTCTCAATGGTAGACGATTGCATGCCCACGTACCTAAGACTGTGTGACACCTGAAAACCCTATAATAGTGAGGGGACACGACCACCGGCTCTCTGCACTTAATACGGACGGAGTCAGGGTCACCTAGAATCAAGCCAGCAAGGAAACACAATACATGAGAAGACTTATCTGAGCAAACAGCAGCAGCAGCCTCCAGCAATGAACACTTCATCCAGGAAGTAGTATAAACCGCAAAGTGAGGCAGTATGGGAGGGAATATAAAAGGGAGACGATTAGTCTAAATAGGTGACACCTGAGAGAAGGAAAGGAGATGACAAAGTGAAACCAAAACAAAGAACGTCATGCAAGAGGTAGAGAAGGGCGTCTGCCAGACCTTCTCACAGAACTGGCGGTGACAGTACCCCTCCCTCTATGGGTGGACACTCAGAGCCCACCTTCTCAGGATGAGACCTATGGAAAGCCCTGATGAGACGAGTGGCCTTAATGTCCGCCACTGGGACCCACATGCTCTCCTCAGGACCATAACCCTCCCAATGAACGAGGTACTGGAGAGAACCGCGGATAATGCGAGAATCCACAATCCTAGAGACATGAAATTCAAGATTACCATGAACAACAATCGGAGGAGGATGCAAAAAGGAGGATACAGTGGGTTGGACATAAGGTTTTAATAGGGACCTGTGAAAAACCTTATGGATCTTCCAAGTCTGAGGAAGATCAAGACGGAAGGCAAAGGGATTGATGACGGACAAGATCTTGTAAGGCCCAATAAACTTAGGACCCAACTTCCAGGAGGGAACCTTCAGTTTGATATTCTTTGTAGACAACCACACCAGATCATCCACATTCAGGTCCGGACCAGGCACACGTCTCTTATCCGCCATACGCTTATATCTCTCACTCATCCTCTTCAGATTACCCTAAATCTTTTGCCAAATAAATGACAAAGACGAGGAAAATCTCTCCTCATCAGGTAAACCCTCTCCAGAGAATGTCCCAAACTGCGGATGAAACCCATATGCACCAAAAAATGGTGACTTATCAGAGGACTCCTGGCGACGGTTATTTAAAGCAAACTCAGCAAGGGACAAAAAAGAATACCAATCCTCCTGATTCTCCGCCACAAAACAGCGCAGATATGTCTCCAGATTCTGATTGACGCGTTCGGTCTGACCATTCGACTGCGGGTGAAAAGCAGAAGAGAACGACAACCGAATCCCCAAGCGAGAACAGAAGGCCTTCCAGAATCTGGAAACAAATTGCGTGCCCCTATCAGAAACGATGTCTGAAGGAATGCCATGCAATTTAACAATGTGATCAACAAACGCTTGCGCCAACGTCTTAGCATTGGGTAACCCAGGTAAGGGAATGAAATGCGCCATTTTGCTAAAACGGTTCACTACCACCAGAATCACAGTTTTCCCCGAGGAACGAGGCAGGTCCGTAATGAAGTCCATGGACAGATGCGTCCAATGACGGGAAGGAATGGGCCCCCACCGGCAGCGAAACGGCCCAAGATTGAGCGTTATCCCTGAGCAGCGAGATGATAATGCCCACCCTCTGCTCCTCATCACCAGAGGAATGGGCAAGTAGGCGAAAATGGAGTTTGCAAGCCTCTCTAAAGCGAACAAAATTCTCACTACCCCCGGAGAATGTATCCGGAAGCGAGATCTTAGGCTCGGAACAAACTCCATGAACGCAAGCAGAACCGGTCACCTGAAACTGAGACACAGTTTTACGGAGATCTGCTACCTCCAGCGAAAGACCTTGCATGCGGTTAATCAAGGCTGAAACCGGATCCATGCTAAAGATGGTTATGGCGGTTTATAATGTCACGGATGATGTTGCAGATAGCTGGAACATATGAATAAACGTCCGACTGGCTTGATCCCAAACTAAGGAGCATATAGTTGAGCCCTATAAAACCTCCCTGACTGCTATGCCCATGCAAGGGTCTCAATGGTAGACGATTGCATGCCCACGTACCCAAGACTGTGTGACACCTGAAAACCCTATAATAGTGAGGGGACACGACCACCGGCTCCCTGCACTTAATACGGATGGAGTCAGGGTCACCTAGAATCAAGCCAGCAAGGAAACACAAAAGTTTGCCCACCACTGACCTAGGGTACTATGGCGATCCTCCTCATGGACCATCACCGTATTCATATCTCCTGCCACTATTTGAAAAGGTATGGGGTCCTTAAGTAACCTGTTTTTCAGATCCTCAAAAAACTCAGAATTGGTATAATTTGGGCCATATATATTATAGATACTCAATGATTCGGATGGGGAGCAAAGATGTACGTGTAGTTATCTTCCCTCCTGATCCGAGGAAGATGTCACCTTGTAGGCCAGATTTTTATAACTCCCCATTTAGCGCCCCTAGAGGGCGATCCCAGCACAAGACCAACCCATAATCGCTGCATACAGAAAGAAATCTGCCCTGGTCAAGTGCGTTTCCTGAAGCAGTGCAATATCTGCCTTCAAGGCCTCTTTCACACGAACGATACGGATTAGGTCTGGATGCGTTCAGTGAAACTCGCACCATGTTGCAAGGAAGTTCAGTCAGTTTTGTCTGCGATTGCTTTCAGTTTTTTCCACGCAGGAGCAATGCTTTTTGAATTTGATGCGTTTTTCACGCACGTGATAACAAACTGAAGGTTTACAAACAACATCCCTTAGCAACCATCAGTGAAAAATGCATTGCATCTGCACCTGCTAGAGAATGCAATGCATTTTTCACTGAAGACCCATTCACTTCTATGGGGCCAGGGCTGCGTGAAAAATGCAAAATATAGAACATGCTGCGTTTTTCACGCAACGCAGAACTGATGTGTGAAAAAAAAATAACTCATGTACACAGACCCATTGAAATGAATGGGTCAGGATTCAGTGTGGGTGCTATGCGTCCACGTCACTCATTGCACCCGCGCAGAAAACTCGCTCGTGTGAAAGGGGCCTAAGCGTCCAAGGTGTTTAAGCACCATTAGACATTTATGGGGAGATCGTAGACCCTTAACATTCCATGTAATATTTTTTCATAGTTAAAGATGAATGCAGGTAACTTATTTTTCACGAGCTTGCATATTATTATTGCACAGTAATGCCTCTGAGATATAATGAAGTATCTTTCATGCCCATCCCAATTTAACCATAAAACATAACAGAAAACGGTTAACAGTATAAGGTCACTTAAGTGACAGTTGTTCTTGACTTCACTTCTTCCCAGCACGATCTCAGATCATCCATTAGCGGCTCACTTGTCAAAAACAAGAAATGGAGCTAACCGCATGCGAGGCTCTTTTTGAAATGATGCTGGTAAGGAGCTAGGCAACAAGGAAGTGCCATTCTACTGGTGTCAGATAATAACTACGCTTAAACTATCCTTTTCTCCCCCACAGGTTTGTAACATCAGACAGGGGGTCCTGACTAGTGCAGATGTAACCTGTTGTCTGCCAACCCCATACAATTCGAGTCCCCGTATACTCCACCGGTAATGGCCACTATACTGTCTTTAGCTCGGGATCTCTTTCTCTGCTCTTTTGGGTCCAGCTCTGGCGGGTCAGTCGCCGGATCACTCGACGGAGGTCTGCGTTTTCGGTTGTCTTGCGACGACGTGCCTGATCGTCTAGAGAGGATCATCTGCAAGTCAGCTTTCGCATGTTGGAGATTGTGGTAGGTATCTGCAGAGCTGTAGGGGTAGTAAATCCACAGGATCACTGGTTACATTAGTACAAACTTGATCTGTGCGCGGTGGAGTTCGAAACAAATGGCTGAGAATTCCCGCCTTCGTCAGGTGACTTCCGCAGAAAAATCTTCAAATAACAGTATACAGCTGTCATGCAGCTCTAAAGGTTTATTGCGTTTCTTGTAAACCCGGATTATAGAGGACTTGTCTGAAAAGTCTAGATATCGCACTATGACCTGTCTAGGCCTTTGTATTAATGCTGGGCGTAATGGTGGATCTGTTTGACCACAGCGAAGTGACAGTAACATTGGACCGACCATATGCGCTCTCTCGACCTTGCAGGTGGCGGGTAAGCCAAGTGTTTTGGGTGATGAAGAGATCTTGTACAGGTACGGACTCAGGCACTCCAACTAACCTCAGATTATTCCGCTGGGAGCGGTTTTCCAGGTCATCTATTTTATCTCCCATCTGGTTGTGATCCTGGAGTAGTTTCGTGTAGTCTGTTTTCAAGGGCGTGTATTCATCTTCTAGGGTACTTATCCGTTCTTCCGCTACTTCCAGGTGCCTGCCATGTTCTGAATTTTTTTTAGGTAAATGTGCCAGTTATGCCGAAACCGTCGTTGAGAGCGATTCTTGAAGGTCAGGGAGTATTCTGGCTGCTACTTCAAGTGGCAACTTTTTGTAGTTTACTTTCAAATCTTCGCTTTGGTCCTCTCCGTCTAAGGAGTCTTCCTCAGGTGGATGTGGTGGGGCGTCTTCAGGAGCTGGTAGCGGCGCGTGGTTCACCATGTTGTTTGATGGAGGGGCTGTGTCCACCACCTTTTGCTGTCCTTTTTGACGAGTTTTGCTTCCCATGGTAACAATAAACCGGTCTATATGACTAGGTACTGAGGTATTCTGTTGATGAGCCCAGGACCTGTTCAATGCAAGCCTGGTGTGGTGAGGAGCAATTGATTAGCAGAGTTGATCTGCACAGAGCTCTAGTAAGCGTGGCCACTCATGCTGGCGCCGGAAACGGAAGTCTAGGCTTAGAAGTTTAGAAGCAAATCTGGAAATTTTTCAGAATATTTCCAAAACCCACTTTTTAAAAGGACCAGTTCAGGTCTGAAGTCACTTTGTGAGGCTTACATAATAGAAACCACCGATAAATAAATTTAGAAACTACACCCCTCAAGGTATTCAAAACGGATTTTGAAACTTTCTTAACCCTTTAGGCATTCCACAAGAATTAAAGGAAAATGTAGATGAAATTTCAGAATTTCACTTTTTTGGCAGATTTTAAATATTAATCCATTTTTTACAGTAACAAAGCAAGGGTTAACAGCCAAACAAAACTCAATATTTATTCCCCTGATTCTGTAGTTTGCAGTTAAACCGCATATGTGGTCGTAAACTGCTGTATGGGCAAACGGCAGGGCGCAGAAGGGAAAGAACGCCATATGGTTTTTGGAAGGCAGATTTCACTGGGATAATTTTAAGTTGTCATGTCACATTTGAAGACCCCCTGATGCACCCCTAGTAGAAACTCCAAAAAAGTGACTCCATTTTGCAAACTACGAATAAGGTGGCAGTTTTGTTGGTACTATTTTAGGGTACATATGATTTTTGGTTGCTCTATGTTCTACTTTGCGTGAGGCAATGTAACAAAAAATAGCTGTTTTGGCACAGTGTTTATTTTTTGTTAATTACAATGTTCCTCTGACAGGTTAGATCATGTGGTATTTTTATGTTTGGCAACGTAAAACACTTTCTTTACAAACACACACAGATACCTCATGGCCTCTCTTATTCTCACCTATTAACACTTTCTCTGCTTCTCCTTATTGCTGGTGATCTCTCTCCAAATCCAGGCCCCCCCCCTCAGCAAATCCCCATTATCACCTCTACCTCCTACTACAAATCTCTTTCTACCCATTTTTTTTTGCAACCCCTTAAACCTAATAACCATTCCTCTGACCCCTGCTCCCTTGGTTCCTCTTGCAGGAGCATTATGGAATGCACGCTCTGTCTGTAACAAACTGTCCTACATTCATGACCTCTTCATCTCTCGAAAACCTTCCTTTCTGGGTCTCACAGAAACATGGCTGACACCCTCTGAACCCTCCTCCCCTGCTGCACTCTTATAGCGGATTTTATTTCACTCAAACCTCCCCGCCCCAGCTGCAAACATGGTGAAGGAGTTGGTCTTCTCCTATCAGACACCTGCTCCTACAGCCCAACTCCACTGCCACACTCCATTACGCTCACTTTCATTTGAAGTACACTCTGTTCACATCTACTCTCACTCCGACCTCCAAGTAGCTGTCATTTACTGCCCCCCAGGCCCAGCCACCATCTTTCTTCACCACTTTAACACCTGGCTCTTACACTTCCTTTCTGCCGACATCCCCACTATCATCATGGGTGAATTCAACATCCCTATTGACACCTGCCACTCAGCCGTCTCTAAACTCCTATCACTTTCTTGCTCCTTTGGCCTCTCACAGTGGTCTTCCGCTCCCACCCACAGAGATGGTCACACTCTGGATCTTATCTTTACCAACCTCTGCTCCCTATCTAACCTTTCTAATTTGCCTCTCCCCCTATCCGACCACAACCTACTCACTTTCTCTTCACTGGTCTCTTCTACTGCTCCCCCGGTCCTTAAAAATCTCGACTTTCGCTTGCTTTCTGACTCTTCTGCCACACTCTACCATTTGTTCCCTCCATGACCCAGATACTGCAACCACCCTATATAACACCACAAAAGGTAAAGCTCTGGACATTGTTGCCCCCCTTACACACAACAAAAAATCAGACAACCCTGGCACAACAACCTGAACAAAAAAACTCAGGCAAGCTTTCAGGGCTGCTGAGCGGCGATGGAAGAAATTGCACTCTAAGGATCACTTCACCACATACAAGCAATCTCTCATTTTCAAATTCTCACTCGCTGATGCAAAACAGGCCTACTTCTCATCTCTCATATCTTCCCTGTCCCACAGCCCTAAACTTTTTAACACTTAACTCCCTTCTCCGTCCCCCAGTGCCCCCACCCAATCCCATCCCACCTCATCCCTAACCTTACAACAGTGTTTATCCCAACCTGAACTCATCTCTTCAACCTATCACTAACCTCTGGTGTCCTTCCCCTCTGGTTTTAAACATGTTACCATTACACCCATCCTTAAAAAGCCTTCACTTGACCCATCTTCTTTGTCCAGTTATCCCCCTATATCGGTTCTTTCATATGCCTCAAATCTACTTGAGCAACATGTCCATTCTGAACTGTCCTCTCATTTCTCCTCCTGCTCCCTCTTTGATCGGCTACAATCTGGCTTCCGACCGCATCACTCAACTGAGACTGCCCTTACCAAAGTCACCAATGACCTACTAACAGCCAAAACCAATAAACATTACTCTGTCCTCCTCCTCCTTGACCTGTCCTCTGCCTTTGACACTGTTGACCCACTCCCTTCTATTACAAACTCTCATCTCTTGGCATCACTGACCTGGCCCTCTCCTGGATCACATCATAACTCAGAGTGGACATTTAGCTTCTCCCACTAGCACACCACCTCCTCGTCTCATTCTCTCTCTGTTGGTGTCCCGCAAGGCTCTGTCCTAGGACCCCTGCTCTTCTCTATCTACAGGGTGGGCCATTTATATGGATACACCTTAATAAAATGGGAATGGTTGGTGATATTAACTTCCTGTTTGTGGCACATTAGTATATGTGAGGGGGGAAACTTTTCAAGATGGGTGGTGACCATGGCGGCCATTTTGAAGTCGGACATTTTGAATCCAACTTTTGTTTTTTCAATAGGAAGAGGGTCATGTGACACATCAAACTTATTGGGAATTTCACACGAAAAACAATGGTGTGCTTGGTTTTAACGTAACTTTATTCTTTCATGCGTTATTTACAAGTTTCTGACCACTTATAAAATGTGTTCAATGTGCTGCCCATTGTGTTGGATTGTCAATGCAACCCTCTTCTCCCACTCTTCACACACTGATAGCAACACCGCAGGAGAAATGCTAGCACAGGCTTCTAGTATCCGTAGTTTCAGGTGCTGCACATCTCATATCTTCACAGCATAGACAATTGCCTTCAGATGAAAAGATAAAAGTCTAAGGGGGTCAGATCGGGAAACCTTGGGGGCCATTCAACTGGCCCACGACGACCAATCCACTTTCCAGGAAACTGTTCATCTAGGAATGCTCTGACCTCACACCCATAATGTGGTGGTGCACCATCTTGCTGGAAAAACTCAGGGAACGTGCCAGCTTCAGTGCATACAGATGGAAACACATCATCATGTAGCAATTTCGCATATCCAGTGGCCTTGAGGTTTCCATTGAAGAAGAATGGCCCCACTATCTTTGTACCCCATATACCACACCATACCATCAATTTTTTTGTTCCAACAGTCTTGGAGGGATCTATCCAATGTGGGTTAGTGTCAGACTAATAGCGGTGGTTTTGTTTGTTAACTTCACCATTCACATAAAAGTTTGCCTCATCACTGAACAAAATCTTCTGCGTAAACTGAGGGTCCTGTTCCAATTTTTGTTTTGCCCATTCTGCTAATTCAGTGCACCGATCTGGGTCATCCTTGTTGAGATGCTGCAGTAGCTGGTGTTTGTAAGGGTGCCATTTGTAAGTAGCTAATATCCGCCGAAGGGATGTTCGACTAATGCCACTCTCCAGTGACATGCGGCGAGTGCTACGCTGTGGGCTCTTGCTGAATGAAGCTAGGACAGCCACTGATGTTTCTTCATTAGAGACAGATTTCATGCGTCCACATTTTGGCAAATCCAACACTGAACCAGTTTCACGAAACTTAGCAAGCAGTTTGCTAACTGTAGCATGGGAAATGGGTGCTCTCGTAGGGTGTCTTGCATTGAAATCTGCTGCAATGACCCGGTTACTGCGTTCACCAGACATCAACACAATTTCTATCCGCTCCTCACATGTTAACCTCGGCGACATGTCAATGGCTGTAAACAAAGAGAAACTTGTAAATAACTCATGAAACAATAAAGTTACGTTAAAACCAAGCACATCATTGTTTTTCGTGTGAAATTCCCAATAAGTTTGATGTGTCACATGACCCTCTTCCTATTGAAAAAACAAAAGTTGGATTCAAAATGGCCGACTTCAAAATGGCTGCCATGGTCACCACCCATCTTGAAAAGTTTCCCCCCTCACATATACTAATGTGCAACAAACAGGAAGTTAATATCACCAACCATTCCCATTTTATTAAGGTGTATCCATATAAATGGCCCACCCTGTAGAGCAACCAAAAATCATGTGTACCCTAAACTAGTACCAACAATACTGCCACCCTATCCCGTAGTTTCTAAAATGGGGCCACTTTTTTGGAGTTTCTACTCTAGGGGTGCAACAGGGAGGCTTCAAATGGGACATGGTGTAAAAAACAACCAGTCCAGCAAAATCTGCCTTTCAAATACTGTATTGCATTCCTTTCCTTCTGCGCCCTGCCGTGGGCCCGTGCAGCTGTTTACAGAAACACCCCATATGTGGCCGTAAACTACAAAATCAGGGCCATAAATATTGAGTTTTGTTTGGCTGTTAACCCTTGCTTGGTTACTGGGAAAAATGGATTAAAATGGAAAATTTGCCAAAAAATTGGTAAATTTAGTATTTTTTTTTATAAATAAAATATATTTTTTTTTACTTCATTTTACCAGTGTCATGAAGTACAATATGTGATGAAAAAACAATCTCAGAATGGCCTGGATAAGTCAAAGCGTTTTAAAGTTATCAGCACTTAAAGTGACACTGGTCAGATTTGCAAAAAATGGCCAAGTCCTTAAGGTGAAATAGGGCTGAGTCCTTAAGGGGTTAAGTGAAATATCCTGAATAGGAAAAAAAATTGATTTTGTAAGTCCTTTCAGGACCAAGTTCAAGTCCAATTGAGGAGTCCTAGGGGTTAAGGATGGCATTAACCTAGAGGCGGCTCTTATAAACCTCCTTATCCACTTATGGCTGGCCAGGTCTGTATCATAGCATGCCCTCAAAGGATGAACTTTTGCGTTTTTCCTTGACGCAAACAGGTCTATCTGGGGGATCCCCCATCTCCTGGTGATCTGATGGAATACCTCTGAGTTTAGGGTCCATTCTCCTGGATCTATGGTCTTCCTGCTGAGGAAGTCCGCCTGTATATTTTCTGTACCTTTAAAATGGATAGCTGTGATGGATGGAACATTTCTTTCTGCCCAGAAGAATATTTTTTCCGCCAGATCTTTTAAGCTTGGGGATCTTGTGCCCCCCTGATGTTTTAAATATGCGACTGCTGTTAAGTTGTCTGAAAGAATTTTCAGGTGTCTCCCGGATACCTTGTCCTGTGATGCCTTCAGAACCTCCCAGATCGCCCTCAGTTCTCTGTGGTTTGAGGATTTTATTTTTATGTTGTCCGACCAAGTGCCCTGGTAGATTAGTGAGCCTACCTTTGCTCCCCATCCTGTGCCACTTGCATCTGTATATATTTGTATTTCTGGATTTTTTATCCAGGGTACACCTCTTAGCAAGTTTTTGTTTTCCGTCCACCAGTTCAAACCTGATCTTACGCGGTTGGGGATGGAGATTCTTTTTTCTAGAGAGGACTGCCTCTTGGATCCTGAAGAATTGGGACAAGACTGGGCTACCCTGGTATGAGCCTGGGACCAGGATACTGCCGTTATACAGGTGGTCATCATTCCCAAGAGGCTAATGGCACTGCGGATGGAGCACTGAGACTGGCGTTGGAACTTTTTTGTTTTGTCTATAAAGGATTTTATTTTCTCCTGAGGGAGGGATGTTATCTGGGAAACTGAATCCAGGATCACTCCCAAAAATTTCATTCTGGTGGATGGAACTGTGCACTATTTCTTTAGGTTTATTATCCAGCCTAGGTGTGAGAACCTGCGTATTAGGTCGTTGGTAAGGCTGGTTGTCTCCAGTTCCGAGGACCCCAGAACTAGGAAATAGTCTAGGTACGGAAATACTTTTATTCCTTCTGCTCTGAGGGGGGATATATTTTCCACTACGAGCTTCGTGAATACCCTTGGAGCAGAGGAAATTCCAAAGGGTAACGCGATGAACTGGAAGTGCTTTACTTCTCCAGAGTTGTCTACTAGGGCAAACCTGAGGTATTTCTGAGATGTTTTTTTTTATGGGGACGTGATAGTAAGCGTCCTTCAAGTCTATGGACGTCATGAAATCTCCGGCTTTGATCAAAGGAATGATGGTTGCTATGGATTCCATCTTGAATTTTCTGTATGTTATAGCTTTGTTTAGTCCCTTTAGATTTATAGTGCGGAAGGAACAGTCTGGTTTCTGAACCAGGAATAAATTTGAGTAGTAACCCCTTCCTCTTTCCGCACTGGGGACTTCTGCCACCACTCCTGAATCTATAAGTTGAAGGACCCCCTGCCAGATTTTTTTCTAGAGTCTTTTGGCTGTGAGATGTTACTCTGAACTTTTTTGGAGGGACTGAGGAAAATTCTATCCGGTAGTCATATCCTAAAATGTCTAAGGCCCACAGATTTTTGGTCACGGTTTCCCAACGGGACAGAAAATTCCTCAGTCTCCCCCCTACTCTGGCGTCATTGCTTATCTGCTTGCTTATTCTGGGGGTTGAGAAGGAATCCTCTGCCTTTTCCCTCTTTCTGGTAACTCCACCTACCCAACTTCCCTTTGCCCCTATAGGATCTAGTCTGGGTATTAAAGGAACGAAAGGGCTTCTTTTTACTTTCTTCCGGAAACCCTTTCTTTTTGTCTGCTGCTTTCTCAAGGATGGAGTCTAGCACGGGTCCAAAAAGGTATTCCCCAGAAAAAGCTATAGAACATAACTTAGCTTTTGAGGTTCTATCCCCTCCCCATGCTTTCATCCACGATGCCCTTCTAGCTGAATTGGAGAGAGCAGCATACTTGGCAGCGAACCTCACAGACTCAGCTGAGGCATCCGCCAAGAATGCGGTGGCTGATTTAAGGAGTGGAATAGAATTAAATATTTCCTCTCTTGGGGTTTTAATTTTTAATATTGTTTTCCAACTCATTGGAGCCAGAAACACATGGACCTAGCTACCGACGTCGCAGCTATGTTTGTTTTTATAACAAACATGGACGCCACCCAGGATTTTTTTTTAGAAGTGAGTCGGCCTTCCTTTCCATTGGGTCTTGTAATTGTAACGAGTCCTTAAATGGGAGGGAGGTCTTTTTTTACTACCTTTGCCACCTGGACGTCAATTTTTTGGGTCTCATTAAACAATTTAACCACCTCCCGTCCGCACGTTGACTATAAACGTCCGGGAGGTGGTTCTCCATTTCTGAATGGACGTTCCAGAACATCCGTTCAGAAACTGCAGCTGCACGCTAATCGTGCAGCTGCTGATCGGGTTACCCGCTGTCAGTGATAGCAGGACAACCCAGAGAGAAGGCAGGGACAGTGCCCAGGTGTCCCTGCCTTCTGGATCGCTGAATACACAGCGCTCACCGAGCGCTGTGTATGCAGAGCAGGCCCGGCGGTCATGTGACCGCTGGGACCGGAGAGTGCAGGAGCTGTGTGAGGTCTTTCATAGACCTCGATCAGCCCTGCACTGAGGCTGCACAGCGATGTACAGCCTCTCTGGTGGGGGGGGGGGGTGTATTTCTCCTGTAACTGGGGCTACTATGTCAGCCCCAGTTACAGGAGAAATCAACAATAGTGTTAAAAAAAAAAAAAAAAAGGTTTCGCATGTAAAAAATAAATAAAAATCCCCAAGTAAGAAATAAAAAAATAATGTTAAAAATAGAAAAAATAAAATAGACATATTTGCTATTGCCGCGTCAGTGACAGTCGGCTCTATAAATATATCACATAATCGACCCAGTCCGATAAACACCATAAAAATTTAAAAATAAACTGTCAAAACAAGCAATTTTTGTCACCTTACGTCACAAAAAGTGCAACACCAAGTGATCAAAAAGGCGTATGTCCCACAAAATGGTACCAATAAAACAGTCACCTCATCCCGCAAAAAATGAGCCCCTACATAAGAATAAATAAAAAAAAATAAAAATAACTATAGCTCTTAGAACATGGAAACACTAAAACATCATTTTTTTGGTTTAAAAAAGGCTATTATTGTGTTAGTGAAATAAATAAGAAAAAGTATACATATTAGGTATCGCCACGTCCGTAACAATCTGCTCTATAAAAATGTCACTTGACCGAATCAGGTGAACTCTGTAAAAATAAATAAATAAAAACAGTGCTAAACCAACCAATTTTGCCACCTTGCCCCATAAAGTGTTATAATGAATGATCAAAAAATCATATGTACCCAAAAATAGTACCAATAAAACTGGCACCTTATCCCCTAGTTTCCAAAATGGGATCACTTCTTGGGAGTTTCTACTTTAAGGGTGCATCAGGGGGGCTTCAAATGGGACATGGCATCTAAAAACCATGTGGAGTTCCTTTTCTTTTGCGCCCTGCCGTGTGCCCATACAGCAGTTTATGACCACATGTGGGGTGTTTCTGTAAACTGCAGAATCTGGGTAATAAATATTGTTTTGTTTGGCTGTTAACCATCGATGTGTTAAAGAAAAAATTGGATTAAAATGGAAAATCTGCCAAAAAAGTGAAATTTTTAAATTTGATCTCCATTTTCCTTTAATTCTTGTGGAACGCCTAAAGGGTTAACAAAGTTTGTAAAATCGGTTTTAAGTAACTTGAGGGGTGTAGTTGCTACAATGGGTTCATTTATGGGGGTATCCACTATGTAGGCCCCACAAAGTGACTTCAGACCTGAACTGGTCCTTAAAAAGTGGGTTTTGGCAATTTTCTTAAAAATTTGAAGAATTGCTTCTAAACTTCTAAGCCTTCTAACGTCCTAAAAAAATAAAATTACATTTCCAAAATGATGCCAACATAAAGGGGAATGTTACCGTATTTTTCGCCCTATAACACGCACTTTTTTCCCCCCAAAAGTGTGGGGAAAATAGCAGTGCGTCTTATGGGGCGAATGCTGCATTTTGCCGAACTGTCAATGATACGCCGCGCGGCGGGTGTATCAGCTGAGAGGGAGGAGGGGCTGGGGGCCAGCATCTCTTTTTATAATGACAGCGGGCCCGTGCAGTGACTGTATTCTACTACACGGGCCCCGCTCACTGTATATACCGTAATCTTATCTTATTATAGATAAGATTACGGTATATACAGTGAGCAGGGCCCGTGTAGTAGAATACAGTCACTGCACGGGCCCCGCTGTCATTATGAAAAGAGATGCGACCCCCACCCCCTGTATTGGGGGTCATTCACACTACAGGGACACTGTTATGAAGGGGATCTGTGGATGACAGATCCACAGATCCCCATAACAGTGTCATCCACAAACCCCAATAAGAGCCATCCAGAGATCCGCATAACAGTGTCACCCACAGATCCCCCATAACAGTGTCACCCACAGACCACCATTAGTTCAAAACCCACCAAAAGCACACCTTTTTGTTCAAAATATTTTTTTTCTTATTTTCCTCCTCAAAAACCTAGGTGCGTCTTATGGGCAGGTGCGTCTTATAGGGCGAAAAATACGGTAAGTAATAAATATTTTATGAGGTATCACTTTCTGTTTTAAAAGCAGAGAAATTGACATTTAGAAAATTGCAAATTTTTCTAAATTTTTGGTAAATTTGGGATTTTTTCATAAATAAAGGTGAAATATATTGACTCAAATTTATGACTATCATGAAGTACAATGTGTCACGAGAAAACTGTCTCTGAATGACTTGGATAAGTAAAGGCGTTCCAAAGTTATTACCACATAAAGTGAGATCTGTCAGTTTTGCAAAATTAGACCTGGTCAAGAAGGGGGCAAATGGCCCAGATGGGAAGTGGTTAACATCAGCTGGATCAAATAGCCTATTCCTGAATTCCTTGGATACCCCCAGTCTTCTCTCAGGATCTGTCCATTCATCCAGGATCATATCTTTTACGTTTTCGTTCACAGGAAATACTTAAAATTTTTGGGCTCCAAGTCCCCCGAACATTTCATCCTGGACAGATCGTAGTTTTTTCACCTCCTCAATGCCCATGGTTGCTCTGACAGCACCCAATAATTCCTCCATGTCCTCAGATAAGAAGAAGTAATTCTTACTATCTTCCACAATTTCTCCCTCAGACAGAGCGTCAATATCTACGTTCTGTCTAGAGGTGGAAGCCTCCTCGTCCATGTCCTCTGAGTCAGAGGAGGATGGAACAGACACCTTAGTTTTTTTTTGCCGGTGGTGTTGGAGGGACAGATCTGAGAGAGGCCAGGGAGGACTTTATTACGCTCTGAATCAAGGATTTGACTTCCATGAGTATGGATGGTTGCTCCTTCTTTACAAGATCATTGATGCAAACTTGGCAGAGTTTCTTTTTGTGATTTTCTGGAAGCCTCTTGCTACAAGTCGCACACCTAGGGACTTTAGTTTTAGTTCTGGGCTCTTTTACTCCCTATAAAGAGAGGAGTAACCAGGTATCAATAAGACAAGACAAGTATAGCAGGTCGGTATGATACACCATTTTTTTTCTCCCCACCGGGGAATTCACAGTTGGAGTAGTCGAGGGGGCTTCAGAAGATTCCATCTGAACTGCAGGGGTGTCAGGGACAGACATCTGGAGCTTGGAGACACTCAGAGGGAGGCCCAGTCGTATTCCACCGCATCTTCAGACTGCTGCCTCTAAATGCCCAGAGCAGCATCTGACATCGTGGTGCACGCGTGCGGTCCAAGCTCCGCCCCCTCAGCCTCCTGACGGTCCATAGCAGAGTGCAGCACTGAGCCTTTTCTACAGGAAGTCGGCGTGCAGAGTGTCTCTGCAGCGCGCGGTCAGCTTCCCCAATGTAGGGAAGGGGGACCCGAGATACAGGCCCCTGCTGACAGGGACGAGATGCAGCTCCATTGTCATCCTCTGCCCAGCTTTGGACTCAACCGCAGGAGGGCAGAGGGAAGGGACAGAGATCCCTAAGGTATTTAAAATAATAAAAAGTAGAAAAAAAAAGTCTTCACCTCCACCAGGAGGACTCTGTGAGGTGCCCCCGTAGGGACAGGAAACACTGAGGATGAGAGTGGGTGGTGGCCTTTTAAACTCTGTGTTCCTGCCCCTACAGAGGTAAAGGGGTCAATCTCATGGTAGAGCCGTCATGGTGGACGAAATGAAAAAATGGCTTTTATTTTATCTTTTTACGGTGTTCACCTGAGGGGCTAGGTCATGTGTTTTTTTTTTTTATAGAGCCGGTCGATACGGACGCGGCGATATCTAATATGTCTACTTTCTTTTTTCCTTATTTTTTCCAAATTTTTTTAACTTCATTTTTGGAAAAGGACGCTTTTTAAAAAAAAAAAAATGTATTACTTGAAACTAAATTTTTTTTGTAAAACTTTTTTTTACTTTCTTTTCCCACTCTGGGACTTCACCTTTTGGGGGTCTGATCCCCATTACAATGCATCACAATACTTCTGTATTGTGATGTATTGGCTGTAAGTGTATTACACACTGTAATACATTTACAGCCTGCCTGTGAGATCCAGGGGGCTGGATCTCACAGGCTGTCACGGAAGGCAGCCACGATGCCTAAGGAAGGCATCGGGCTGCCTTCCCTGCCATCGGGTCTCCGTCACAGCAGCGCGGGGACCCGATGGCTGCTTCCTCCCTGCACAGACATCGCATTGACCGCGGCTGTGCAGGGGTTAATGCGTCGGCATCGGTGATTTCACCGATGCCAGCGCATACAGCAGGGGTCCGGCTATCAGTGACTGCTGGACCACTGCTGCTGATTGGGCGGGCGCAGTTCCTGCACCCACCCAATCAGCGCGCCGTCCATGTATGGCGCTGGGCGTGAAGGGGTTAAAAGAACAAAAAAGGACAAACATCAGCTTATTTGGCAAAATATTCAGTTTTAATTAGGTCACAGACAAATAGGTCAAAAACATTAACTGTTCCTACTACATTGGCTAAAACATTAAAAACAAATAGTGGTTAGTGCAATTGTCACTTATCGTTTTTTTTTTTTGAATCAAATCGTTTTTATTAAACAATAAATACATATTATAACATAATACAATATGTTGACTTTTTCTTTCTTTACATTATCCACAATGCGGATTCAGTGAACAACAATACTCATAAGTATATCACCACTCAGTATTATCATGAATCCATACAATACATATACCTTTGCTGAAACATATTATGGGCAAAAAATTACCGGAAACTTGACCTTTCCAAACTCCCTCCCCCCCTTACCCTACCCTAACCCCCCAACCCTAACATTGGTCTTGACCATCACATGACTATATAACCACGTGGGTATGAGATAACCATTCAGTCCACATTTTTTCAAACTTCTGAGGGCACCCTCTCTTCACAAACACCCCTTTTTCGAGTACCAGCATGTCATGCACCCTCCGTTCAAACTCCCTCAGTGTGGGCGGACTCCCCTGGATCCACCTCATAGCGATCAGTTTCCTGGCCACATATAACAATCTCCCCGCAGCTACCCTAACCGGTTCATTCCCTCCAATTTCAGACACATACCCCAGAATACACACCTTAGGATCTTTTTGAATTCTTAATGTCAATTTACTATTAATCATCTCTACAACTTCCTCCCAATAATTACCAACTACTGGACAAGACCACAACATATGTAACAAGTCTGCACCATCTTCCATACACTTTGGGCACTTGTCATCACCTCTTACTCCTATCTTTTTCAGGAACACCGGTGTTTTGTACACTCTGTGTATAATAAATAGTTGGGACAGTTTGCCCTATTCACTTAGAGACACCTTGGGGACTGCTTCTAAAATATCTTCCCACATATCCTTAGACATATCCCCCACGTCAGCCTCCCACTTTTTCATTCTTGAAAGCGGATATCCCTCTAAGAATTTTTCCATTAGAAGAGCGTACACCTGTGATATTAACCCTCTTTTTCCCCCTCCCGACGGAAGAACAAGCTTATGGACCACCTCCATTTGAGCTATCACACATCCCTTCCGCATCGTGACCTCAAGGGCATGTCTTATTTGAAGATATTTATAAAACCACTCCTTGGGGATATTAAATTCCTGCTGCAGGTTTTGAAATGACTTACATGTCTTGTCCTTAATTAATTGTCCAATTCTCGTCACTCCATAAGTTTCCCAGTTCCTAAGTCCTGGTATGGCCAATAGTTCTGGCAACAAGTGGTTCTTTCCAATAGGGGAGAGTTCACTAATACCTCCCACTCCTCTTAGCAGCTTCACTTTTGCCCAAACTTTTTTCATGAGTTCAATCAGAGGAAGTTTTTCCCTCCCTGCATGCATTCCTAAACCTTCCAGAATGCCCATGAGGTCACGACTACACAACCAATGCTGCAATATCTGCCCAGTCATATCCGGAGCTTGTAGATCAATCCACCCCTTAAAATGCTGACATTGGGAAGCCAAAAAATAAATCCATGCGTTAGGGACAGCTAGGCCCCCTTCCGTCTTAGAATACTGCAATGTCTCCAGTTTGATCCTCGCCTGTCCATACTTCCAAGTAAGATCTCTAAATATAGAGTAAATTTTCTTAAATCTATCCAGAGGGATCCAAACTGGAGCATTATTCAGTATATATAACAGTTGGGGCATCATAACCATTTTTAAAAGGTTAACTCTACCTACCACCGAAAGAAAGAGCCTACACCATGACCTCACTTTAAGCCTAAAAGTAGCTAGCAAAGGGGATAGATTTAGTTCTTCAAAATCCGCTAGTCTCGGTGTTATATGTAATCCCAGATATTTAAATTTATCCACCCAGGGCACCAAACTGTCTACTTGTCTGCCTGTCAGAGCCTGCCCGTCAATTGGCATCAAAGAGGATTTCTGCCAGTTTATCCGTAGTCCGGAAAAGCTACCAAATCTGTCAATCAATGCCATGGCCGCATCCAGGGACGCACCAGTATCGCCCAAGAAAAGTAGGGTATCATCAGCGTACATAGCCACTTTATTGTGCAGTTCACCATATCTAAACCCCTCTATACTTGTAGATAAGCGAATATGCGCCGCCAACGGCTCTATTGCAAGAGCAAACAATAAGGGCGACAGTGGGCATCCCTGTCTGGAACCCCTGGCGAGGGGAAAACAGTCTGATAATCCTCCATTAGCTCTAATTCTCGCCTTAGGGCTAGAATACAGAACCTGTACCCACTGAATGAACCGTTCACCAAAGCCCATAATTCTCAGGACCCCCCACAAATACCTCCATTCCACACTATCAAACGCCTTAGCGGCGTCAAGCGCAAGCAAGGCCCTGTCACCACTATTGTCCGCCGGAATATTTAAACTAGTGTACAGCCTACGAAGGTTAATAGCCGTCGATTTTCCTGGCATAAATCCCGTCTGGTCCGGGTGTACTATGGTCAGAATTACCTTGGACAGCCTGTTCGCCAACACCTTCGCCAGGAGCTTAACATCAGCCGTGAGAAGTGAAATTGGCCTGTAGGAATCCGGTATTTTAGGATCCTTCCCAGGCTTAGGCAGAACCACAATTATAGCTTCCTGCATCGAATGTGGTAGCGAACCTGCCTCCAATGAGTGCTCAAACACCTTAAGTAATTCGGGGAGTAATATCCCCTGTAGCTTTTTGTATATCTCTACTGGGAGACCATCAGCTCCAGGGGCCTTACCACTTGCCATGTCCCCAAGTGCAGCTTCCAGTTCCTCAAGTGTAATCGGCTCCTCTAGCCTCTCTCTATCTTCTTCTGACAGCACCGATAACTGCGCCTCCTGTAGGAAATCCTTCAGGGCCTCATCAGAACTAGATCCAGTGGAAGTATATAGAGATACATAAAAGCTTTTTAAAATTCCTAATATTCCTTTTGTGTCCTGACAACTGTTCCCCCTGTCATCTCTCAACTCCTGAATACAAGAGGAGCCTCTCTGAGCCTGCGAGACCACTGACAACAAATGACCCACCTTCTCTCCTTCCTCAAAAGATCTCTGACGGTAAAAGCTTCTCTTTCTATCTGCGGCCTGTACCAGATGACATCTCAGCTGCTCCTGAGCAACCTCCAGCGCCTCACTACTAACCATGGTGGGGGATCTACTAAACTCTCTCTCAGCCTCGGCCACTAGTACATGCGCCTTGACATCCGCCTCTCTGGTCCTGGATTTATGCTTGTTGATTTCTTTCATCAGAACTCCCCTCAGAAATGCTTTCATGGCGTCCCATACACCTGGTATCGAAGCCGACCCTGTATTGATAGCAAAAAATTCCTTAATTTCCATAGAAATCCCAGATAGGTCACCCAACACATTCAACCAATGAGGATTACACTTCCACAGCCTCGGTCCCTGTCTGAGCACCCCCAGGCACAAGTCAATCTGCACCAGAGAATGGTCAGACAACGACCGAGGATGATAAACAACATCCTTAACTAGTGGTAGCATTAGGTCGTTAACAAGGGCCAGATCTATACGCGATAGTGAATGGTGCGTGGCGGATCTACATGAATATTCACGCTTATCCGGGTTACGCCATCTCCATACATCTTGTACACCTACCTCACCCATAATATTCCTGAGGGCCGCACTCCCAGGTGAACCACCTGTTCCCTCTACCCGGCATCTATCTAGGGAGTCATTCATCGTGCAGTTAAAGTCCCCTACCAACAGCCACGGCAACCCAGGGAAGTCCGCCACAAAGCCCATGATCTCTCTTATTAACGGAGAAGCAAACGGTGGAGGTACATACACAGACACCAGCACCATCTGTATTCCATCCACCTTACACACCACACACACATACCTGCCCTCAGCGTCCACACACTCCTGCATATGTTCATACCTGATACTCCTATGCATAATCATACTTACACCTCTAGAATGAGAGGAATGAGTTGAATGTAACGCATGGATCACCCAATTTTTATTCATCCAGTGTAAATTTTCTCCTGTCAAATGCGTTTCCTGAAGACAACATATAGCCGGCTGAAACCGCCCTAGATACTGAAAAATACACTGTCTTTTCCGTGCATCAGCCATCCCTCTCACATTCCAGCTTAAGATTCTAATCGCCTGTGACATGGTAAAACTTTAAACCATATTTGAATCTCACACCCCACTCAGATAACACTCGCTCATAGTTCAAGACCTTAACCTTCCCCCCCAACCTTTTCCCTACCCCCCCACCCCCCTCCCTCCCTCTCGTACTCAGGTTACTGTAGCTGGGGAAATCTTTCCCCTCATTATCCACTTCCCACATTAAAACAGGGCAATCCGAGAGCAACATGCCCTTCAACCTACAATAAGCATAACAATTTATAACACTTTTCCTCAGGTAGAGAATCCTCCCCACAACTGAGAAATACATTTTACTATCATTACCGCCTGCTCCCTCCTCAAGAACTACCATTTGGTAGCATTACATAATACACTCCCTAACTGGTGCAACATTTAAAGCAATCCTAGAGTGTAAATGCATATATAACTTGAACATAAGAAACGTATATCTGCCTCCTTCAAGTGTCCAGGGCACCACTTCTCAATTGTCGCTCGTGGACGTCCAGCCACTGCGTCGCCTCCTCCGGATCTTCAAAAAATCTGGTGGATCCCAATGCCACCACACGCAGTTTAGCAGGAAACAGCATAGCGTACTGGACTTGTAGAGCTCTCAGCCTTTTCTTTATATCCATAAATCTGCTTCTCCTCCGCTGCACTTCGTTGGAATAATCCGGAAATATGGATACTTTCACCCCATTCAGGACCATCTCCTCATTGTCCCTAGATTGTCGCAGGATAGTGTCCCGGTCTTTAAAATGGAGTATCTTCGCCAGTATGGGACGGGGAGGTCTGCCAGGCGGAAGCGGCCGCATGGGGACTCTGTGCGCCCGCTCCACCGCATATAATGAGGATAGACCTTTTTCATGAAATAATTGGTGCAGCCATTTTTCCACAAATTCGGTGGCATTATCCCCCTCCGTCTTCTCTGGCACACCCACAATCCGCAGGTTATTCCTTCTGGACCTGTTCTCCAGGTCATCTGTTTTGGCGTATAACGCCGCTATATCTTTAGCAGATGATTTTGCCGCCATTTGCAAAGGCTGGATAACGTCCTCAATAGTGGACACCCTCTTCTCCAATTCAGAGGTGCGTTCTGTGATTTTATGTAAGTCATGCCTAATTAAAGACACGTCTGACCTCAGACTGCCAACCTGTACTGTAAGCACCTTCAGTGTGCTGTTACAACTGGCCACAGCGGCCATAATATCTTTTAGAGTAGGCTCTGCTACAGCCACAACTTTAGGGCCTACCGCGTCTTTTGCCGGCCGTGCAGGGGTTAATGGCGGCCAATTCACCGCGTCCAGGGTCTCCCCGTCGGTGGATTCATCCTCTTGTCCAGAGGAAACCTGAGCGTCCATCTCCTTCTCCTCAGCCCAGTCTCCCCCAGCACTCTCTGTGCGAGCAAACCTGCTCAGCTTTGCGGCAGCCGTCTGTCTCGTCTTGGGCTGTAAGGCCGGCCCCTCTTCTTCCTCGGCGCCATGCCGACTCTCCTCTGGCCTGTCACAGCGCGGCCCTTTACCGGACTTTCTAGGCATGTCGGGTCTCAAAAGATCAGCACCACACTCTCCTGTCTCCTCTCAACCACCAGGTAGGCAAGGATCAGCGATATAAGGGGTTGCTACCACTCTAAAATCAGGATGTCTGCAGGAGCTCAGTGCGGTGCGACCTACTCCATGCGCTCTCAGGCCACGCCCCCCCTTATCGTTTTAATATGTATAGACCGTGAGTGTTTTGTAAAACACAAAAAGCTAATTCCTCAGTCTCTAAATGTGAGCGCTGCAAAAGTCCAATCAAAAGTAGGTCAACTTCAAATCATCAATAATGTGCAGTACCAGACTTGCGCTGCTTCTACAGGAGAAACAATGGTTCGATGGAGATGACTGTCACCACATCCACTCCGAGATTTTGAAGATCCCTCTCGACGATTTCACCACTGGTATAGTCCATCACTGTTCCCAGCTGGGAAGCACCGCACTCTCAAAAAGGAAAAACACAAGGAGCATCCCAATAGTGAAGTACTGTAGACCAAAGTGCTTCTGCACTTGCTGGATGGACCAATAAAATATCACTTGTTTGCCAAGTGAGTGTCATGGTGATTTTGACTATTGCACGTGGTAAATCTCCCTATCATTGAGCACCAGACCAACATTTTGAGTCAGAGTGCCAAGCATTTTCTTCTGTTCTGAGGCTGGGACAGGGAGACCAGAGGCAGGGTGACATTCCTCTGCATCATATGGTTATCCAGCGTCTCCAGTGTTTTATTTGACGTTTAAGGCTGTAGCGCTCACAGGCATGCTTCAAACAGTCGATCAGCAGAGGATCTGATCTTTAGCCCTTAAATCTGTTCACCATATCACCACCAGCAGTTAAAACTTAAATCATATTTCCCTTCACCGAGTGCTTGTCATTTGAATTACACAAGAAATAACTTCTGATCTTGAACATGAGAATGAGAACGATAGAGACATTTTAAGGACAAGCGTTCTCTGTGGCACAAGGAAATCAGGACACCAGTTACAGGTTGATTCTCTCTCCTTGTACAACTCGTGCTTTTAACATCCATGCATCCTGAAGCAAAAAGAAAAAGTCACTGAGACAAAATGCTGCTGTGACAAACTACAACAGCCATAAATAACAAACTCTTGAAATAAATCTGTACTGGTAATTCAGCAAAACCAAAAATTTAAATCAAAATATGTACAGATGTATCCATTCTTATTTGTTCTCTTTGCTGCACTTTCTGTATAACAATGGTGCATTAAATACACTCTTTCAATGGCTTTTGTTGTCTTTAATGAAGAGATAAGGCACTACAATGGCTCACACTGAGTAAGAATGGTGCATCTGTATTGTACTTCACTGGGTGCAAGCTATTTGTACAAAGAAATTGTACAGCTTAAATATGCATTACTTTTGCGGATCCAGATTTACAGCTAGTAATATACGCTGGTTGTCAGTCCAAACAATTGACAGCTCTGCTGTAGGACACATCCAATCTCAGTGAGAAGTTCCCAAAAGCAAAGAAATCAGCAAATATTTCAGAGATTACAGCTGTCTAAGGCATGAATGTGTGCCGGCCGTGCCTGTGCTGCAGGTTGCGGTCTGCAACGCACGGGCACTGATCGCGTGCCCACCGTCTGCGGACATGGACCCATTCACGTAAAAGGGGTCCGCAATACGCATCCCACGGTCTGCATTGCAAAAAAGTAGTACATGCACTTTTTTTTTGCGGTGTGGAGGCACAGACAGAAAACCCACAGAGGGACTCCATAGTGCATCTATGTGCATAGTGCATCTGATGCATGCCTCCATACCGCACCTTCCGAACTGCGGACCCATTCAAGTCAATAGGTCCGCAACCGTGATACAGTGAACACTCGGCCAGTGCATGTATATTGCTGATCCGCTGTTTGCGGGACACAATATTCTCACGGACCTGCTAAGGTCGTATGCATGAGGACTAAATATGAAACCTGATAGGCTCCTTACAAGTCAATAGAGCTGATCTGTGAGGCTCCTTTGCAAAATAGTTCAGTTGTAAGACAAGTTCACCATGGTGTCCATGAAACCCATAAGCCTTGACACCAGTGTGAACAGGGCTTTAAGAACAGTGATCTACTAAATGTCATTTTAGGCAACTGAGCTAACCAAATTTGCTGTGAAACAAGATCACACAGTGTAATAAATGATGCATGATTACATACATCATACATTCTTACTTTACTGTGTAGTGAACAGAGATACACTGCTCAAAAAAATAAAGGGAACACAAAAATAACACATCCTAGATCTGAATTAATTAAATATTCTTCTGAAATACTTTGTTCTTTACATAGTTGAATGTGCTGACAACAAAATCACACAAAAATTAAAAATGGAAATCAAATTTTTCAACCCATGGAGGTCTGGATTTGGAGTCACACTCAAAATTAAAGTGGAAAAACACACTACAGGCTGATCCAACTTTGATGTAATGTCCTTAAAACAAGTCAAAATGAGGCTCAGTAGTGTGTGTGGCCTCCACGTGCCTGTATGACCTCCCTACAACACCTGTGCATGCTCCTGATGAGGTGGCGGACGGTCTCCTGAGGGATCTCCTCCCAGACCTGGACTAAAGCATCTGCCAACTCCTGGACAGTCTGTGGTGCAACGTGACGTTGGTGGATAGAGCGAGACATGATGTCCCAGATGTGCTCAATTGGATTCAGGTCTGGGGAACGGGCGGGCCAGTCCATAGCATCAATGCCTTCGTCTTGCAGGAACTGCTGACACACTTTAGCCACATGAGGTCTAGCATTATCTTGCATTAGGAGGAACCCAGGGCCAACCGCACCAGCATATGGTCTCACAAGGGGTCTGAGGATCTCATCTCGGTACCTAATGGCAGTCAGGCTACCTCTGGCGAGCACATGGAGGGCTGTGCGGCCCTCCAAAGAAATGCCACCCCACACCATTACTGACCCAATGCCAAACCGGTCATGCTGGAGGATGTTGCAGGCAGCAGAACGTTCTCCACGGCGTCTCCAGACTCTGTCACGTCTGTCACATGTGCTCAGTGTGAACCTGCTTTCATCTGTGAAGAGCACAGGGCGCCAGTGGCGAATTTGCCAATCTTGGTGTTCTCTGGCAAATGCCAAACGTCCTGCACGGTGTTGGGCTGTAAGCACAACCCCCACCTGTGGATGTCGGGCCCTCATATCACCCTCATGGAGTCTGTTTCTGACCGTTTGAGCAGACACATGCACATTTGTGGCCTGCTGGAGGTCATTTTGCAGGGCTCTGGCAGTGCTCCTCCTGTTCCTCCTTGCACAAAGGTAGAGGTAGCGGTCCTGCTGCTGGGTTGTTGCCCTCCTACGGCCTCCTCCACGTCTCCTGATGTACTGGCCTGTCTCCTGGTAGCGCCTCCATGCTCTGGACACTACGCTGACAGACACAGCAAACCTTCTTGCCACAGCTCGCATTGATGTGCCATCCTGGATAAGCTGCACTACCTGAGCCACTTGTGTGGGTTGTAGACTCCGTCTCATGCTACCACTAGAGTGAAAGCACCGCCAGCATTCAAAAGTGACCAAAACATCAGCCAAGAAGCATAGGAACTGAGAAGTGGTCTGTGATCACCACCTGCAGAACCACTTCTTTATTGGGGTGTCTTGCTAATTGCCTATAAATTCCACCTGTTGTCTATCCCATTTGCACAACAGCATGTGAAATTGATTGTCACTCAGTGTTGCTTCCTAAGTGGACAGTTTGATTTCACAGAAGTGTGATTGACTTGGAGTTACATTGTGTTGTTTAAGTGTTCCCTTTATTTTTTTGAGCAGTGTAGTTACTGCAGCGCTGCGCCCTTTAAAGTGAATGAGCGCAGCACTACAGTAACCAGCTCTACCCATTATAAATTGGACAGAGCTGGAGAACGTGGCGTGGGTCTGACCCCTGCTACTCAGATATTAATGGTTTCTTCTCAGGATAGGCCATCAATATTAGAATCCTGGAATACCCCTTTAAATAAAAAAATACTAGTTTGTAAATAATGTAACGGCGTAATGTCATACCTTTAAGGTCATAATTGACTCCACTGCAAGCTGTTTCTTTACTACTTCAACAACCTCTTTCTCAATGTTTTCCTGACTTGTTCCCTTGACATCTATATAGTAGCAATCTGAGCTGGCATAATGGCAGGAAATAGCCTATAATCACGGAATTAAAACAGGTATTTATTCCACACAGACAATATAAATAGCATTAAATCTAACGGTACTGTCACACTGGCGATTTTGTTTTCCGTGTCACAGGAGCTCAATACCGGGAAAAAAACTGAAAAGTTTTATCCTAATGCATTCTGAAGGGAGAGCATTCCGTTCAGGATGCATCAGTTCAGTCCCGCTTATGTTTTTGGATGGAGAAAATACCGTAGCATGCTGCAGTTCTCTCCGGCCAAAAATACTGATCACTTGCCGGCATTAATTTACATTGTAGTGTATTAGTGCCGGATCCGGCATTAAGTGCTACAGCAAAACGGATCCGGCTTTCCGGTCTGCGCATGCGCAGGCCTTCAAAAATGAAATAAATAAATAAAATAAATAAATACCGGATCAGTTTTTCCGGATGATACCGGAGAGACGGATCCGGTATTTCAATGCATTTGTCAGACAGATCCGCCTGACAAATGCCATCAGTTTGCGTCCGGATTGCAAGATCCGGCAGGTAGTTCCGGCGACGGAACTGCCTGCCGGAATCCTCTGCCGCAACTGTGAAAGTACCCTAAAGCTCCACATAACTAATACTTCTGTAGTCAGAAGGGTGAAACGTAAAAAATTTATTTTAAAAATATTAATATTTTCATTAATTTGTCTGCGATGTTTAATTTTTAATGTATTTCTACATAGGATAGGTGCTGCTGACATTGTATAACTTCATATTCTACCCATGAATTGTGTACCCTAATACACCCTGCAGCTTGCAATATTACTATACATGAAATTCAGATGCATATTGCAACTGATCTATTCATTTCAATGAGGCAAATAGAGTCCAAAAGGAATAAAAAAAACAGAAAGCAGGTCAAATGCAGACCAAAGTTTATTCCTTTGGACTCCATTTGCCTCACTGAAGTGAATAGATCACAGTATATGTTTGAATAAAGTTTTCAGATATTTGAACATACACCCCTGATGGAAAGTCCAGCAAGGCACTCTGGGAGAGAATTATTAGTACTACTGGGACTTTGGGGAGCACTGTGAATATAGGGAGCCTACCTATATGGCACGGCGATTTCTACAGTAGAATATCTGGGGGAGCACAGCGGGCACAGTATTGGGGGTAGCAGCAGGATAAAACTGTTGGTGCACTAGGAGGAAGAGGATTATAGAAAAGTGGTTAATCTAAGGTGTCTTTGTGGCAAACTCTGCTGAGAGAAGATGTGGCTGAAAGAACTCGTCATGGCGGTCTGGGCCAAATAGAGAAGAAGAGAAAAGAAAATATCTACATCAGGGGGACGACACTGGATTTAAGAGGTATGAGGTGCTGTGTCATCTTGTATGTTTTGTATTGGTGAATGTAATGTCCAGCCACATATGTGTCACCTATTTCTTTAGCGCCATTTTCTGCAGCTCTGGTCTGTTAATAAACTGTAGCTGGTATATGGCATGTTACTGCTGCAGCCAATCCCCAACCAGTGATCCAACGCTGAGGACTGGTTGCAGTCGTCACATGCCATACACCTGCACATCAGTGTACACATCTCCAACACTGGGACGGATGTGCACACTTGCCCATTACATGCCTATTTACATAAAAAGGTATGGCAGCACAACATTTCACATACAAACAATAAAACAGAAAAATAAGGATCAGTCTAACTGATGCGTCAACTCGCGAGACGTGAGATTACGCTCACAGCCGGCCCGCGCATCGCGGGCCGGCAAAAGTTAAAGGACAAGTTCGTCATCAGCCTGCCAGCCAATGATAGTCGCTGGCAGGCTGATGATTTTCAAAAAAACTAATCACAAGCCAGTTAACACATTATATTTATAAATATGATGTGTTAAATGGCTTGTCTGCTCCTCTGCTGGTCCTTTTCATCGGTTGGTCCCAGCAGAGGAGCACACATCACAGTGAGTAGCACCAAACACTTCACTTAGCCCCAGATCACCCCCCATCACCCCAATTAACCCCTTGATCGCCCCTGTCAATCACCTAGTGAAAGGGAAAAAAGTGATCAGTGTAAACTCACTTTTTTTTTTCACTGGTATTGACGGTTAGGTTTTAGGATAGTTTAGGCCCCTTGGTTAGGTAGTTAGCGTCGGTTAGCGCCCAGCCCACCGCAGTCACTGATTCGCGTATCGCTAATCAGCATTTGTACTTTTATAGTATCTGTAAGTGATCAGAACTGATCACAGTCAGATCTATAATAGTGTTAGTGTCACCTTAGCTCGCCCTCCACCCAAAACGCAGTGTTTGCCCGATCAAGCCTGATCGGTCGCCCACACGTGCGTTCACCCACGCCCGCCCCGCCGCAGTGACAAAAAAATTATTATTTTTTGATCACTGCACAATCACTTTACAAGCGCTGCGGCGATAAAAAAAATCTGTTTTGATATTTTTTATCAATTGCAGCGGCTTCCGGTACTTCGCTAGCCTCCCATTTGTAAGACAGGCTTGCTTTTTTTTCTTGGGTAGTCTCAGGGAATACCCCCTAAATTTAGTTGACCAAATGGCAAACAAGGGGTATTCTTCTGAAGAGGCCTACAGGCTTCTGACCCAGTCGGATAAGGAATGTGAACCCTCATCTGACGAATCTAGCGGGTCAGAATATGAACCTGTAGAAAGCAGTGGCAGTCTGACCCAAAGTTCGGACGAGGAGGTTGAGGTCCCTGATAGCACCAGGCGTACCCGGCCCGTGTTGCTAGACCACAGGTTGCGCAGGATCCGCTTCAAGGGCAGCAGAGTGGGGCTGGCGCTGTCGGATTACGTGGTGAGGCATACACCAGCAGCGCAGCCCATCCTGGACCTAGTACCAGCACTGCCGTACAACATGGTGAAGTGGCGAGCACCAGAAGGGCAGTTGAAGCTGGTACGGTGGCACGTGCATTAGTTCCCCCGTCGCAGCCACCGCACAGACAGGCCCGTAGAGCCCCTAGAGTCCCTGAGGTGCTGGCAAACCCTGATTGGCAGCCCCCAACTTCAGCCGCACCAATAGTTCCCCCTTTCACCGCCCAGTCTGGAGTTCGGGTTGAGACAGCTCAGATCAGTTCGGCACTGGGATTTTTTGAGCTGTTCTTGACTGCGGAGCTCTTGGACTTAGTCGTGGCAGAAACAAATCGGTATGCCACTCAATTTATAGCCGCCAACCCGGTAAGCTTTTATGCCCAGTCTTTCCGGTGGAAACCCGTCCAAGTTTCCGAAATTAATTCGGCCCCTCATAGACCACTTCAACACCAAATTTGCAGATTTGTATACCCCTGAGCAAAACATCTGCGTAGAAGAGTCCCTTATACATTTTACCGGGCGCCTTGGCTTCAAACAATACATCCCAAGCAAGCGTGCCAGGTATGGGGTCAAATTGTATAAGCTCTGTGAAAGGGCCAGAGGCTATACCCACAAATTTCGGATCTATGAGGGTAAAGATCAGACCCTGGAGCCGGTCGGTTGCCCTGACTACCTGGGGAGCAGTGGGAAGACAGTCTGGGACTTGGTGTCACCCTTATTTGGCAAGGGGTACCATTTATGTGGACAATTTCTACACAAGTGTGCCCCTCTTCAGGCATTTGTTCCTAGAACAGATTGGCTGCTGTGGCACCGCGCGACCTAGTCGCCGGGGCTTCCCCCAACGGCTCGTTACCACCCGTCTTGCAAGGGCTGCCTTGTGTAACGAAGAACTGCTCGCGGTGAAATGGAGAGACAAACGTGACATTTACATGCTCTCCTCCATTCACGCAGACACGACCATACAAATAGAACGAGCAACCAGTGTCATTGAAAAGCCCCTCTCAGTCCACGACTATAATTTGCTCATGGGAGGGGTGGACTTCAATGACCAGATGTTGGCTCCTTATTTAGTGTCCCGCCGCACCAGACGCTGGTATAAGAAGGTGTCTGTATATTTAATTCAATTGGCTGCCTATAATAGTTTTGTTCTCTACAGTAAGGCTGGGATAACAGGATCCTTCCTCAAATTTCAGGAAGAGATCATCGAGAACCTCCTGTATTCAGGAGGTTCCGTAGCCCCAACCTCCAGTGTAGTGAGCCGTCTACACGAGCGACATTTCCCCAGTGTCGTTGCTGGTACCTCAACCCAAGCGTCACCCCGAAAAAGATGTTGTGTCTGTAGCAGGAGTGGAATAAAGCGTGACACCTGCTATTTCTGTTCTGACTGCCCTGACCACCCTGCCCTATGCTTAGGGGAGTGTTTCCAGAAGTACCACACACAGGTACACTTAGCATAGGGATTGCGTTCCACAGGACAGGCACACAGGGCTATTAGGGCCCTTTCACTCACAGCTGCTGCAAACCTCTCCTTTCACCTGGGACAAAGTGCATATTGTACTTCGCCACATCTCTAGGCGATTTGCGCTTTGCACATTGTCCCATGGGGAAGGAGAGGTTTGTCCTATAAAGGTAAAAAAAAATAAAAAATCACCGGTAAGCAAAAAAGTTAATGTTCTGTTTAAAAAGTTAAAGTTTATAAAAGTTAATGTTCCGTTCAAATGTTATAAAAACTTAATGTTAATAAATTTATTGCGTTGCGGCCTGTTTTTTTCTTTTTTTTACCTTCTAGGTGGACCAACCGATGAACGAGCCGTAGCACGTATGTGCATTCTGACAGAAGCATTGCGCTGCTGTCAGATTACACAAAAGTCAGTGTATGCGGCGCTGCAAGACGAGATTTCTCCTCTGCAGAAAAAGATATGTTTGCCGAGGCATATGAGCTGAGGGGCGCGGTGTTCATATGCTTTGGCAAACACTTTGTATATAAAAAAAAATAAAAATCCCGGCAATGATTTATTTATCCACATCGATTGATGTGAATGGAAAAAATCGGGTTTGCCAGGGCATACGAGCTAAGTGGGTTTGGATGTTGGGCAGAGCTCCTATGTCCTGGCAGACGCCTTTTTCCTCCTTTTTTTTTTGGCAAAGATTTTTTCATCCACATTAATCGATGTGAATGAAGAAATCTGTGCCGTTCATTTTATCTTTCAGCCCTGAGGCTGAACGGAAAAAAAAAAAATCTCATTACCCGTATGCTCAATATAAGGAGAATAGCAGAAACTCCTAATGCTGGCCATACATGTAATGATTGTGGAGACCCTAAAATGCCAGGGCAGTACAAAACACCCCACAAATGACCCCATTTTGGAAAGAAGACACCCCAAGGTATTCGCTGAGGGGCATATTGAGTCCATGAAAGATTGAAATTTTTGTCCCAAGTTAGCGGAAAGGGAGACTTTGTGAGAAAAAATTTAAAAAATCAATTTCCGCTAACTTGTGGCAAAAAAAAAAATCTTCTATGAACTTGCCATGCCCCTCATTGAATACCTTGGGGTGTCTTCTTTCCAAAATGGGGTCACATGTGGGTTATTTATACTGCCCTGGCATTTTAGGGGCCCTAAAGCGTGAGAAGAAATCTGGGATCCAAATGTCTAAAAATGCCCTCCTAAAAGGAATTTGGGCCCCTTTGCGCATCTAGGCTGCAAAAAAATGTCACACATGTGGTATCGCCGTACTCAGGAGAAGTTGGGCAATGTGTTTTGGGGTGTCATTTTACATATACCCATGCTGGGTGAGATAAATATCTCGGTCAAATGCCAACTTTGTATAAAAAAATGGGAAAAGTTGTCTTTTGCCGAGATATTTCTCTCACCCAGCATGAGTATATGTAAAAAGACACCCCAAAACACATTGCCCAACTTCTCCTGAGTACGGCGATACCACATGTGTGACACTTTTTTGCAGCCTAGGTGGGCAAAGAGGCCCACATTCCAAAGAGCACCTTTCAGATTTCACAGGGCATTTTTTACACATTTTGATTTCAAACTACTTCTCACGCATTAGGGCCCCTAAAATGCCAGGGCAGTATAACTAACCCACAAGTGACCCCATTTTGGAAAGAAGACACCCCAAGGTATTTCGTGATGGGCATAGTGAGTTCATGGAAGTTTTTATTTTTTGTCATTAGTTAGTGGAATATGAGACTTTGTAAGAAAAAAAAAAAAATCAATAAAAAAAAAAAAAAAATCTGAATTTTCCGCTAACTTGTGACAAAAAATAAAAAGTTCTATGAACTCACTATGCCCATCAGCGAATACCTTAGGGTGTCTACTTTCCAAAATGGGGTCATTTGTGGGGTTTTTCTACTGTCTGGGCATTGTAGAACCTCAGGAAACATGACAGGTGCTCAGAAAGTCAGAGCTGCTTCAAAAAGCGGAAATTCACATTTTTGTACCATAGTTTGTAAACGCTATAACTTTTACTCAAACCATTTTTTTTTTTTACCCAAACATTTTTTTTTATTAAAGACATGTAGAACAATAAATTTAGAGACATTTTTTTATAGAAATGTAGTTTTATTTGAAAAATTTTACAACTGAAAGTGAAAAATGTCATTTTTTTGCAAAAAAAAATCTGTAAATTTTGATTAATAACAAAAACAGTAAAAATGTCAGCAGCAATGAAATATCACCAAATGAAAGCTCTATTAGTGAGAAGAAAAGGAGGTAAAATTCATTTGGGTGGTAAGTTGCAATAAACCGTGAAAGTAGTGTAGTGCAGAATTGTAAAAAGTGGTCTGGTCATTAAGGCCTCATGCACACGACCGTTGTGTGCATCCGTGGCCGTTACGCCGTTTTCCGTTTTTTTCGCGGACCCATTGACTTTCAATGGGTCCGTGGAAAAATCGGAAAATGCACCGTTTTGTAGCCACATCCGTGATCCGTGTTTCCTGTCCGTCAAAAAAATATGACCTGTCCTATTTTTTTGACGGACAACGGTTCACGGACCCATTAAAGTCAATGGGTCCGTGAAAGAACACGGATGCACACAAGATTGGCATCCGCGTCCGTGGCCGTAGGTTACTTTCATGCAGACGGATCCGAAGATCCATCTGCATAAAAGCTTTTTCAGAGATGAGTTTTCACTTTGTGAAAACTCAAATCCGACAGTATATTCTAACACAGAGGCGTTCCCATAGTGATGGGGGCGCTTCTAGTTAGAATATACTGAGAACTGTGTACATGACTGCCCCCTGCTGCCTGGCAGCACCCGATCTCTTACAGGGGGCTGTGATCCACACAATTAACCCCTCAGGTGCTGCACCTGAGGGGTTAATTGTGCATATCATAGCCCCCTATAAGAGATCAGGAGCTGCCAGGCAGGAGGGGGCAGACCCCCCTCCCTCCCCCGGCCCCCCCCTCCCTCTATTGTAATATCATTGGTGGACAGTGTGCGGCCCCCCCCCTATTGTAATATCATTGGTGGCCAGTGTGCGGGCCCCCCCGACCCCCCCTCTATTGTATTAATATCATTGGTGGCCAGTGTGCGGCCTCCCCCCCCTCTATTGTATTAATATCATTGGTGGCCAGTGTGCGGCCTCCACTCACCCCCCCCCCCCATCATAGGTGTCAGCGGAGATTCCGATCGGAGTCCCAGTTTAATCGCTCTGGGGCTCCGATCGGTAACCATGGCAACCAGGACGCTACTGCAGGCCTGGTTGCCATGGTTACTTAGCAATATTACAATATTAGAAGCATCATACTTACCTGCTGGCTGCTGCGATGTCTGTGTCCGGCCGGGAGCTCCTCCTACTGGTAAGTGACAGATCATTAAGCAATGCACCGCACAGACCTGTCACTTACCAGTAGGAGGAGCTCCCGGCCGGACACAGACAGCGCAGCAGCCAGCAGGTAAGTATGATGCTTCTAATATTGTAATATTGCTAAGTAACCATGGCAACCAGGCCAGCAGTAGCAATTAAACTGGGACTCCGATCGGAATCTCCGCTGCCATCAATGATCGGGGGGAAAGGGGGGGGGGGGGGGAGAGGGGAGGCCGCACACTGGCCACCAATGAAATTACAATAGAGGGGGGGAGGGGGGCCGACGGAGGCCACACACTGGCCACCAATGAAATTACAATAGAGGGGGGGAGGGGGGGGCGCACACTGGCCACAAATGATATTCAAACTGGGGAGGGAGGGGGGTCTGCCCCCTGCTGCCTGGCAGCCCCTGATATCTTACAGGGGGCTATGATACGCACAATTAACCCCTTCAGGTGCGGCACCTGAAGGGTTAATTGTGCTGATCACAGCCCCTTGTAAAAGATCGGGTGCTGCCAGGCAGCAGGGGGCAGTCATGTACACAGTTTGTAGTATTCTAACTAGAAGCGTCCCCATCACTATGGGAACGCCTCTGTGTTAGAATATACTGTCGGATATGAGTTTCACTATGTAACTCATATCCGACAGTATATTCTAACATAGAGGCGTTCCCATGGTGATGGGGACGCTTCAAGTTAAAATATACCATCGGATTGGAGAAAACTCCGATCCTATGGTATATTAACTCCTGACTTTACATTGAAAGTCAATGGGGGACGGATCCGTTTGAAATTGAACCATATTGTGTCAACGTCAAACGGGTCCGTCCCCATTGACTTGCATTGTAATTCAGGACGGATCCGTTTGGCTCCGCACGGCCAGGCGGACACCAAAACGACTTTTTTTTCCATGTCCGTGGATCCTCCAAAAATCAAGGGAGACCCACGGACGAAAAAACGGTCACGGATCACGGACCAACGGAACCCCGTTTTGCGGACTGTGAAAAAATACGGTCGTGTGCATGAGGCCTAAGGGTGTTTAAGCTAGGGGAGCTGAGGTGGTTAAAGTGGTATTACACCTACTGTAAAAGAAAAAATAAAAATAAATAGAAGCTCTTTGTGCACATTTGTGATCAAATGTGTGTCGGGCCCATCTACCAGGCGTCAAGGTGGCTTCTGCAGATGGGTCCCTAACACTAACAGAACTGCCTCTCCTGGGCTTGACGAAGCCTTCAATATTCAGGGCAGTGTAGGAATCAGCTACATGTATACTCTGCTCAGAAGCCCCAGGCAGATGGGCGGGGAGTGCTCAATCTAAAAGAGGCAACTGCCCTCAATATATACTACAAGAAAATTTAGACTAGCACATTCATAATCGCAGATGCATATCCATAAAGCTAACATGCAGGAAGCAAACAAAAACCTTAATGCCTGATAGATGGGCCAGACACAGGTTTGATAAAAAATGTACGCAAAAGAGCTTCTATTTCCAGACCCCCCCCATTTATAGTAGGCATAATACCACTTTAAGTTAGATTGATCCTTATTTTTCAGTTTTATTGTTTGTATGTGAAATGTTGTACTGCCATACCTATTTTTGTTTGCTTCCTGCATGTTAGCTTTAGGCCTCATGCACACGACAGTATTTTTTCACGGTCCGCAAAACGGGGTTCCGTTGTTCCGTGATCCGTTTTTTTTTCCGTGTGTCTTCCTTGATTTTTGGAGGATCACCAGACATGAAAAGTGAAAAAAAAATCTAAGTCATGTTTGCCTTGAAAATGATAGGAAAAAAACGGACACGGATCATGGACGCGGATGACAATCTTGTGTGCCTCCGTGTTTTTTCACGGACCCATTGACTTGAATGGGTCTGCGAACCGTTGTCCGTGAAAAAAATAGGACAGGTCATATTTTTTTCCACGGACTGGAAACACGGATCACGGACGCAGATGACAAACGGTGCATTTTCCGAGTTTTCAACGGACCCATTGAAAGTCAATGGGTCCGCAGAAAATCACGGAAAATGGAACAACGGACACGGAACCCAACAACGGTCGTTTGCATGAGGCCTTATGGATATGCAACTGCGATTATGAATGTGCTAGTCTAAATTTTCTTGTAGTCTGTTTACATGGCAGCAGCAATGATGCCAGAAAGTCCAGCACGTCACAGGCATCATCACTGCAGCCATATAAACAAATCACTCAGAATAGAGTGGCGGGAACGTAACACCTGAAAATTGTTGGTTTTTTCCATATGTTGCTGCCATATTTTATTTTTAACTACTGAACAATCCTTTTTATTCTGGGGCGTTTTTGATTCAAGGGCATTTTAAGAGTGGAAAGAGGGCATGTCCTCTAAAAAGGGGTGGGATATATGTCCGTAAAAATTTTGGGCTGTCTGTAAATTTCAGTTCAGTTGTCCAGAAAAATTGGAAAGAAAGGTTGGCAAATTTGGACAGTACATTGCTCTTAGGTTAGGTTATTTTGCGGTTACTATTTATGTGGTGCAGTCTGTTTTACCTTTCTGAAGCCAGGTGTCCTGTTCATTCCCGATCCATGGATAAGGATGGGGTGAAAAAACACGGTGTCTCCCTTTTCCATGGTTAAGTGCACTCCAGGGATGTTTGGATCATAATCACGAACTCCAAGGTACATCTTATTGACCCCACCCTAAAAACAGAAAATTCCCTCATATTATTGCACATGGGCACATTCATTCATGCTCTGCAACAAATTTTTGGCATACAAAAGTCACAAATAGTTGCACAATCAGCATTTTGCACAAAAATGTCCTGTTTTCTGTCGCTCAGTGCAATTTTATAACAAGTGGGCAGGGCGTGGTAGAAGTGTGCAGGGACTCCTTGGCCTAGATTTCAGGTGCTGCATAGTTTGTGCTGGCTGTGCTCCACCAAATATATTAAGAGGCACTGCTTCTTAACAAATTTGTCATATCTTTCTCCTTTTCTATTTAGTACTTGTCCCCATAGACTAGGTCTTTCAATGGCAGGGTTTTTTGGTCATGTTGTACCTATGGCAGGTGGGACACTTTTTGCACTTTTGACATGTACGAATAAGAACCAAATTCCAAAATGAAAATAAAATAAAATCACATTAACTAGGCGGGAGTGACGTAAAAATGACTGGGCCCCAAAGCAAATTTTTGAAGGGGACCTCTCCCCAGCAACCTCTTCGCAAACCACTCCTCTAAGGAGAATATAAGTGGTAATATTGTTAGCACTATTGCTATCACTATGTTATAAAACTATAATACAGTATTACCATATAATTCATCCAGATTCTTTTCCTTACTGTCCCTAATGTAAACCACGTAATCTGGTATACAAAAATGTAAAGCTTCCAACTAAATTATTACTAAACTATTACATACTATTCATATTTACGCTACATATAAATGGTATAGCATTTCCTTTAGACTTGGCTGAAGTGATGAAAATGTTCCTTACCTCCCACTCTGGATAATCATGTTGTTTGAGTTCTCCTGTGTGAGTTCCTGGAAAAACCACAAGGCATCCATTGCTTCGGTCAATGTGCTCCATGGCTGTCCAAGCACAAACTATGCGGTCTGCAGGCCTGAATGCGAAGTAGTGCAGATCCTGGTGGAGCGGATGCCGAGAAGTCTTCTTACCTGGAATAAAAGGGATAATACAAAAAAACTAAAACTACATTTAAATATTCCCCTGATTCTGCTCCTCCTGGATTTCCCCACTTTGGAGAATATTAAAGGCAAAATAAAAATGTAAGAAAAAACAAACAAAAACTATTAATAAATTAAAATGAAACTCTCGCAACAGAAAAATAACAAAAAGAACTCATACCATTTTTCTCCCACAGCTTCCAGTGTTGAGCACCAGTCCTGCAGTGATGTCACCTTCTAAGCTTTCAAACAATACCAGAATCACAGCATTAAATCCATTACATCAGAAGATGGCAGTGAAGCAGGTTTCATTTCTTTCAATCCCAAGTCGAATTCTAACAGCTATATCTTCCAATGTAGTGTGTATAATGCTGCGATTCTGGAAAGAAGACCAGGCCCATAACTCTAGCTGCTACTTATCCCAAGATATGAGAAGCAAAAGCAACCCTACCCTCTTAATTCTGGTTTTCTTTGGGTACTTGAAACAGCAAAGCTCACCGGGAGCAGTTTTCCAGCAGAATAAAAGCATTTTTCCTGGACATGCAATGAAGACACGAAGTACACACAGGTATGTTTGAAATGTGTTTGCAATCTTCTGCTGTTAGTCAAATTGGTGAAAATGACATGACAGATTCCCCTTTAAACAACAGGGGGCACATTAATTAAGACCCACATTTTAGATGCCGATCATAATAAGGCCTTGCGCTGGTGGTGGATCCGCCGAAATTATGTAGAGACGCCGGCCTCTACATAACTTCAGCAGATCCACCCCCACTCCTAAATGGGATGGCACACTCCGGCCCCATCTGGCAAAGACAGCAGCGGGCAGCGAGGCAGGAGATATGACAGGTGAGACAACAGGAGGTATGGCAGAAGGCCCAGGCCTAACACCTCCTCAATGAATGCAAGGATTATCCTGATAACTTTCATCAGATCATTTAGGAAAAAAACAAATATTTTAAACCACTGATTAAATATTTGCCTGTACTCATGACTCCATTGTGATATAATAGGTACAATGTAAACCTTTTACTTGATATTTATAATAAATGGATGCAGTGCAAAACACGAGAGTGGTGTATAATATTGGTCAGACTTTGGAGTTTATTGCATTATAAGTGAACTATTTAAGGGGAATGTGTTGCGTAATCAATAATATTGATCAATACCAGTCTTGTGACACTTATGTTCTTGAAGATAACCCAGGGGTATACTGGTGTATAAAAGCAATAATTATATTTAAAAAGGATGCATATTGCAAGGACTCACTAATATGTGTTTATACAATTTATTGGATGGCATAAAGGCAGAAAATGTGGCACCTTGTAAAGTTTTTTTTTTACCGTGTTCACTGTGCAGGATAAATTACATAATCACTGTATAGTTCAGGTCGCTACTTATGCACCAAAACCAAATATGTGGAGGGGATTTAGAATTTTTTTCCATTTTTTTTTCCATTCAGGAAGTGGGATTTTCTTCTTATTTGAGGACTTTTTAAAATAAAACTTTATTTAATTCTTACTATTATCACTTAATAATCTGACAAGGTGACTTTGACATGCAATCCTTTGATCGCTTACATAATCACTTTACTACTTATCTGGTACGACGTATTATGTTGCCAGTCAGGAACTAACTGGCAACCCATTAGGCTGGGTTCAGACCTGAGCGTCTTTGATATGCGCGTTTAACGCGCGTTTTTGACGCGCGTTTTTTGCAATAGTAAACGCGTGTTTGACGCGCGTTTGTGTGATTGACTGCAATGTCCTATGGCCACAAACGCGCTGTAAAACGCCCCAAAGAAGCTCAAGAACTTGTTTGAGCGTAGGGCGTTTTTCAGCGCGTTCAAACGCGCTGTAAAACGCTCAAGTGAGAACCAGGGCCATAGGGAAGCATTGGTTTTCATGTGTTGAGCGTTTTACAGCGCGTTTGAACGCGCTGTAAAACGCTCAAGTGTGAACCCAGCCTTAGGCTGTGAAAATAGCCAAGCGCTGGCTTAACTATTTCCGTCAGCCACATAAAAGTGAATGGAGTGGTGGCTGCGCTTGCTTAAATAAATGGGACCTCCGAAAATAGAGTGTGCCAATTGGTTATTTTCGACGCTCCCATAGGAATGAATGGAGGGCCGTTGCACATGTGCGGTGCACCCTCCGGCACTTTGCGGGCTCCATTCTAAGTATAGACAATAGCAATATGCCTCCAATGTCTGAGATGGGAATACCATTTTAATGATGTGTCTTAAGGTTTCTTTAATGGGATATTCAGCTATCAGTTTTAATACTGTCAATAATGGTTATAGGACAAAGTAAGCTGCATTTATATACTGTGCATAATCAGCAACTTCAATTATGTGCTAATCCATATTCATTTCCTTTCCCTAGTTAAATTAGGGTACATTCACACATTTCTCACTGCCATTTTTAGAACAATGACTATGGGTGTATTCACATGTTCATAATGGAACATGAATACCAGTCTGTTTTCAGGTGGGCATTTTTCAGAAAGTCATCCATGAAAAAATAAAAATAAAATCATCTAGTAAAAATGGTTAGTTTTGATGTTTTTTTCACTTGCATGTGAATGTACCCTAATTTAAAGGCTATGTACACATCAGGCAGCCTTAAATAAGTGAACATACCATTCACAAAGCTAGAAAAACGGTTAACCCTTTGTGAAAGAACGGATCAATATTTTTAATAAACACCAAATGAAAAAAATATTTTTAGCCCAAAATGAGTAAAATGAAGTCCTGAAAAAATGCCCCCAAAGCCTTTAAAAATTTGTGGTACATAAAAGGAAAAAAAAAATATGTAAATAGATTTACACTAAAGATGTAGAACAACCATAATATAAGAAAATAAACTCTGTTATGACTTATTACAGCTCATTTTAAGAAGCCGCTTGCCTGCATCTGGAGGCTTATTGATCAGCATGGTGTGCATGGACATGATGTTGGGGCCAGTGAAACACTCCACGTACTGCAGAATCTAAGAGACAAGAACAAGCTTTCAGTATATGTATGGTGCATCTGGAAAGTTTGTTATTGTGCTAAAAAGTTCAAGTTTCCCCCCAATCTGCACTCAATACCCCATAATGACAAAGTGAAAACAGAATTTTAGAACAGTTTGAATTTATGTTTGTATTTATGAAAGTATAAACTAATATTTCGCATGAACATAAGTATTCAGACCCTTTGTGACGACACATGAAATTTAGCTCTGCTGGCCCCCCATTTCCCTTGATCACCCTTCCAAATTAAGTAATCGTGGCAAAAGGGCCTTGGTAAAAGAAGTCACCAAGAACCCAATGGTCACTCTGGCCGAGCTCCAAAGATCGGCCAGGTCAAGCATCACTGCAGCATTCCACCAATCTGCACTTTATGGCAGAGTGGCCAGAAAGAAGCCTCTCCTCAATAAAAGACACATGAAAGTTTGCAGAAAAGCACCTAATGGACTCTCAGACGGCGAGAAACAAGATTCTCTGGTCTGATGAAACGAAGATTGAACTTTTTGGCCTCAATTCTAAGCGTCATGTTTGGAGGAAACCCGGCACTGCTCAATATCATTTTTACAGTGAAGCATGGTGGTGGCAGCATCATGCTGTGGGGGTGTTTTTTAGCGACTGGGACACGGAGACTGGTTAGGGTTGAGGGAAAGCTGAATGGAGAAAAGTACAGAGATATTCTTAATGAAAATCTGATACAGAGTGCTCTGGACCTCACACTGGGCCGAAGGTTTGTCTTACAACAAGACAATGACTCTAAGCACACAGCCAAGACAAAGCAGGAGTGGTTTAGGGACAACCCTGTGAATGTCCTTAGGTTCAAGTCAGGGCTCTGGCTGTGCCACTCAATCGACCGTCTCTGGTGAGACTTGAAAATGGCTGCCCACTGACAGTCCCCATCCAAAATTTACAAAGCTTGAGAGGATCTGCAGAGAAGAGTGGCAGAAAATCCCCAAATCCAGGTGTACATTTGTGGCATCAAATTCAAGAAGACTGGAGGCTGTAATCACTGCCAAAGGTGCTTCAACTAGTGTAAGTACCGAGTAAAGGGTCTGAATACTAATACCAATGCAAGATTTTAGTTTTTAATTTTCAAATTAGGCATCTTTCACACCTGCAGCCAGCAGGTCTGGTAGACAATGCTGGAAATCGGCCAGACAAAAACTGCTGCCGCAGTGTTTGTTGTCCAGCCAAAACTATGCATATTTGCCAGGTTGAGGCCAGAAGGTGATAGTATCTCTACCTGAAAAGCCTGCCAGATTTCCCTGCTGCTAGTGTGAAACTTGCCAAAGTTAGCAAACATTTTGCTTCCACTTTTTTCATTATGGGGTATGGAGTGCAGAATGATGGGAAAAATTTTGAACTTTTATTTTTCTTATTTTTACCCCAGACCGCAACATAACAAAATGTGAAAAAAAGTGAAAGGGTCTGAAGACTTTCCACTGGATGTCAGCCCCTAAATGCAAAGTTTTAAAAGAAAATATTGAGAACTCAAAAAGGTGACAAAGGCACAGATTCTTTAAAACGTACTTGTATCAGGTGACATTTATGAATTACCTGTCGTGTGAACGTGAGAAATATCAGTATATCTGCCTAGTATACGAGTTGCAACCTGTATTTTCACCTCTTTTGCCCTTTGTAGGCTTAATCTATCTCTAATTGCACACTGAACACAGAGGAGATCCTGCTCCCCTATCTTTCTGTAGCACACCCTCACTAGAATCATGGAGGACATTATGCAGCAACACTGAGCAGTGTAGCTGTGAATCCACCACTTAGATAAAATACAAAATTTTATAGACAGGAGCAGGGTCTGTGTGGCTGCACCTCCCTACAGTTGACCCTTCATCCCCCTTCCATTTATATAGACTTCTGTTCACTGTGTGTACCCTGGTCCCCAAGATGGAATTTAGCTGTGAAATGAGACAGGAGGAGAGGAGAAAAAGTGGCTCATACCTGTGGTAGACCGCAGTATCGGAATAGTCCAGGAAGCTCCTGAAAATACTGAACTTTTGTAATTGCTTTTTGATCTGGAAGAAATTCTGACTTGGCAATGGCCACATCTCGCATTACAAGCATTCCAGGTGCTGTCAATTCTTTCCTGCAAACTTTCTCAAAGACATCCCTGGAAAGAATAGCGAGATCAGTTCAGTAATGGAAGACAGTAAATAATGCCTGAATAGTTGTAAGGCACTGACTTGCCTACAAGGAGAGGAACAATTATATGAATGTGTATTTGTACCTAAATTCATCTATGTCCTTGTGTGATACCAGGTTTTTTATAACAAGGAATCCATTCTCCTCGTAGAACTGTCTCTGCTCTGGGGTCAGGAGATTATTGTCCAAGGTGTAGCTGTTGGAAATGAGCACAGAAGCAAAATCAACATCAGAGGTTTCTGTAATGCAGACAGCAATAGAAGGAAATACAGGTAACAGTTTATCAATGGTAATGTAACGGTCACGTCCACACACACACAGGGGGAAGGATAGTGACCACTGCGCTCCACCCTCACCCCTGGCCCTGCCTACTTGCCTCACGAGTCCTGATGACAGGGGACAACTGGACGACAGTCCCTAACTTAGGATATGTGCAGGGAAGACAGACAAGACAAAATACGGAACATGAACGGACCGGGTCAGAACCAAGAGAGCTACGCAGTACAAAGGATTAAGCAAAGAATGGTCAGGAGAAGCCGGGGTCAAATACCAGGAGAGCAGAGAAGTACAAGAGGAGTCCTAAGAGAGTAGTCAGGTGGGAGCCGAGGTCACAATACCAGGACGGATGCGCAGTACAGGAGGAGCAGGCAAAAGGATGGTCAGGGAACAGGATCAGGTAAGTATTCAGCAGTCCAACAAATAGCCAGGAACCTAGAAATTAACAGGCAACCTGTAGCCAGCAGGCTGCCTGTATTTATAGTGGGGAGTGAGGGTCATGTGACGTGGCCAGCGTCACATGACCGTCAGACCAACCAGTCGAGCACCGAGTGATCAGCTCGGCGCTCAAGGCAGACTAGGAGCAGGGAGCCACCCAGCTAGTAAAGCCGCCCTGGGAATGAGGTCAAACACAGATCCTCATTCCCAAAGCTATATTTATAGTGGTCCCCCATTGCCCGCAGACCTGTTGCTTAAACAGGTCTGCGGGCAATGGGGGACCGAGTGCACCTTCGGAACCCCGTGACAGGTAATCAGTGTTATGTTCTTGACTATATGCCTGGTTTAAATTCCAAGTTATGGCTGTTTATGCTGTTCATGTACTGCAATTGCTCATCTGTTTCCTCCTAGCTTGTAGCTCCTTACAAGTTACCAATAGCACACATCACCTGTCACCTATGTACTTCAAGTCTCACAATAAGTAACAATCTTTTCAGCTATGTAGTCCTAGTTATTTTACCTTCATATTACCAAAGGTTTTTTTCCCCCCTTTACCCTCCCTCCATAATATAAGCCGATCAGCTACTCCATAAACTAAGGCAGACAGTTCTCAGGCCACAAATGGGTACTACCGTTTCACTTGATGTCCACAAGAGTCTGCCATCATCAGCAGTGACTGGACAGTGTCAGACTGTGCAGGGACACACCGCAACTGATAACACCCAGCTGTCAACTTATTCACAAAATTTTAGGAGGAATAAACAGAGGAGCAACACCTTGTAGCATTATAATACAATGTTCCCCCTATAATAAAATATGCTCCAGACTTGTTATGGTGAATACAATTCTTGGCAGTGACATGTATTTGCATTTTTTAAGTTGAATGGTAATACTGTACAAAAGTCCACAGAATAGAGCTCAGAAACAGAGGAATAGAACATCCAAGTACAGTACAAAATACTGCAATCTGTGAAAATAAAATTAACTTACCGAAAGGTGGCTGTGGCAACCTGGCCTGACACAGGAACTGCTGTCTGAACTCTATGTAAGGTGAATACAATCCTTTATCTGTTCTTACTACAACATATCTAAATACACACACAAAAGTAAAACTTCTTTATTGTCACATATGCCAATCATGACAAAGAAGATAAAATACTATGCGCTACTACGGTATGCAATTTTGCAGAGCCATAAAAAACAAAAAAACAGTATGATTTAGGCTTCATGCACACAGCCGTTGTTTTGGTCCGCATCCGAGCCGCAGTTTTAGCAGCTCGGATGCGGACCCATTCACTTCAAAGGGTTTGCAAAAGATGCGGACAGCACTCCGTGTGCTGTCCGCATCCGTTGCTCCGTTCCGTGGCCCGCAAAAAAAATATATAAATAATATAACATGTTCTATTCTTGTCCACGCTTTGCGGACAAGAATAGGCAGTTATATTAAAGGCTGTCCGTGCCGTTCTGCATATTGTAAAACGCACACGGATGCCATCCAGGTTTTGCGGATCCGCGGTTTGCGGACCGCAAAACACACAACGGTCGTGTGCATGAGGCCTTACACACAGCGTTGAGATTAAAAAAATCCGTTCTTCTGCTATGTCCTCCGGTATCTCCGTTCCCTAAGTTATGGTAGGCGGAGTCTGCCCTTGTTCTTCTGTAGCGCTGGCCAAATCGCATTGCAGAGCTCACAGCCTGGGAGAAAATAACCTCCCAGGCTGTGAGCTCTGCGCTGCGATTGGCCAGCGCTAGAGCAGAACAAGGGCAGACTCCGCCTACCATAACTTAGGGACTGGAATCTCCGCCTACTATAACTTAGTGAGCGGAGATACCGGAGGGCATAACGGGAGAACGGAGCGGCACCCAGGGATAATAGTAAGTGCAGTGAGATCCCCGGGTGCCGCTCTACATGTCTGTATAGTTAGTTCATAGTGTAATAATCGGTGAAAGGTCCTCTTTAAGGAGGAACTGCTCTCAACATTCAGATTTCTTGGGGAAGGCAGCCGATCTGAAAACTAGATTTTCAGACCGTGGCTACCCTATAGACACACTTAAATCAGCCTTTCAGGCAGCTGTGGCATGTGACCGTACATCCCTTCTTACTCCCAAAAATATGAAGGCTCCTGTGAATATTCCCCGGAAAAACACACAGAAGATTCAACTCATCAGCACCTATGAGGAGGCTTCTGCCAGCGTGAGGGAGATCATTTCTAAGCACTGGCATGTACTTAGAATGGACCCCTGATATCTGTGAAGTCATCAAGAAACGTCCTGGCATCACTTGTAGAAGAGGACGGAGTGTATGGGATTGGTTGGTTAAAACTCATTTTTTGCTAGCACCAGTATCCAGAACATGGTTGGACACACGCACCTACGGGAACTACAGATGCGGAGGCTGTGTAGCGTGTAAATACATGAAGTGTGGTAAAACCTTTAATAGTAATAACACCAATAGGACATATGAAATCAGGGACTTAATAAACTGGGTAGGTGGGTAGGAGAATTCTCCAGTGTGAAGCGAAGTGGATCTTCGGGAGGCCCTTACAGCCGGATGCATTTAAAAAGGGAGATGGCGCGTGTAAGGTCTCGCTCTCTCGGTTTATCAGAACTAGCGGTGAGACTCGGGTGGATAGGGGACACGTCCCCACACCAGGCACGGACCATTGTCGCCAATTGCGCTTACATCCTCTACATTACAAGGAATTGTCCTTGACTTTGAATCAGTAAGTAGATGGTGGTGTTTTCTCCCTACTTTTACTGTGGAGACTTGTGTATGTTTTGAGTCACCAATTGTTGTTTTTCCTTTTTGTTATTTCAGTATCTCCCTTCACTTCATAAAAGTCCCCTGATGAGTCCCGTTGCTGGGACAAAACGTTGCATGTAGGGAATCCAAGTGAGGGTATTTGTAGGGAATAGGCCCCAAACAGGGGGAAGGTTCAGTATGGGGTCGCCCCTATCGGGGCAGGTGCTCCGTGTCTGATAGGCAGGCGCCAATTAGTCCCTTCACCCTTTGGTAGGTAGGGCTTTATAATTAGGGCTAATTAGGATACGTATAATTTTCTGCCATCAACACTAGGAGCACCGGTCACTCGTGTACTTTTGCCACTGAACAATAGGATATTGTGTCACACACCCGAGGCGGACCTCAATACTTCTGGAAGTGGTAAGGCCTATCCATTTTTTTCTTCTTTATTGCAGCCTCAGGAAGTGGTGACTGGAGCTTGTTTAATTAATAGCAATAATTTTACTGCTATTGCTAGTTGTTTATTTACAATATTTTAATATACTTAGTAAAAGTTATGTTTTAATAGTATACCCTGTCCACAGAGAGCTTTGACACGCCTAAAACTACAAGTTGAGGTGAATGATCGACTACTTAAAATCAGATGAAAAATGTCAGATGAACTGCAAGCAAGGAAAAACTTGTATTGACAAGTATATTAAAAGCTCCGTTTTACACCGTATGAGCGGCTTGGGCAAACAAACGTTATGTTACTTGCGTCTGAAAACTGATGTAAATTCCACTAGAAATCTAAGCCATCTTCTAGCTGGCGTATATTTCCCTTTTTGGTGTACAGACCTCCCAAATTCTGCTTCTTAATAAATTTGTTGTATCTTTCACAAGAGTACTTTTTGTTAAGACTGGTGTGAAAAATGCCACTCAAATTTCCCCCAAAGTCAAAAAGAAAACAAAAACAGTAGTCTTTGTAAGGCAACATACTGTATCTTCTGAAGAATATAAATCAGGTTCTGTCTTTATGTGGAAACGTAACAACCTTTGCTGAGTAAAGTGCACATGAACATTCAGTGACTAAAGTTCAACATTTTCACCTTTAGGGCTCATGCACACAAATGTATATTTTTTCTGTGTCAGTTTTCTATTTGTGGACCGTATACGGAACCATTAAATTCAATGGGTCCGTAAAAAACGAAAAAAAAAACAAAAAACGGAAGTTACTCCATGAGCATTGCTTTTTTGTATGTCTGTATTTCCCTTCCGCAAAAAAAATAGAATATGTCCTATTATTGTCCGCATTAAGGACAAGGATAGTACTGTTCTATCAGGGGCCAGCTGTTCCGTTCCGCAAAATACGGAATGCACACGAACGTCATCTGTATTTTTTGTGGCCCGCAAAATACATACAGTCGTGTGCATGAGCCCTTAGTAACATAGAGATAAAAAGGTTACCAGAAAGCTACTAAAGGCCGCTAGACAGTTAAATGTAAACTAGTTTACATAAAGAAGCTAAATCATGATCATTCATGTAGGGTATATCAACCTTATGTATACTACATTCTATATACTTGGTTCCAGACCGGCATGTGAAGAGACTCCATCTTATCTTCTCCCCCCCTCCCCCGCGCTGTGAGTTAGGTTCACTTATCTGTCTCAGGACAGATTCTGGGAATCTCCCAGAACTAGAACAAATGTTCTGTTTCACTCAGGGTCATTCGGCACAACTGCGTACATTCTTATATGTGACGTATTACATACTACCGGAACATCCTTTTATGGTATCTGTGATCACCAATGTTTTTCTTTTATGATTGGTTTAACACTGTTGCTATGCAAACTTTTCTACTGCCTATATAAAGCCAAGCTATAGCATAATAAAATTAGAGTGTTTCTCAGTGATTGCCTGTGTGTGTCTGTTATTAGCAACTGAGAAACATCTCTCCTGACGTCAGTGTCTCAAACCAAGGTTGTCGTAGAGGTCCAGAAAGGTCCAAATCCTTTCAGTTTGGGGGCTCCGTCCGGGATAGAGAAGGCCATCCTTGTGTCCGGTAAGAGAGACATCCCTTTTGTCCACTGCCGGGTCCGAGGGTACTGGCCACATCTCTACCCGTGAGTTTTTATTATGTATCCGGGATTGTTAAGCCTTAAAAATAAACTCCGGGAGTTTATAATAAGTACTTGGAGTACTTTCATGAATAAGGCCGGCACTTGGAGTGCCATGCACGGTATAGAGTCTCAGGGAGATCTATCCGTAAGTTGGTTTGTGTCAGGGACACACCATAGGGATCTCCAGGAGATCTATTTACTTTATCTAACTGTCGACAGAGAGATTTTTTTAGTACCAGGGGTACATGTAACAGAACAGTCTCAGGGAGACTGACCTACCTTGGTTTGACCCATACCTATATTTAGAGTATAAGATACATAGAGTGTTAAGATTCATCTGTTTGTGTGAGAGCTATTGTTCTGGTGGTAAGTGTAAGAACATATCTCACTGTAATATTATCACTCTGTCATTTGGTGAATTTTCTTACTGTGGGTGGAGGAAAATCTAAGTGTGAGTTTCCCCCTCCCAACCAGGGACTGAAGGCTGCAAATAGTGACAGCCTAGTTCTTCTTCCCAATCTCATGTTGATTGTAAAGCAGAGCGTTTTCTCATGGACCTCAGACAAAATACAAGACTTTGAGAAACATTTATATGAGAAGGAGGCAGCGGGATGCTTTGAGATCAGGAAGATACAGACCCCCACACAGTTACAAAAGTTCAGGAACCAACACGTGAGTAAACAGAGACAGCCGACACATTTCTCAGTTGCTGTCTGTTTCAGCGTGATAGACTTGAAAAATGCTTTCTTCTCTATCCCGGTTGATAGGTAGACCAGACTCTATTTGCTTTTTCCTTTGAGGGTCGTCAACTCACCTGGTGCAGGATGCCCCAGGGATATGCTGATTCACCTGTTGTGTCCAGCATTGTCCTCCAAGCCAGTTTAAAACCATGGCACCCCCCCCCCCCCCAGGGTTCTGTGCTCTTGCAATACGTGGATTATTTGTTATTGTGTAGTATGTCAGAGGAGGCCAATGTAACAGATGGTTTATCTTTGTTGAAATGGTTGTCTGAATGTGGACATAAGGTGTCACGCAAGAAAATGCAATGGTGTAGAAAGCAAGTTGAATACTTGGGCTTTGTTCTCACAAATGGAGAAAAAAAAAAATAATTACTCTTACCGGTAATTGGTTTTTCCAATAGCCTCCACAACGGCACTTATTGGAGGAGTGTCCCCGCCTCGGACAGGAAACAACGACGTAGAAGCAGAAGATTTAAGAACCTCCTCCCCTTTACCTAGTCAGTCAATAAGAGAGGACACGGAAGTGATGCCAAGATAAATTATGTATTAATAACCAAGGACAATTACATCATTAGAAGGAAAACAATAAGTCTTTACAAACTTAGACCCATGTAATAATATTTTAGGGAGGGAATCCCAGTGCCGTTGTGGAGGCTATTGGAAAAACCAATTACCGGTAAGAGTAATTATTTATTTTCCCTAACGCCTCCACAACGGCACTTATTGGAGGATTAACAGAGTAATAGGATCTAGGGAGGGACAGCAGCAGAAAGTACCCTGCGCCCAAATGATAAGTCCTGGTTCTTAAGGATATCCAGCCTATAGTGATTGAAAAAAGTCATAGGATTGGCCCAGGTTGCGGCTCTACATATCTGTTCTAATGATACAGATGCTGCCTCCGCCCATGAGGATGATACCGCTCTGGTGGAGTGAGCCCTTATTCCAACCGGGGGTTGGAGGTCTTTCTGCAGGTAAGCTAACTGGATCATATTTTTTATCCATCTGGATATCATAGGTTTGCTTGCCCCGTGACCTTTGTTGGGCCCTTGGTACTGTAAGAACAGTTGGTCTGAGTGCCTGAACGATGAAGTTCTGTTGAGGTAGCAGATTACCACCCTTCTTACATCCAAGTTGTGGTAATTCTTCTCCTTTTCCGAGGTTGGTGAAGGACAGAACGAGGGCAGTGATATTTCTTGTTCGCAGTGAAATCTAGACACTACCTTAGGTAGGAAGGCTGGGCAATGTTTCAGAATTATGCGATCATCGAAGATTGTCAGATAAAGAGGTTTACATGAAAAGGCTTGGATCTCCCCGACTCTTCTAGCCGTTGTAATGGCCGTAAGGAATACTGTCTTCAACGTCAGAAGTCTCAGGGATATATCTTCTATAGGTTCGAACGAGGGAGACATTAGTACAGACAGTACTAAATTAAGATCCCAGGGAGCAATGGTAGGACGGGCTACAGGAGTCTCTCGTTGCGCCCTTGAGAAAACGCTTTATTAAAGAGGATTCTGACAACTTGACGTCCAAAAACACACTAAGGGCTGATACCTGCACTCTAAGGGTTGCTGGCCTGAGGCCTTTGTCAAGTCCGGCTTGAAGGAACTGCAGAATTTGAGGAATGTTGGGCAAACTCGCGTCACCCGCGAATTTCTGAAAGGCTTTCCAGGTCCGCATATAAATTCTGGATGTTATGGGTTTCCGGCTGAGCATAAGAGTAGAAATAACTGAATCCGAGAGTCCCTTTTTTCTTAAAGTGTTGCGTTCAGTCTCCAGGCCCTCAGGTTCAAGTTTTTGATGCTTGGGTGATCTACTGGGCCTTGATGAAGGAGATCCGGAATGGATGGGAGGACCCAGGATTCCCCTGCTGAAAGGTGAAGTAGCAAGGGGAACCAGGATCTTCTCGGCCAGTGAGGGTCTATAAAGATTACCTTGGCCTTCTCTTCCTGTACCTTTATCAGAGACTTCGGTATTAGGCTGAAGGGAGGAAAGGCATAGAGAAGGCAGTTTGGCCATGGTCGGGATAGGGCATCTATCCATAATGGCTGGTCCTTTTGGGAGAGGGAACAGAACTGTTTGGTCTGTTTGTTGGACTTTGTCGCGAACAGATCTATTTCTGGAGTCCCCCACTTGAGACACAATTGGTGAAATATTTGTGGATTTAGGGACCACTCTCCCTCTTTCAGAGTTTGACGGCTGAGGAAGTCGGCTAAAGTATTTTCTTCTCCTCTGACATGTAAGGCTGTAAGGGAAATTAGGTTGCTCTCTGCCCAGGAGAAGATTTTTTCGCTTACGGCTGCTAGGGAGCGACTCCTGGTTCCTCCCTGTTTGTTTAAATAGGCGACCGCGGTAGTATTGTCTGAGAAGACTTTTATACTTTTTGGTGATGTAGGCGTAAAGAGAGCGACTATGACTTTGTATACCGCTGAGAGTTCTTTTAAGTTGGAGGAGGCTTGTAGTAGATCCGCTCCCCAAGTGCCTTGGACCACTTTCCCGCCTGAGTGACCCCCCCAGCCGATGCTGCTGGAGTCTGTGGTTATGATCATTTGATCTCCAGGAAACACCCGTCTGAAGGTGTTTTCTGATTCTCCACCACAGAAGAGATGTTTTTACCGATTTCGGAATCAATACTCGCTTTTCTAGGGCCGAGGAGGTGCCATCCCAGGAAGATAGGAGGAACGCCTGAAGTGGTCTTGTGTGGTGTTGGGCCCACCTTACTGACTGGATCGTGGACGTAAGGAAACCTAGAATGGTCATGAGGTTCCTTATCGTTGTGGATTTTTGGCTGCAGAAAAGCGAGACTTTTTCCTGGAGCTCGATCTGTTTGATCTGTGGAAGAAAAGACATTAATCGATGGGAATCTAATGTTACCCCTAAAAAGGTTTTGCTTTGTGCTGGATTTAAGTCTGACTTTTTGAAATTTATTATCCACCCTAGGGTGGTAAAAAATTTCTGAACATCTGCTAGGTGCGACAGAAGGGTCTCTTCACAGGGAGCAACTACCAGAAAGTCGTCCAGGTACGGTATAATTTGGATGCCTCTTAGGTGAAGGGCTTTGACGACATCAGACATAACTTTTGAAAACACCCTTGGGGCTGAGGAAAGCCCAAAGGGAAGGGCTATGAACTGAAAATGAGAGAGCCGGTTATTTATATAGATAGCGATTCTCAAATACTTTTGATGGGCCACAGCAATCGGGACGTGGTAATAGGCGTCCTGAAGGTCCATGGTCGCCATGAAGCAGTCTTGGGGCAGGACATTTATGGTGGATCTCACTGACTCCATCTTGAAGCGTTTGTAAATGATAAACTTGTTTAAACCTTTTAAGTTAATTATTAGTCGATAGGTCTTGTTGGGTTTTTGGATTAAGAAGACAGGGGAGTAAAACCCTTTTCCCTGTTCTTCCGCAGGAACCTGACAGATTATTCCTTTCTGAATGAGTGATGTAATTTCTGACTCTAGGCAGGATTGTTTCTCTTGATGAGGTAGGATTTTGTTGATCATGAAATGATCTGTGGGTATTGACAGAAACTCTAACTTTAGGCCATGACTTAGGGTGTCCACTACCCAGGGAGATGCTCCTATATTTTCCCAGACGGCAGCAAAGTAGATTAGTCTGCCCCCCACTTGATGTATAGCTTCATTGTTTTGAGGATGAAGCATTCTCGGGGTTAAAGAGAAACCCTCTACCCCTACCTCTGGAGGGCTGCCACCTCTTTGAACCCTCTTTTTTCTTAGGATCTCCTTTGGGCTTTCTTTGATTCCGAAAGGAACGCCTCTGATGGAAATAGCGGTTCTCTATAGGGAAGCCCTTCTTCCTGTCCGCCGCCTGATCCAGAATATCATCCAAGGTGGACCCAAATAGTCTATCACCTTCACACGGGATGGAGCATAGGCGATTCTTTGAGCTCGCGTCCCCTGACCAGGTGCGGAGCCAGACAGCTCTTCTTGTGGCATTCGATAAGGCCGCTGACCGGGCAGAAAACTTTACTAAGTCTGCAGATGCATCGGCAAGAAAATTAGACGCCTTCTTTAGGGCTGGTAGGGAAGCTAGGATTTCTTCCCGCGGGGTACCCGCCGCCAGATGATCCTCTAGCTGGTTCAGCCATACTGAGAGTGTTCTGCAGTACAGGTGGAAGCTATACTTGGTCGCAGCATAGCTGTGTTAGTCTCCCATGATTTCTTTAGGAGGCTCTGACACTTTTTGTCCATGGGGTCTCTGAGGAGGCCAGTATCCTCAAAGGGTAGCGAGGTTCTTTTAGAGATCCGGGCTACTGGTGCATCTACCTTTGGTTTTTTTTCCCACAGGTTAGAATCAGCATCATCAAAGGGGTATTTGCGTTTAAAGGCACCCGATATAGCCACCCTTTTTTCTGGATCTTTCCATTCCCTAGCAATGAGGGACTTGACATTATTGTGAATGGGGAAGGTTCTTTTCTTCCTTTCCCCTAACCCCTGGTACATCCGGTCTTGTACAGAGTGAGCCTCCTTCACCTCCTCGATGTTCATAGTTGCTCGGATGATTTTTAAGAATCCATCTGTCTCTTCCGGCAGAAAGAGGGGTTTACCTGAGTCGTCTTCAGAGGAGGAGACTACCTCAGAAAAGACTTCCCCTTCATCCCATTCAAACCCGGCGTCAGAGGCTAGGGATCTTTGAGAGGTGGATGGTCTTGGGGATGACGGCATTCTTAGGTCTACTGCCGCATTCACTTCTTCCTTATTATTGACCTCATGGACTCGAGCAGGGAAGGGGATTCCTCTGAGACAATTTTTTCTGTGCACTTGGGGTTTTTTTGACTTGGAGGAGAGTGCTTTGCGACAAATGCCACATTTTTTCCGTGCCAAATCTCCCCCAGGCGGCTTCAGGGTCGCGGTCTCTCTGGCCTAAGATCAATTACACAAAAGAATGGGGCATACTTAGAGACCAGTGGCTTTAGAAATTATTTAAGAGGCCAGACCCTTCACCGGTGGTGGAAGCAGCAAGCACCAAGTGTGTACATACTCTCTAGGTAAGAACAGAAACACACGCTATTAAGCATCTCTCTCCTCTGGGAGGAGGCTTACCGGGCTGAGGGCAGAGGCTGAAGGATCCATGGGTTTTCTGGCGGTGTCCATATCTCCAGGGCTTTGCATCGTCCTCGTAGCACGAGGACGCTGTGTTTGAGGAAATCTTTTTAAAATCCGCTCCGCCTTCTCGCGAGATTCTCTTGCCCAAGGAGAATCTCACCCGCTGACGTCACACGCCGGACGTCGGATCCCGCGATAGTTCTGGCAACTACCGCACATGCGCCCGGGGACGCCTGCAACCAGGACTTACTCCAAGGAACAGGAAGGGAGGCAATGCGTCCCCGCGGGCCCGTTCCCTGCTCCAGCCCTCCCACATGAAGTGGGGAGAACCCCAGGATCGAGGTGAGGCTGGGCGGAAGAAAAGTTACTCCTGCTACAGGAGCGGCTTCCATCGGACAGGAAACAACGACTGACTAGGTAAAGGGGAGGAGGTTCTTAAATCTTCTGCTTCTACGTCGTTGTTTCCTGTCCGAGGCGGGGACACTCCTCCAATAAGTGCCGTTGTGGAGGCGTTAGGGAAAAGGAGAATCAGCACAGAAAGAGTCCAGTCTGTTGCAGGCCTGGTCACCCCGCACACCAAGAAAGAAATGTTATCTTTCCTTGGTATGATAAACTACTGCAGACAATGGATTCCTGATTGCTCCTACTATGACAATGTAATGAGACAAGCCACTCTGGCAGACATGCCAGATCTCATCAGGTGGTCTGAGGAAATGTTTAATGCATTTGATTATTTGAAATGTTCTTTAATGACAAGTCCAGGTTTGGGCCTCCCTGACTACAAACTCACATTCCACGTATATGCTCGACCAAATTGTAAAACCATGGCGGGTGTGCTGACACAATATCACGGAGGCAAGTTACGTCCTTGTGCCTTTTTCTCAAAGGTGGTTCTGGCATCCGTCCAAGGAATGCCGGCCTGTCTGAGATCTCTTGCAGCCTGTGCTATGATGGTTGAGCTTGCAACGCCACTCACAATGGGACATGACACTATCCTGTACACCACACATGATGTAGTAGGCCTTCTCAAAAGGCATACACACACAGCACATGTCCGCACAAAGACTATCTGGATGTGAGATTGTGCTCCTCAGCAATCCCTCCCTCCAAATCAAATATGCAACACACACCTCAGGTCCATGAATGGCGTAATAGGGTGAATGCCCTATTAGGACTTAAAGAACCTGAGGATCACTTGACAGAGGCACATGATTGTATACACGCCATACATGACACACATATTGTCCTGGAAGCCAGACCCATCACATACCAATCTGCACAAGCAGCAGAATTGATTGCACTCACGAGAGCATGCATACTACATGAAGGCAAGCCAGTCACCATTTACACTGACAGCAAGTACACACATGAAGTGGTCTGGGACCAAGGGGTCATTTGGCAAAGGAGACGATTCATTGCAGCTGATGGTAAGCACATCTCCCATTCTCAACTTGTCATACAACTTTTAGAAGCCATAAGATTGCCTTCACAGATTGCAATTGTCCACTGCAGGGCGCATACTGGTGGTAAAGATCATGTGTCCCAAGGCAATGGCCCTGGCAGACACGGAGGCCAAGAAGGCTGCACTGATGGCCCCGGTCACATTGCAAATGGTGAAATTAGTACGTCCTTCACTTGAATTAACTCAGATGCTTGTGGATCTCCAGTCATCAGCTACTGACGATGAAATAGCCAATTGGTGTTATCCAATCTTGCAGAAGAATCCTAGGACAGGATTAATCTGCAAAGAGGGGGAAACATGCATACCACAGCACAGCTCCCCTCTGTTCATTGCACATTTTCATGGAGTAGGACAACAGCATTCAAACACCACACATGCTGCTGGCACAGAATTTTTATATTACAGGCATTAAACAGTGTCAGATTATGTGGGAAGGTGTATCACATGTTTGAGGAACAACCCAAACACCAATGTAACCAGATTGATTAAAGCCCTAAATGAAATTGAGGAAAAAGTTGCTTGTAAGTCTCCTTGTCTTCCACAGGAACCAAGTCACCCATTCCAAGTGGGAGATATCGTGCTGATAAAGAAATTAAAGATAGGAAAATTCTCAGGAGACTTCACCTACAGACCACCGACTACAGTGGTAGCCGCGACCCGCACAGCAGTACTCACGGAAGAAGCACCTACTTGGATCCACGCCACCAGAGTGAAACTGCTAAAGGAGGCACCCCAAAAGGAGGTAATAACGGGGACAGACAGTCCTGACCTCGAAAAAGGACAAAGTGAGGTACTAACAGGAGCAGACAGCTCTGACCTCCACCAGGATGCACTCCCTCAATTCTGGAAGATGGCACAGACGGTCCACTTGGACTGTGGGATTATTGACGATCCTAATGACTCTGCCGGAGGATAACAAAGCTGAAGTTGCTATAACGCAAAAAGGTGGAATCACTACCTTCTGGTACAATTCCTCCAGTACTCACGTTGCAACTTACTCCTTCGGTTTATGCAGCATAATGAAGTGCAGTCCTTCCACGAGATGCGGCAACCACTATAAGAATGGACATACCCTCAGAAACAAAGAAACCCCCTCAAACCCCGTATCTTAACTTTTAACAATATAAGAGCAATATCTGACCCAACATATGAGGCGGCTCTTGCAGCAGAAACTGGGTTCTCTGATACCAACCTATAGTTAGAATGGATGAAGTACAGCGCTGCTTCAGTAAATAAAAGTAATTGCTATATATGTGGGACCGCTAAGCCTCACCTAGGTACTGTGCCCTTAATATTGCCCTCTAGTGTTGAGGAATGTTTTTTGCAATTATTCTCAAATTCATCTAGTAACCAGTCTGCATGTGAAGAATGGAAGCAAAAATACCCACTCCTCATAAAAACTCCCCGCCCTGGTGCAGGTATACATATCTATCCTGGTAACTATACCTGCCACAGAGGGGGAGATCAAGGAAGATCCCTGGGTAATTTCACTGAAGGATACTGTGCGACTTACATTGAAACAGATACCTCCATCACACAGAATCAAGTATACTCGATTGGAGATGTATATTGGATCTGTGGGGATGGAAAGATAAGATCTAGACTAGAGGGTTCCTGGAAAGGTGAATGTGCCCTTGCTAAAGCCATCATGAACATACACATCTTCACTGAAAATGAAAAAGACACCAACACATATACGCAATCATCGTGCCCTCGCAAAAGGTAGCTTCGACCCACACGTGTATATTGATGCAATCGGGGTCCCAAGAGGGGTCCCTGATGAATTCAAGGCCAGAGGTCAGGTGGCAGCAGGATTTGAATCCATAATTCCCCACATAACAATCAACAAAAATGTAGACTGGATCAACTATATTTACTATAATCAACAAAGGTTTGTAAACTACACCAGGGATGAGTTACAGGGTGTAGCAGAACAGTTACAGGCAGATTCCATTATGACATTTCAAAACCGCATAGTACTCGATATGATACTTGCAGAAAGAGGTGGTGTCTGTAAGGTATTGACAGACCCCACATCCTGCTGCTCGTTCATACCCAACAACACTGGCCCTAATGGTAAGGTCACACTGGCAATAAAGAAATTCGAGGATTTATCAATCGAGCTCAAAAGAAACTCAGGTATCGATAACCCTTGGGATCAGTATTTTGGCTGGTTCACTAACTGGAAACAGGCACTTGTACAGTTGGGAATTATTATCCTGATAATTATTATAGTAATAGCAATAGTTGCAACATGCATCATACCATGTGTACAGAAACTGATAATGAAAGGAGTAATCCTGAAGACAACTCACATGAAGGATATAGAAAATATCTGGCGGCATACAGGGAAAAGGGCAAGGGTAAGAACCATATTATCTAAGAAATTTGGTTCTGAGGGGATTGAAGAGACTCCATCTCGTCTTCTCTTACATGTACAGAATTGTTATAATATCTCACCCACGCACTTCACATCATCCCGCCCCCCCCCCCCCCCCGCCACTGCTGTGAGTTAGGTTCACTTATCTGTCTCAGGACAGATTCTGGGAATCTCCCAGAACTAGAACAAATGTTCTGTTTCACTCAGGGTCATTCGGCACAACTGCGTACATTCTTATATGTACTAAGATTACATTTGACCCGCTCGCACATGTTGAGACTCAAAGCGCTAAATTTTTCTATTGGTCATTGACCACTGGTTGTCTCTGGTAATCCAGTAGCACGTGTAAACCTAATGTTAAAATTTAACGTTTATTATATACCCATAAAACATATAGCTAGAACTCACACATTAAAATTATCAGTGGTGCCTGCCCTATTGCACTAGTCTCTTGTATAATTATACTAATAGGCCACTGGGGGGCACTGGAGCTCTTTTCCTTAGTGATTTCTACTGTCTGAATTTAACAGTTGTCACAGTTAGTTATATTGCGCACTGTTAGTCCCACAGTGCGCTCCTTTTAAATACGAGCGTCCTCCCTGTGCACCAAGTACTGACATCCATGTCATACACAATTGCTCGGCATAGCACTCACTGCCTAAAATCCCATATAACACCATTATATATTGTTATATGTGATTTTAGGCAGTGAGTGCTATGCCGAGCAATTGTGTATGACATGGATGTCAGTACTTAGTGCACAGGGAGGACGCTCGTATTTAAAAGGAGCGCACTGTGGGACTAACAGTGCGCAATATAACTAACTGTGACAACTGTTAAATTCAGACAGTAGAAATCACTAAGGAAAAGAGCTCCAGTGCCCCCCAGTGGCCTATTAGTATAATTATACAAGAGACTAGTGCAATAGGGCAGGCACCACTGATAATTTTAATGTGTGAGTTCTAGCTATATGTTTTATAGGTATATAATAAACGTTAAATTTTAACATTTGTAATCCAGTAGCATTCTTATATGTGACGTATTACATACCATAAAAGGATGTTTCGGTAGTATCTGTGTGATCACCAATGTTTTTCTTTTATGATTGGTTTAACGCTGTCGCTATGCAAACTTTTCTACTGCCTATATAAGGCCAAGCTATAGCATAATAAAATTAGAGTGTTTCTCAGTGATTGCCTGTGTGTGTGTCGGTTATTAGCAACTGAGAAACATCTCTCCTGACGTCAGGGTCTCAAACCAAGGTTGTCGTAGAGGTCCAAATCCACTGCCACTGCCGCATGATCAAAACAGGTGCACAGCGACTGCTTCTGGCGCCTGGACATCCTTTCTCCCTGAAGAGCCAAGTTCCTACCTGGCGAAACGCGTCGGAGGATGACACAGGACATTTCTACTAGGGAGGTAAGAGTATAGGGACTTACAGTATAGGCCCGAGGTTCCTGAGGCTGGGGGGTCGTCCTTCTAAGAACGAGTGCCCCGACTACAGCCATTGAGGCATTTACACTGACTAGACTAGGTCAAGCACGTAGGGAGAGTTATTGACCTGATTAGGCTCCTCCCCAGTACATACAAAACACCCCCTAAATCACAGGAACGCCACCAGGCCTATTTTTTATCTATCTAGACCCTATCCCCCTTCCCTAAATAGCGCAGGAGTTTACTTTACTCCACTGTCTCATTTATTTTAATGATAGAAATAAAAGTTAAATCTTAACATTAATACAACAAGGCACACTCGGTACAGAATATACACTATGTTTAGTTCATATGCAAATGAGCGCTCGCAAGTGAATAGGAGGGCGGGCAAAGAATCAGGCTGGGGAGGAGTAACGCTGAAAGAAGGCAGAGCAGCTTGGGCCCCTTCCTACACACTGAATGCCGCCCCTGGGCACTTCTGAGTGCTCATTTGCATATGAATTGAACGTCGTTTTCCCTGCTGCAAGTCTAAAGAAACAAAGAAAGATACCATTACATTCATGCTCTGTAAGCACTGAATAAGGTCATATAGTGGTGACAGACCCCCTTTAAAGAGCCTCTCTGTCAGCATGAACTCGTCCGCCCCTACGTTCTCCCGGCAGCACCAAGGCTCAGTGACTCTGCGCATGCGCAGTGTATCTGATGAGTTTGGAAAGCACTGCACATCAGATCCACTGCGCATGCACAGAGTCACTGGGCCGACTGTAGAGCAATGTAGCTTCTGCTGGTTCCCAAGCTTAGGAAGCAGTATTTGATTCATTGTGAAATCGCCGAGTCCCAAGGGCTAGAAAAGATGTCCATCCCTGTCACTGCAGAGGGGGGGTTACAGAGAGCACAGGAGGCAATGCACTAGTGTCTACGACTGCATTATAATCACCCAAAAGACTTAAATAGAAAGGGGGAGGATTATGTAGGTCTACAATCACATAGGGGGCATTTATTAAGACCAGCGATTTATACGATTTATTAGCTGTGCCCCCCAACCCCCTCCCCGTTCTGTTTAGCCACCCTGTATGCTAATAAACAGCATCAGTTCATGGAGGAGGACATGCGTTTCTCAGTGGGCGTCTCCTTCTCCCTGGCTGCGAGCTGTCCAATCACAGCGGACCATGTCACAGTTAGGGAGTAGGTGTGCTGTTTTTTCTCAATGGCTGTGACAGAGTCCGCTGTGATTGGACAACTCGCAACCATATCTTCTAGATCGGTCAGCGGGTCGGTTGCCCAAATATCGAATAGAAGCAAAAGACCGGCACTACAAACTTGCTGATGAAGTGAATTTATTGGTCACATATTACATTTGTGACACATGTTTCAGCACACGTGGTGCCTTTCTCAAACTGTGTTACTGTGGCAAGTAACACAGTTTGAGAAAAGCAACACGTGGGCCGAAACATGCGTCACATATGTAATATGTAATATTCTATATAACTCACCTCCAAGGAGAAGTCTACTGAGGAACACGGTCATCTCCTACTCCATGTACCGCCTTGATTAGCATACAAGGAGGCAAAACAGAATGAGTGCACAGCACCCCAACAGAGCAGCGTATCTGAAAAAAAAAAAAAAAAAAAAAAAAAAAAAGGGCGATATGACATCTCCTAAACATGCCCTACAGTGCCAGGTATTAATATTGTAATCTCAGAACCCGTGAAAGGTCCTCTTCAAGCCCCCTAATGTTCCAAGAGACAATTTTACATGTAGTCATCACGAAAATGGAAAAAGTCCAAGACCTTGTTCCGCTTCCAGCGAACATCACACAGACATGCCAGTGACACCCTGGATGTGGTAGGACTAGTTGATTCTTTCATTTATTGCAAGTTGTATTGGTACCATTGTGTACCCTATGATAGATTTTATTAGGTAAGTGGACTGGGTGAGTATAGTTATGCATTTGGTGGAGTTAGAGGAGTGACTTATTTTAAAACAAAATTTGGCGCTGTGCGCCCCGCTGAACTTTTCCGGGGGGAAAGGGGGGGATGCTGAGTCCTTGCTCTAGGTGCTGGAAAGCCTAGCTACACCTCTGCCAGGTTGTGCTGCGATCCCGTTCCGTGTCCACTTCCGGGATTTTGTGCATGTGGTCCTTGCCTCGGGTTAGAACCCACAGTGCATGCTTCAGTCTGAATCTCTCGCCATAGCACTAGCAAGAGATTCAGACTTGCAGCACAACACGGATAACCCCTTTAGGTGCATACTGCAGTTTATGGCGCGCTCTTCAATGGGAAATCTAATTGCTGTTGCTTCCAAGATGGTGCCATACCTCCTCCCTCACCTGGTTCAAAAGACCATGCTGCCGACATGGAGAAATTAGGCTCTACTCAACAAGATCTGTTGTACCAGCCAAATGGTAGGAGGAACGGACTACTAGCTATTGAAGTGGCCAAACGATTCCCTTCAGACATTCCAACTACTTTATCAGCTAGCGTGCAGGCCACCTTAAACTGCAGGAGGAAGTGGTGCTACAAGATCACATGCTCTCAGTGGACAAACAGCGCACAGCATTGAAGACTTGGAAAACCACTTCTGCAGGAGGAATTGGATATTGGTCAGACAGTTCCCCTGAAAGACTTGCTCCAACTTTGTGACATTACACTACCACAGGCCTAAGTTCTACAAGACAAAAGTGGAGTCCACCGGATTGGGCCTTCTCAGGACTTAAATAACAAACCGGCTCTGAACCAAAATAACTGCCCGAGGCAGGTTATTACCAAGTACTTTGACTATGCTTACAAGGAAAACATACTAAGGGCCTATAGAGCTTATAGAGAGCCCTTGATCTTGAGAGGATGCAAAATTCTGGTATTTGCAGATTATTCTTTAGAAGTCACTAAAAAGAGTAGAGCTTTCAGCAATATCTGCTCCCTCCAATATCCAACTGATCTACCGGCTGTACTTCGGGTATTTAAAACAGATAGATCCTACCAGCAGTTCCAAGATCCAGTGGAAGCTGATGCTTTTTTTGATCAAGACGTTATGGACAAGAGCTCTGACTAGCGGATCTCATCACAGACCAGATCCCCAGCCTCAGCACCATCGACCCAAGATTGGACCCGCACGCCAACATCCTCAACTACAAGATCTACAGATTCACCAATGGCTCAACAACACCATATGGGAAAGCAAGGCAAAGCTCCAAAAAAGCATTGAACTACCGGTATACTGTTACATGGATAACTGGGACATTTTTATTTTACTGTCTTATATAGTTCGGGTAGAGTCTCCTGTTGATATACTGCATTCTTTGATTTCAGGTCCTAGTTTAGTAATTATATATCTCTCATCAGGATCATAACGTGAAATGTTAGAGGTTTCATTCCCCCAATAAATGCATGAAAGTATTACGACATTTAAAGCACTTAATGATGGATGTAGATGTACTACAGAAGATGCACCTGCAGCAGGCTGAGGACCTCAAGAATGCGAAAGCTATGGGTTGTAGCAGTATACGGCTGCCCAACAGTAAATAGCAAAGCAGGGGTTCTAGAGCTTACTAGCAAACCCCTTTCACATATGGTACATTCTTTAGAAGCAGATGATACAGGAAAGCTGGTGCAATAGCAATCCCTCGTCCTCATTCAGTAAAGGAGATCGCTGCATGTAAAGGGAGGAGGTGTTATCAGCGATTGGTAGCATTGTGTGTATGTGTGCATAGAGAGAAAGGCGTCAGTCACTGATAACACCTCCCTCCTGTACTGAGAGCTGTTCACAGGTAGCAGAATTGCCAACCTTCCCTTTAAATTTTTCTGGACAACTGAACCAAAGATCACAGATAGCCCAAAATATTTACCCAACCCTTTTAAGAGACCATGCCCCCAAAATGCTCTAAACATACTGCCCTTGAATCACAGAATTAAAGGGATTATCCAGTAGTTAAAAATAAAATATGGCAGCAGCATGTGGGAAAAGAATCCACAATTCTCAGCTCCATCAGTTTATAAACCAGCAGCGGCAGAAGAGAACGGACCAGAGTTACATGGAATGGCCCTGAAGAAAGGTGTGAGTATAACATGCATGTGTCAAATTGTTGGTCGAACCAAACCCTCCCCCCGCAGCAATAAAGGGGTTGTGCAGCCGGTTTGAATTGATCGGTGGGGGTCTGACACCTGGCACCCCTGCAGATCAGCTGTTTGAAGAGGAGGCAGAGCTCCATGTGAGAGCTACTCCCTCTTCATTACACTGCACGTCATCTTGGAAGTGCAGGAAGCTTGTACTGGTAATTACACTGCACCGCTGCTAAAAGAGAGACGATGTGCAGTGTAACAGAGGAAGCAGCGCTCACATGGAGCACCGCCAATGCCCCTAAATACTACAGTGTAGAAATAATAGTACCATACAGATAGTCCCCTATAGTAACAGTGCTCCCCAAAATCCCACTAACACTAATCATTCTCTCCAAGAAAGCCCTCATTAGTAATAGTGCCCCAGTAGTGATAATGCTCCATCAAAGTAGCCATTTTAGCAGTAGTGGCCTCCAAATTGTGCCAAATAATTATAACACTTCCCAATTATACCCCTGGTAATAGTAATAATAGATACTTTCCTCATAGTGCCTCCTATAGTAATAAAGCACCCCTATAGTGTCTGAGCAGTAAAATTGCCCTCAGTGTCCCCAATAGTGATAAAGATCCACATAGTGTCCGCGGTATTGATAAAGACTGTAGGACGCACACCTCTTTCAGGTCAGCCTGTTTTTGTGGACTGTCCATGAATCTATGGACGGTTGGCAACCCTGGCAGGAAGTGGAAAAAGCAAATATAAATGTATAAATGACAGGTTTTAGAAAAGTACACATCAATTTGCTCAGCTTCTCCTGCTCTATAACACGCTGCCGGCAGATTGCATTGCATTTTGTGGTGATCGGTCCTCTTTAAAGGGGTTGTCCAGCTCTGAAACACTTTTCAGCAGTTTCCCCATCCTGATGCAGCCAATGCCTGGAACATGCTGCCTGGAGATAAGTCTCCTCTGCAACCAGTGAGGATGGATGAACAGGAGCCAGGGTGCAGGACTGGCTCGTTCGGTCCACATTCAGTGATGACATGCCCCCCGTTTGGTATGTCACTGGGTCATATGCCACTTGGGGGACACATCACCTATGACTGGCCGCAGCGACATATGGACAAGTTTAGTCTGTTATGTTGCTGGTGAGATCGTATGTGCCCAATCAAAAATTCTTATTGCTATTTGTCTGGTGCATTAGACCTCTGGTCAAGCGGGATTTATGGCCATAATACATGAGTAAAAGCTTCACTGTATTACACTCGCCTGAAAAAGGCCTTTATGGGGATCTGTCACCAAACACTCCACAAACCCGGTGGTAAAATAATTCAGATAAACATTTCCATTGCAAACTATGAGATATTGCTGCTGAACAGGAACAATGTTTAGAACACTGCAATCTCATATGTCATTCTGTCACTCCAGCCACTTGATCTAGTTCTTAAGGTACTCATACATACAGTCATGTGAAAAAATTAGGACACCCTTTGAAAGCATGTGGTTTTTTGTAACATTTTTAATAAATGGTTATTTCATCTCCGTTTCAACAATACAGAGAGATTAAAGTAATCCAACTAAACAAAGAAAACTGAAGAAAAGTCTTTTCAAGATCTTCTGTAAATGTCATTCTACAAAAATGCCTATTCTAACTGAGGAAAAAGATAGGACACCCTTGCCCCTAATAGCGAGTGTTACCTCCTTTGGCTGAAATAACTGCAGTGAGACGGTTCTTGTAGCCATCTACCAGTCTTCGACATCGGTCTGAGGAAATTTTACCCCACTCCTCAATGCAGAACTTTTTCAGATGTGAGATGTTTGAGGGGTTTCTTGCACGTACAGCCCTTTTCAAGTCACCCCACAGCATCTCAATGGGATTCAAATCTGGACTTTGACTTGGCCATTCCAGGACTCTCCATTTCTTCTTTTTCAGCCAATCTTTGGTTGATTTACTAGTATGTTTTGGGTCATTGTCATGTTGCATGGTCCAGTTCCGCTTCAGCTTTAATTTTCTAACTGATGGTCTCACATGTTCTTCAAGCACCTTCTGATACACAGTAGAATTCATCGTGGATTCTATGATGGTGAGCTGACCAGGTCCTGCTGCAGCAAAGCAGCCCCAAACCATGACACTTCCACCTCCATGCTTCACAGTTGGTATGAGGTTCTTTTCTTGGAATGCTGTGTTTGGTTTACGCCAAACATGTCCTCTGCTGTTGTGTCCAAATAATTCAATTTTGGACTCATCTGTCCAAAGAACATTATTCCAGAAGTCCTGGTCTTTGTCAACTTTATCTCTGGCAAATGTCAGTCTGGCCTTGATGTTTCTCTTGGAAAGCAAAGGTTTCCTTCTTGCACACCTCCCATGCAAGTTAAACTTGTACAGTCTCTTTCTGATTATAGAGGCATGTACTTCTACATCAACAGTAGCCAGAGCCTGCTGTAGTTCTCGAGATGACACTTTAGGGTTTTTGGAGACCTCTTTTAGCATCTTGCGGTCTGCTCTTGGGGTGAACTTGCTGGGGCGACCAGTCCTGGGCATGTTGGCAGTTGTTTTGAAAGCCCTCCACTTGTAGACTATCTTCCGGACAGTGGAATGGCTGATTTCAAAATCTTTTGAGATCTTTTTAAATCCCTTCCCAGACTCATAGGCTGCTACAATCTTTTTTGTGAAGTCCTCTGACAGCTCTTTTGCTCTCACCATGGTGCTCACTCTCACTTCAACAGTCAGGAGCACACCAAACTAAATGTCTGAGGTTTAAATAGGGCAAGCCTCATTCAACATGCAGAGTAACGATCTACTAATTATGTGCACCTGGTGTGAGATCTGAGCCAATTTAAGAGGGAATACATGTGAGGGTGTCCTATCTTTTTCCTCAGTTAGAATAGGCATTTTTGTAGAATGACATTTACAGAAGATCTTGAAAAGACTTTTCTTCAGTTTTCTTTGTTTAGTTGGATTACTTTAATCTCTCTGTATTGTTGAAACGGAGATGAAATAACCATTTATTAAAAATGTTACAAAAAACCACATGCTTTCAAAGGGTGTCCTAATTTTTTCACATGACTGTAGTAGATTAGTGTTAGCGGAACCCACCAATTTCTGCAGGGCTGGCCGTCCACTGATTGTGTATGGGGGTATCCCAGTAAGGACTGGGTTGCTGGATTTCAACATGCCCAATCCTTTTGTTCTCAGGAAAGAAGAGTAGCTGAATGATTGATGTGCCTGTCATCTCTCCACTACCCTGAGTGAAGATGCACCTTTGTAGTATACTGGAGTAAACTCTGTATTTCTGTCTCTTTATTAGATGCCCATTAATATCAATACTTTTTGCTGCTGCTGCTGACAGATCTTATCGTTGCGTATCAGGGGCAGACTGAAAACTTAAAGTGCCCCAGGAAAAATAAAAATAAAATGGCTCCCAGGTTGTAGGAGATTCCAAATTGACAGAAGGCAGGGCCAATGTAAGTAGGCAGGGCCAGCAATACTGTAGTGCAGCACAAAATACTGAACCAGCAGAACCAAATAAACAATGCAGCACAAAATACTGCTGCCCCCGCTAAAGCATTCAACTATCACCACCCTGAGGAAGGCTATACAGTTGAATACAGGAGGGAACTCTCTTCTGCCAGCCAGGTGCATAAATACCAGATGCTCCAAGCATTAAAGGGGTTATCCCATTACTAATGTAAAAAATGAAAATCGGACATCATATAGTCCATGACAAACTCTTTCTAAGGCTACTTTCACACCAGCGTTTTCGCTTTCCGCTATTGAGATACATTATAGCAGTGTTTCCCAACCAGTGTGCCTCCAGCTGTTGCAAAACTACAACTCCCAGCATGCCCGGACAGCCTTTGGCTGTGCGGGCATGCTGGGAGGTGTAGTTTTGCAACAGCTGGAGTAGGGCTGAAACGATTACTCGATTAAATCGAGTAATTCGACACAAAAAAATCCTCGATGCAAATTTTTTGCATCGAAGATTTGTTTGTGTCATGTGACCACGGAGCGGGAGTGAAGCGCTTGCTATTACTCCCGCTCCGTGGTCTCCCGCTGCGCTTGGAATACTCACCTTTCCAGCAGGGGGCCTCTGGACACTTCACAGCACGTCCATGGTCCCGCGCTGCTCTGACCTCCTGACGTACGTACGTACGCACGCCGTGACCTGACGCACTGTGTGATGTCAGGCGCAGAGCAGCGCGGAACGATGGAGTGTCCGCAGCGCCCCTGCTGAAAAGGTAAGTTAGTGAAACCGAGGGGGTGGGGGCGCGACTAAGGCCGGGCGCCTGGAGTGCACAGCGTCATAGTAACCAATGACACAGTGCAATACGGGTGTCAGGAGGAGCATGGCAGCAGAGATTATGGCACTTGGTGGGAAGGAGAGCTGATGGCATTGGTGGGAAGGAGAGCTGATGGCACTGGGGGGGAACAGAGCTGATGGCACTGGGGGGGAACAGAGCTGATGGCACTGGGGGGGAACAGAGCTGATGGCACTGGGGGGGAACAGAGCTGATGGCACTGGGGGGGAACAGAGCTGATGGCACTGGGGGGGAACAGAGCTGATGGCACTGGGGGGGAACAGAGCTGATGGCACTGGGGGGGAACAGAGCTGATGGCACTGGGGGGGAACAGAGCTGATGGCACTGGGGGGGAACAGAGCTGATGGCACTGGGGGGGAACAGAGCTGATGGCACTGGGGGGGGAACAGAGCTGATGGCACTGGGGGGGAACAGAGCTGATGGCACTGGGGGGGAACAGAGCTGATGGCACTGGGGGGGAACAGAGCTGATGGCACTGGGGGGGAACAGAGCTGATGGCACTGGGGGGGAACAGAGCTGATGGCACTGGGGGGGAACAGAGCTGATGGCACTGGGGGGGAACAGAGCTGATGGCACTGGGGGGGAACAGAGCTGATGGCACTGGGGGGGAACAGAGCTGATGGCACTGGGGGGGAACAGAGCTGATGGCACTGGGGGGGAACAGAGCTGATGGCACTGGGGGGGAACAGAGCTGATGGCACTGGGGGGGAACAGAGCTGATGGCACTGGGGGGGAACAGAGCTGATGGCACTGGGGGGGAACAGAGCTGATGGCACTGGGGGGGAACAGAGCTGATGGCACTGGGGGGGAACAGAGCTGATGGCACTGGGGGGGAACAGAGCTGATGGCACTGGGGGGGAACAGAGCTGATGGCACTGGGGGGGAACAGAGCTGATGGCACTGGGGGGGAACAGAGCTGATGGCACTGGGGGGGAACAGAGCTGATGGCACTGGGGGGGAACAGAGCTGATGGCACTGGGGGGGAACAGAGCTGATGGCACTGGGGGGGAACAGAGCTGATGGCACTGGGGGGGAACAGAGCTGATGGCACTGGGGGGGAACAGAGCTGATGGCACTGGGGGGGAACAGAGCTGATGGCACTGGGGGGGAACAGAGCTGATGGCACTGGGGGGGGAACAGAGCTGATGGCACTGGGGGGGGAACAGAGCTGATGGCACTGGGGGGGGAACAGAGCTGATGGCACTGGGGGGGGAACAGAGCTGATGGCACTGGGGGGGGAACAGAGCTGATGGCACTGGGGGGGGGAACAGAGCTGATGGCACTGGGGGGGGAACAGAGCTGATGGCACTGGGGGGGGAACAGAGCTGATGGCACTGGGGGGGGAACAGAGCTGATGGCACTGGGGGGGGAACAGAGCTGATGGCACTGGGGGGGAACTGATGCACTTGGGCTGATCGCACAGTGGGGAACGAAGGGTGTTGGGGACTAATGGCAGGGGGTCTGATGAGTTTTTATAAAGGAAAACAGTCTATTAATTATTTTTTTCTTATTAGATTACTCGATGAATCGTAAAAAATAATCGATAGAATACTCGATTACTAAAATAATCGTTTACTGCAGCCCTAAGCTGGAGGCACACTGGTTGGGAAACACTGCATTATAGGATCTGAATAGCGGAAGAAAGCGCTTCAGTTTTGTCCCCATTCATTGTCAATGGGGACAAAACTGAATTGAAGCAAACAGAGTGCGCCAGAATGCATTCCAATAACACACAAATGCGCAGCAAGCAGCATTTTTGAGTGCGTCCTGGAATGGATGGTGACGGATCCGTTTTCTCTGACACAAAAGGAAACGGATCTGTCCCCAGTTGACTTAAAAAGACGGATCCATCATGGCTATTTTAGAGACAATACAACCGGATCCGTTCATAACGGATGCAGATGGTTGTATCCATGATGGATCCAGCAAAAACGCTGGTGTGAAAGTAGCCTAACAAAGCTAGAACCAGCCCTGTACCTCACATGGATCCAGAGATCTCCCCATTCATTGCTCTGCTAGATTTATATCATGCTGACAGCTCAAGGGGAGAGTCTTTTCTACTGCAGCTAAGGGGGCGTGTCTCAGCTCTCCCTATCACAGCTCAGGAGGCAGTTGAATTATGAAACTGAGCATGTGCGGCTATCTCAGTGAGCAGTACAAAGAAATAAGAAAAAAAAAACAGCAGGTGGCGCTATACAGATATATTTTAAATTATATACAATTACAAAACTATTATGATCCAGGTGCTGGTTTGATAACTGTACAATATTTTTCGTGGGACAACCCCTTTAACCCCTTAAGGACTTAAGGCGTACCGGTACGTCCTAAGTTTAAATCGAGATTGCGGAGCTGCGGGGGTTAATCCGAACAGGATGCCGGCCTAAATCATACAGCTGGCATCCTGTCACAACGCCAGGGGGGGTCATGTGACCCCCCCCCCCCCCCCGTATCGGCGATCACCGCAAACTGCAGGTCAATTCAGACCTGCGGTTTGCTTCGCTTTCTGCAGTTTCTGATCCGCGGGGATCAGAAACTTTAGTGTGCCTAAAATATCAATTTTGCACCCCCCCCTGCACGATTTTTTGCCGGCGGGTGGTGCGGGGGGTTGTGGGCGGTGCGGGAGGCGGGTGGTGCGGCAGGCGGGATCGCGATCCCCCACCCGCCTCCTCTTGAAAATTCGTTGGTGGCCAGTAGGGATCGACCGATTATCGGTTTTACCGATATTAATCGGCCGATATTGAGGATTTTGAACGTTATCGGTATCGGCATCTATTTTGCCGATATTCCGATAACGTATTGGGAACACAGAACGCGATGCTCTCAGAGAGGAGACAAGAGGAGGGGAGGGGCTGTGGCTGCTGCGCCACCAATGAAGATGAGTCTTTCATTAATTCATATACAGGAGGCGGGAGCTGGCTGCAGAATCACATAGCCGGCTCCCGACCTCTATGAACGGCAGCTGCGGTCCGCGGTAGTTAACCCCTTAGGTGCCGCAGATCGCAGCTTCCGCTCATAGAGGTCGGGAGACGGCTATGTGACTCTGCAGCCAGCTCCCGCCTCCTGTATATGAATGAGAGACTTATGTTCATTGGTGGCGCAGTGCGCCCCCCCAAGCCCCCTAGTATTAATCATTGGTGGCGCAGTGCGCCCCCCACCCCCATCCCAATAGTAAAAACATTGGAGGCGCAGTGCGCCCCCCCACCCACCTAAGCCTTCCCCCCCCCCCAGTATTAATCATTGGTGGCAGTGTCCAGAGGATCCCCTCTACCCTGCTCCTCCGATCGGAGCCCCAGCTGTGTAATCCTGGGGCTCCGATCGGTTACCATGGCAGCCAGGACGCTATTGAAGCCCTGGCTGCCATGTTCAGCTCCCTGCTGCTGTGTGCACAAAGCACAGAGCAACAGGGACAGTGTGAGCTCCTATTCACCCTGATAGAGATCTATCAGGGTGAATAGGACAAGGGTTCTAGTCCCTAAGGGGGCTAAAAGTTTGTAAAAAAAAAAAAAAACACACAAAAATATCAAGTATAAATGAAAAAGATTTAAAAAAAAAATAATAAACGTTAACAATAAACATTAATTTTCAGCAGATTTGTGTAGGAAATTTTTTTTTTCCTCAAAAATAAAAATACCCAGAATATCGGTAGAAATTATCGGCTATCGGCCTGAAAATTGACAAATTATCGGTATCGGTCCTAAAAAATCAATATCGGTCGATCCCTAGTGGCCAGTGGTTATACCAGAGTGTCTGCACATTGCTGACACTCTGGTATAAACGGCTGACATCTGTGCAGATGTCAGCCGTTTAACCTTTTCGATACCGCGGTCCGTACGGACCGCTGTATGGAAAAAGTTAACAGTAAGATGGAGCTCCCTCCCTCTCCCATCGGGGGGCTGCTGTGCCTTTGCAGCCCCCCGATGGAGAGAGCCCCCAGACAGCCCCCCTCCTTACCCTTCCCCGTCTGCGAAGTTGTGTCCACAACTGAGCAGATGGGAAAGGTTCCCATGGCAACAGGACGCCTTCTCAGGCATCCTGCTGTCCATGGTGCTGAACAGATCTGTGCTAAAGGCATAGATCTGCTCAGGCAAAGTGTAAGTAAAATACAGTACAAAACACTATATAGTGTACTGTACTGTATTATACAGACATCAAACCCACTGGATCTTCAAGAACCAAGTGGGTCTGGGTCAAAAAAAAAGTTAAGTGAAAAAAAGTAAAAATCAAAAAACTAATTTATTACTGATTAAAAATGAAAAAAATAACATTCCCTACACGTTTGGTATCGCCGCATCCGTAACGACCTGATCTATAAAATGGTCATGTTACTTTCCCAGCACGGTGAACGCCATAAAAATAGTTTTTTTTTAAATTATTAGGAAATTTAAATTTTGCCCACCTTACTTCCCAAAAAAGGTAATAAAAGTGATCAAAAAAGTCGCATGTACGCCAAAATAGTACCACTCAAACCGTCATCTCATCCCGCAAAAATCATACCCTACCCAAGATAATCGCCCAAAAACTGAAAAAACTATGGCTCTTAGACTATGGAAACACTAAAACATGATTTTTTTTGTTTCAAAAATGAAATCATTGTGTAAAACTTACATAAATAAAAAAAAATTGTATACATATTAGGTATCGCCGCATCCGTGACAACCTGCTCTATAAAATTACCACATGATCTAACCTGTCAGATGAAGGTTGTAAATAACAAAAAAAGTGCCAAAAAAGCTATTTCTTGTTACCTTGCCGCACAAAAAAGTGTAATATAGAGCAACCAAAAATCATATGTACCCTAAACTAGTACCAACAAAACTGCCACCCTATCCCGTAGTTTCTAAAATGGGGTCACTTTTTTGGAGTTTCTATTCTAGAGGTGCATCAGGGGGGCTTCAAATGGGACATGGTATCAAAAAAAACAGTCCAGCAAAATCTGCCTTCCAAAAACCGTATGGCATTCCTTTCCTTCTGCGCCCTGCCGTGTGCCCGTACAGCAGTTTACGACCACATATGGGGTGTTTCTGTAAACTACAGAATCAGGGCCATAAATAATGAGTTTTGTTTGGCTGTTAACCCTTGCTTTGTAACTGGAAAAAAAATATAAAAATGGAAAATCTGCCAAAAAAGTGAAATTTTGAAATTGTATATTGAAGTGAATGGGGCTGAGCTGCGATATCAAGCACAACTGCTATACAATGTACTGTGCTATGCTTGGTGAGCAAGGAGAAGGCCATGGCACTGTAAGCGCCTGTACCTTCTCAAACAGCTGATTAGCTGGGGTGCCGGGTGTTAAACCCACCACTGATCAGATACTGATGACATGTCATTATAAAAATCTCAGAAAACCCTTTTAACCACCTAACTGTTCTGCCCGAGCTCAGCACAGCCTGTGGGAAAAGTACCTAACTGTTCTGCCTGAGCTGAGCTCGGCCAGAAGTGGAGGGCTGCTTTAGCTGCTGATATCTCCTGAATGGTAGCAGCTAGAAGCATGGTACTGGTCTTGTTTGAAAGTAAAATGACAGCAAGCTAAACAGGAGATATCACTGTTAGAAATCTAGTCGGGAATAATTGCAGGTAAAGCCTGCTTTTACTTTCATTTTCAACTGTATTTACTGCATCCCGATTTCTAACAGTGATATCTTCTCATGTACTGAAGATAATGCCGTCATTCTGGCATTGTTTGAAAGCTTGGAATGTCAGCTTTCAAACAATACAAAGCTAGCTATCAACTAAACCAGAGATCTGAGCAGCTAATGCAGCCCTCCCCCTCCACAGTCTGGAAGAGGAGGGGGAGCAGTTGCAGAACTGTCAGATGCAGGAGGAAAGGAAAAAAATAGTAAAAAAATATATATATAGAAATGCGGCATCATCAACACTGTAGTGACCCACATAATAAAATTATATTCCGTGGATGCCATAAAATCCACAAAATAATGTAAAAATTGCTGTTTTTCTATCTTTCACCTTAAACATAAAATAATAAAAGTTATTTACTACACTATATATACCCCAAAATGGTTCCTAAAAAAAAACTACAACTAATCCTGCAAAATAAAAAGATAAAAACTAGAAGAAAAAAAAAAAAAAGTTATGATTGCTAAAAACACAAAGGGGAAAATAATATTGGTCCTTAAAGGGAACCTGTCACCTGGATTTGGGGTATAGAGCTGAGGACATGGGTTGCTAGATGGCCACTAGCACATCCGCAATATCCAGTCCCCATAGCCCTGTGTGCTTTTATTGTGGAAAAAAAAACGATTTGATACATATGCAAATTAACATTAAAGAGTCATATCTTACTTGTGTGACCAGAGAAGAGTCATATCTTCAAGCTTTGACTCATCTCAGGTTAATTTGCATATGTATCAAATCGGTTTTTATACACAATAAAAGCACACAGAGCTATGGGGACTGGGTATTGCGGATGTGCCAGCGGCGATCTAGCAACCCATGTCCTCAGCTCTATACCCAAAATCCCGGTGACAGGTTCCCTTTAAGGCTAAAATTAATTATGTCACTAAGGGGTTTGAAATGCAATAGTGTCCCCTGAGTTGTGCGCCCACAAGATTTACTCCAAACACACATTAAAAATCTACAAAAAAAAAAAAGTGCATTTTTGGGAGAAATTAACGTGACTGTTAGGAGGTTAATGATCTTGATCTCTACAATATAAAAGTTAAATAAAGAGGGATAAAAATAAAAATAAAAATACTACATTTTACATTTTCTAATCAAAGAAACAATCTGGTAGGGAGACAATAAGGAGATTTTTGTATAACTTACCAGTAAAATCTCTTTCTCGCTCTTCATTGGGGGACACAGGAACCGTGGTTATAGCTATGTCCTCTAGGAGGCGTTGACACTAGTAAAAGCTGTTAGCTCCTCCCCTGGCAGCTATACCCCCTCCAGCCTGGAGAGAGAGCTTCAGTTTGTGAACAAAAACATGGAACACCAAACAAGCCAAAAGACCCAACAGGGTCCTAACCAGCAACAGCCACAGTGTGGCCGAACAACAATACTGGGTGGGTGCTGTGTCCCCCAATGAAGAGCGAGAAAGAGATTTTACTGGTAAGTTATACAAAAATCTTCTTTTCTCGCCCATATTCATTGGGGGACACAGGAACCGTGGGACGTTCAAGAGCAGTCCACGGGGAGGGAAAAAAAAACACAGACCCATGGAAGCAAGCGTACCTGCTGGTAGCTAAGAACTGCCGCCTGCAAGACCTTGCGGGCTAAGCAGCGGCCGCCGATGCACAAGAATGCACCTGGAAAAATTTAGTGAATGTGTGTAAGGAGGACCGGTAACCGCGTTACACAACTGCGCAGCCGAGGCGCGATGCCTCATAGCCCAAGAAGCGTCCACCGCTCAGTGGAGCGAGCCATGACCCTAAGGGCGGAACCCCGAACTGATGTGGAATGTTACAGCATTTGCAGACCGAATCCATTGTGCAATTGCCACCACGGATGACAAAAAAGGGGTTCCGTACGCCGGAAGGGACTGGAGGCTGCCAATAATTACGTAACTCCCTGCCCTAGGGAGTGAAGGAGAGGGACAGTGAAGGAAGGACAATTTCTACATTGATGTGGAAGACAGAGACCACCTTCGGGAGAAAAAAAAAAGGAATGGACCGGAGAAACGCCTTATCCTTGTGAAGACCCAGGAAGGGTTCTCTACAAGAGAGCACCCCCAACTCGAACACCCATCTGATGGATGTGAGAGTCACAAGAAAAAATAAAAACTACCTTCTAGGACAGGAGCCGGAAAGATATCTCCCCAAGGGCTCAAAGGGAGAAGACTGGAACGCTGAGAGAACTATATTCAGATCCCAAGACGGTAAAGGACGGTACGGAGGAACCGTATGTGCCACTCCTTGAAGGAAGGTTACCCTGGGCACCAGGGGAAGCCATGCCGTCAACCAAGACCCTAACTGCCGATGTAAGACCGGAACCTAAAAGAAGGTCGTCTCTGAGTGGCAGTGACAAGGGACATCTCCAGAAGCAGAACAAGATCGGCGTACCATGCACGACGGGGCCAATCCGGAGTGACTAGGATTTGTCGGAATTCCCTCCATCTGATCCTCCGTAGAACCCTGGGTAAGAGAGAAGAAACACGTAAGGAGGGAGAACTCCCGCCAAGGAGATGTCAGGGCATCCATGTCGTATGCTTCCAGAACTCTTGCTCGGGAGAGAAGGTGGGGAGCTTTCGTGTAGATACCGTTAGCACACCCACAACAATGGAAGGAGTCCCCATAGAAGGAGGGATGTGGAGGGGGCCACAGCCCACCAGTCGGGACCGGAGCGTGCCTGGAATGGAAGGCCACTAAAAGAATACCCCGTGCAGATGCAGATGAGGGAAGGTAGTAACATAGGAACTACCAAGGTATGGAACGTGTCTATGAATCATGATCCAGAGGAGGAAAGGGACAGGGGAAGAATAAGCTAGGTCCAAGCCCATTTCCCGTAGAGACTGGCGCTATACAGAAGTAGCCAAGGATTTTAGTTGTAGAAGAATCCATCACCTAACAAAAAACTGAACAGACAGACCCCAAGTATGTAGTGGTATGCAATACCGCTCCCACAGAAATAGCCAGTGCTCGCCCAGTCAGCGCAAAAAAAACTGAGAGGGAGGCCTGAGACTATCCGTAGAAGCCACGTACCATAATGCCCCAGTTTAAGTAGAGCAACGTTAAAAAAAACTCTACCTGGAACGGCGCTGAACAGAAGCAACTGGCAATCTGGCGCCAGGGTAGGGCCCCTACCTGAGGGGATGTCCCACTGCAGCGACCACAAACTCGAGCATTAGTTGCACCTGTGGAGGAGAACACGCTGTAGCTGCTACCAGAGCACCAGCATAACCACTTCCCCAGAGAAGGAGGAGTGGTGGATAGAGAATACAGGCAATAAAGCACTTGACTTTCTGGAACGTACTCACCATATATGTGCAATGGTGTACGCACTACTACTGATGCGGACAATATCATGACCGACTGGAACAATGAAGTCTCATGTAGATGGGGGTCTCTAGGACACAAGTGATGCTAGTAAACCCCCTGAGAAGACAGAGGAGTTATAATCATGGCCAAAACAGCACCAAACGAACATAATTAAAATAGCCACCGTACCACTGGCGGCACTCATAGCACTATAGTAAGACTACCGGGCACCGTCAAGTACCAACTGTTGAATTGCCGTATCTGAAGATATTCAGTTATTCCCCCGCTAGTGGATCACTTGCGAAAGGGGGTAAGGCAGGCAGGAAGCACAGTGATGTGTAACACTCCGGCTATGGGAGGATAGCGCAACAGTCGGACCGTATCCAATGGTGGTGCAATTACCCTACCTATGGAAGGTGTAATCAGTACTTAAGCCAGTGGTAGGGAAAATACCCCACCTAAGAAGGGTTAATGCCCACGGCGAAAACTAGTGCATATGGCAAGTCCTGTACCCTGTGGGAGTGCAATTAACACCTAAGTAAGGGGGTAATGCATACAGCACACCTCGTAACCAGTGAGGATGTCATCCTGCCACCTGTGGAAGGAGCTAATGAATACGGCAGGTACTGAACCCAGTAGAGATGCAATTTCACCACCTACAGAAGGGGGAATGTACAGTCGTGGCCAAAAGTTTTGAGAATGATACAAATATTAGTTTTCACAAAGTTTGCTGCTAAACTGCTTTTAGATCTTTGTTTCAGTTGTTTCTGTGATGTAGTGAAATATAAATTACACGCACTTCATACGTTTCAAAGGCTTTTATCGACAATTACATGACATTTATGCAAAGAGTCAGTATTTTCAGCGCATAACATAAGAAGGAAAGATAGATCACTAAGCACTCGAGCATGCGCAACAATATATGATGTAAGTGACCAGAAAGAGGACCGGACGTAAGCGCTTGAAAACCAGACAAGAGTGGAATCATTTAGGGCTTAGTAACTAAGTGCCTGAGCATGCCCAGTGATTAGATGGTATCTATGACCGGCACTAAGTCCGGACGCATGCGCATTGAGTTCGAAAAAATAGCAGAAAGAGTCACAAAGTCTTGGAGCATGCGCAAAGAACATAGGGCATGAATGACCGGCACTAAGTCCAGACGCAGGCGCCTTACCAACAAACGAGAATGGAGTATATCACCAGAGTGCTGGGGCATGCGCGATAAGGGAGAACTAGCGATTCCCACTATGTCTGTGCGCACGGACAGACGGCGCAGCTGAGTGTTGGTTAGTGGAGAGAGAGGTGGGAGGACCTAAACACCGAACACCTCATGGAACGCAAGTATTGATTGGCTGCAATACTCTAGTGAATAGCAACAGAGATGCACATAGGTCAATGCAGTTATGACACTCACTGGGAGGTTTTAAAAGCCTGGTCCCGCCCCCAACACAATCACTGCCCATACCCCTGAAGACGCCATGGCGAAACATGTCGGGGGGCAGTGTGTGTTATATGTGATTTTAGCCAGTGAGTGCAATGCTGAGCAAGAATGTATGACATGATTGGCAGTAACTTAGTGCACTGGGAGGACGCTCGATATCTATAGGTAGCGCACTGTGGAAATAACAGTGCGCACCTAAACTAACTGTGACAACTGGTTAACAGTGACAGTAGAAATAACTAAGAAAAATAGCTAGGGTGCCCCCCAGTGGCCTATAAGTATATACATACAAGATCACAATCGCAAGAGTGCAGGCACCAGTGACAATTTTAATGTGTGAGTTCTAGTTATATTTTTTATGGGTAAATAATAAACGTTAATTTTTAACATTGGCAATTTAGTAGCACGTGTCAACCTAGAGACAATTTATGGTCTTAGTGACCAATTGGAAAAATTTGGTATTTGCAGTGTTGGCCCTTCTTTTTCAGGACCTCTGCAATTCGACTGGGCATGCTCTCATTCAACTTCTGGGCCAATTCCTGACTGATAGCAACCCATTCTTTCATAATCACTTCTTGGAGTTTGTCAGAATTAGTGGGTTTTTGTTTGTCCACCCGCCTCTTGAGGATTGACCACAAGTTCTCAATGGGATTAAGATCTGGGGAGTTTCCAGGCCATGGACCCAAAATGTCAACGTTTTGGTCCCCGAGCCACTTAGTTATCACTTTTGCCTTATGGCACGGTGCTCCATCGTGCTGGAAAATGCATTGTTCTTCACCAAACTGTTGTTGGATTGTTGGAAGAAGTTGCTGTTGGAGGGTCTTTTGGTACCATTCTTTATTCATGGGTGTGTTTTTGGGCAAAATTGTGAGTGAGCCCACTCCCTTGGATGAGAAGCAACCCCACACATGAATGGTCTCAGGATGCTTTACTGTTGGCATGACACAGGAATGATGGTAGCACTCACCTTTTCTTCTCCGGACAAGCCTTTTTCCAGATGCCCCAAACAATCGGAAAGAGGCTTCATCGGAGAATATGACTTTGCCCCAGTCCTCAGCAGTCCATTCACCAAACTTTCTGCAGAAGATCAATCTGTCCCTGATGTTTATTTTGGAGAGAAGTGGCTTCTTTCTTGACACCAGGCCATCTTCCAAAAGTCTTCGCCTCACTGTGCGTGCAGATGCGCTCACACCTGCCTGCTGCCATTCCTGAGCAAGCTCTGCACTGGTGGCACTCTGATCCCGCAGCTGAATCCTCTTTAGGAGACTATCCTGGCACTTGCTGGACTTTCTTGGACGCCCTGAAGCCTTCTTAACAAGAATTGAACCTCTTTCCTTGAAGTTCTTGATGATCCTATAAATTGTTGATTGAGGTGCAATCTTAGTAGCCACAATATCCTTGTCTGTGAAGCCATTTTTATGCAACACAATGATGGCTGCACGCGTTTCTTTGCAGGTCACCATGGTTAACAATGGAAGTACAATGATTTCAAGCATCACCCTCCTTTTAACATGTCGTCTGCCATTTTAACCCAATCAGCCTGACATAATGATCTCCAGCCTTGTGCTCGTCAACATTCTCACCTGAGTTAACAAGACGATTACTGAAATGATCTCAGCAGGTCCTTTAATGACAGCAATGAAATGCAGTGGAAAGGTTTTTTTGGGATTAAGTTAATTTTCTTGGAAAAGAAGGACTATGCAATTCATCTGATCACTCTTCATAACATTCTGGAGCATATGCAAATTGCGATTATAAAAACTTAAGCAGCAACTTTTCCAATATTTATGTAATTCTCAAAACTTTTGGCCACGACTGTATACGTCCGGCACTGAAATCAGTGTTATTGTACTTAGTCCACCTATGACCGGGGACAATGTATAAGGTCAGTACTGTATCCCAAGTAGTGCAATTACTCCGCCAAGGAAGGGGGTAATGTCTGCGACAAGTGCTGCTGGCCACCGTAGAAGCAATCTTAGGAGATTGCTTCGGATTTATGTCGGGATCTGAATCAGTGAGTCGTCCCCCCCCACCTCCTTCGGACGGACCAGCTCCTGTGAGAGAGGGTGCGCCTAAGAGTGACCCGGGGAGGAAAGGAGGGGGTGTGGAGATGTTCGAGGAGAAGATGACCTGCTGCGGTCCGCCCCTCAGAATCTCGCCCCTGGCAGATGCGGACTGAGCAGGTGGGGGCTTAGCAACCATAACACCCAGGGGGTGGAATGGGAATTGCGGCGGCTAAGAATCATCAACCAAACGACCCCAGAGGGTGGATTGGGAAGTTCCAGTTGTCACCCACTGGAATTGCGCAGGTGGTGAATTATCAACCAAACGACCCAGGAGGGTGGATTGGGAATCCAGAGGTTCTCCACTGTATGGCACAGGTGGAGAATTATCCACCAAACGACCCAAAATGGTGGATTGGGAAGACAGAGGTCCCCTATTGAATTGCGCAGGCGGAGAATCATCAACTAAACGACCCAGGAGGGTAGATTGGGAATGTCAGAGATCCTCTATTGAAGTTGCGCTGGTGGAGAACTTTCAACCAAACGACCCAGAAGGGTGGACTAGGAAGTCAGGGGTCCTATTGAATTGCGCAGGGGGAGAATATAGACCAAACGACCCAGGAACGTCAGAGATCCTCCTTGATTGCGCAGGTGGAGGATTGTCAGCCAACGGCCCCGGGAATCCTGCAGGGTTCCCTGTATTGCGCAGGTGTACGCAGAAGTATCAGCCAAGCGGCCGAGTAGGGCGGATTTGGATTATGAGAGGTCCTCCTGACCGGAACAGGGTACGGGCCCAGTCTGTACCGCACGGTCATGATATGTGCTGAGGGGGGCCGGGGCCCGTATTAAATGCTTCCTTTTGGTGTTTTTTTATATGGAGAAGTATGAAGTAGGGCTGCACGATATGGGAATTTTGTGTGATTGCGATTAGGGCCCTAAAAATTGCGATATTGATATGCGATGCAATATTTTAAGGGAATTGTGCTAGAGGTCTATTTGCTTGGATTTTCCCATATGAGCCGCTGACGCGGCTGGGTATGACGCTGTTATGTGGGGGGGGGATCTGTGGAGGACGCTGTTATGTGGGGGGGGGATCTGTGGAGGACGCTGTTATGTGGGGGGGGGATCTGTGGAGGACACTTATGTGGGGGGGGGATCTGTGGAGGACACTTATGTGGGGGGGGGATCTGTGGAGGACACTTATGTGGGGGGGGGGTCTGTGGAGGACACTTATGTGGGGGGGGGGTCTGTGGAGGACACTTATGTGGGGGGGGATCTGTGGAGGACACTTATGTGGGGGGGGGATCTGTGGAGGACACTTATGTGGGGGGGGGGATCTGTGGAGGACACTTATGTGGGGGGGGGGATCTGTGGAGGACACTTATGTGGGGGGGGGGATCTGTGGAGGACACTTATGTGGGGGGGGGATCTGTGGAGGACACTTATGTGGGGGGGGGGTCTGTGGAGGACACTTATGTGGGGGGGGGATCTGTGGAGGACACTTATGTGGGGGGGGGGGCTGTGGAGGACACTTATGTGGGGGGGGGATCTGTGGAGGACACTTATGTGGGGGGGGATCTGTGGAGGACACTTATGTGGGGGGGGGGATCTGTGGAGGACACTTATGTGGGGGGGGGGGATCTGTGGAGGACACTTATGTGGGGGGGGGGGTCTGTGGAGGACACTTATGTGGGGGGGGATCTGTGGAGGACACTTATGTGGGGGGGGGATCTGTGGAGGACACTTATGTGGGGGGGGGATCTGTGGAGGACACTTATGTGGGGGGGGGGATCTGTGGAGGACACTTATGTGGGGGGGATCTGTGGAGGACACTTATGTGGGGGGGATCTGTGGAGGACACTTATGTGGGGGGGATCTGTGGAGGACACTTATGTGGGGGGGATCTGTGGAGGACACTTATGTGGGGGGGATCTGTGGAGGACACTTATGTGGGGGGGATCTGTGGAGGACACTTATGTGGGGGGGATCTGTGGAGGACACTTATGTGGGGGGGATCTGTGGAGGACACTTATGTGGGGGGGATCTGTGGAGGACACTTATGTGGGGGGGATCTGTGGAGGACACTTATGTGGGGGGGATCTGTGGAGGACACTTATGTGGGGGGGATCTGTGGAGGACACTTATGTGGGGGGGATCTGTGGAGGACACTTATGTGGGGGGGATCTGTGGAGGACACTTATGTGGGGGGGATCTGTGGAGGACACTTATGTGGGGGGGATCTGTGGAGGACACTTATGTGGGGGGGATCTGTGGAGGACACTTATGTGGGGGGGATCTGTGGAGGACACTTATGTGGGGGGGATCTGTGGAGGACACTTATGTGGGGGGGATCTGTGGAGGACACTTATGTGGGGGGGATCTGTGGAGGACACTTATGTGGGGGGGATCTGTGGAGGACACTTATGTGGGGGGGATCTGTGGAGGACACTTATGTGGGGGGGATCTGTGGAGGACACTTATGTGGGGGGGATCTGTGGAGGACACTTATGTGGGGGGGATCTGTGGAGGACACTTATGTGGGGGGGATCTGTGGAGGACACTTATGTGGGGGGGATCTGTGGAGGACACTTATGTGGGGGGGATCTGTGGAGGACACTTATGTGGGGGGGATCTGTGGAGGACACTTATGTGGGGGGGATCTGTGGAGGACACTTATGTGGGGGGGATCTGTGGAGGACACTTATGTGGGGGGGATCTGTGGAGGACACTTATGTGGGGGGGATCTGTGGAGGACACTTATGTGGGGGGGATCTGTGGAGGACACTTATGTGGGGGGGATCTGTGGAGGACACTTATGTGGGGGGGATCTGTGGAGGACACTTATGTGGGGGGGATCTGTGGAGGACACTTATGTGGGGGGGATCTGTGGAGGACACTTATGTGGGGGGGATCTGTGGAGGACACTTATGTGGGGGGGATCTGTGGAGGACACTTATGTGGGGGGGATCTGTGGAGGACACTTATGTGGGGGCGATCTGTGGAGGACACTTATGTGGGGGCGATCTGTGGAGGACACTTATGTGGGGGCGATCTGTGGAGGACACTTATGTGGGGGGGATCTGTGGAGGACACTTATGTGGGGGGGATCTGTGGAGGACACTTATGTGGGGGGGATCTGTGGAGGACACTTATGTGGGGGGGATCTGTGGAGGACACTTATGTGGGGGGGATCTGTGGAGGACACTTATGTGGGGGGGATCTGTGGAGGACACTTATGTGGGGGGGATCTGTGGAGGACACTTATGTGGGGGGGATCTGTGGAGGACACTTATGTGGGGGGGATCTGTGGAGGACACTTATGTGGGGGATCTGTGGAGGACACTTATGTGGGGGATCTGTGGATGGCACTGTTTTGGGGTGGATCTGTGGATGGCACTGTTTTGGGGTGGATCTGTGGATGGCACTGTTTTGGGGTGGATCTGTGGATGGCACTGTTATAGGGAATGTGTGCTACGACACATAGGGCCATGAGGGGAGCCAGCATAAGACACACATATAGCATCTTATGCTGGTCCCCCTCATGGCCCCGTGTGTCCCAAACTGCGCACATAACTGGCTTTGTGTGTAAAGTATTTTACTACTGTCTGAAACAATCTCTCTCCTATTGATAAAATGGCCAGCCTCTGTACTCACTTTCACTATGAATGCACTGCAGCGAGGAAGCAGGAGCGTGACTAAGTGACGTCAGTCACGCGCCGGCCAGCCAGCTCGCTGCCGTGCATTCATAGTGAAAGTGAGTACAGAGGCTGGCCATTTTATCGATAGGAGAGAGCTTGTTTCAGACAGTAGTAAAATACTTTACACACAAAGGCAGTTACGTGCGCGGGGCCCCTTCATACATAATCGCCGCATTTTCGGGTCGGCCAAATCGCCATATCGCATTTGGTGATTCGATTATTTTTTCGATATATCGTGCAGCCCTAGGAGGGGGAAGAGGTTAATACTTACCTAGTCCCGTGTACTCACCTAATCTTCTGTCCTGCCGCCATCTTCACCCTTCCTCTGTTCCAGCAGGGTCACCCCTTCAGCTACTGGCACCGTAGTGGCAGGACGCTGGAAAAAGGGGCTTAAATGGGTGACCCTTGTACTGGCGGGATGCAGGGGAGCGAGGCTGCCCTGGTCCACCTTGCCTTCTATGGGGGAGGCAGCAGTGCGGGTGACCGGCACTGGTGCAACTCGACCCCGGGAGAACAGGGAGGCGAGGGGTTCACTGTTTTCCCATCTGAAAAAGAAGGAAAGAAACAAAACTAAAATAAAAAATCTTCAGGAGATCCCTTGCCTCCTATTGACACTAGAAAAAACTGAAGCTCTCTCTCCAGGCTGGAGGGGGTATAGCTGCCAGGGGAGGAGCTAACAGCTTTTACTAGTGTCAACGCCTCCTAGAGGACATAGCTATACCCACGGTTCCGGTGTCCCCCAATGAATATGGGCGAGAAAATAATTATTCCTTCTACTCCTTTCCGGAGACCAGCGGCTATCTTCCTTTGATGGTTTTGTAAAGTGTTGTTGGCACATATCAATGAGTAATCGCTAACTGGCCAAAAATGTAAATTAGTAGATTGCATGGATAGCGGCTCGCTGGTATTGCAATATGGATAACGTGGGTGCTATGGCTGATTGGCTGTCCGAATAGCCAAAGTGCAATAGCTAAATATGTAAAAGAGAAAGCTGGCACTCTCACCCAGTTTGTATCAAACAATGGTATTTATTACATCACTTCCATATTAAAACTGAATAAATAAATAGACAGACGGTGTAAGGATAACCTCTTATAATAGTAACCACGGAGCTCTTGCTATGAGGATAAAGTATAAAATATACATTCTGCAGAGAATATCCTTTGTGACAGAAGTATTTATGTATAATAATATATGAAAAATAAAAAAGTTAGAAAAATGTAAAAAATGAAAAAAGTTAGAACAATTAAAATCTATCTATTCATTATCTACTATTATCTATTAATTTTTTATTTATTTGTTTCTAACTTTTATTTTTCATGGCCTACAGGGAGGTCATTATAGGAGGCATTATAACTTATTACCGCTAGGGGCTTTAAAGGGATGCCTTATAGAGGGGCCTTGTTACTGCTGGGGGGCACTATAGAGGGTTTTATTTCTACTAGCGTCCCTATGGGTGCATTAATAATATTGAGGGTATTATTATTATTATTATTAAGCACAATATGGAGGGCATTACCACTAAAGGAGTTGCTTTTGAGGTACTGTAGGGGGCACTATTAATATTGGAGGCAGTCTATTACTATGGGGGGGACTATCTTTATTGCAGTATAATTTCTATAGTGTAATATTTGGGGCCTTGGGGAGCACAGGGTACACAGTATTGGGGGTGGTAGCAGGATGACGATATTGGGACACCAGGAGGAGGAGAATGATAGAAAAGTGAGGAACCTAAGGTGTCTCTGTGCTGAACTCTGCAGAGACAAGACACAGCTGAAATCATTTATATATTACAAAAATTGTACTTATTAGTGCGGGGAGGGAGGGGCCCAATACTGAGCTTTGCTATGGGGCCCCATGATTTCTACGTTTGCCCCTATATGCAGGTGCACATGGCACTACTATATAATAAACAGACGTGATAATAAAGTGATGCAGTTTAAGGTACCTTTACACGAGGCGATGATCGGTATGATTGAGTGATGAACAAGTTGTTTCTTGGTGTAGTGAACGTTTCAACAGTGACCCTTTAGAAGTGCTGATTATGGTTCACAAAATCATAATTTCAATCACATATCCCATCGTGCTGCATTTACACAAAGTCAAATTTGAGTGTCGTGCGGTAAGAGATTCCTGTTTATGAAATCGTTAATGTCCAACGATGATTTTTGCTCCCACACAAATGAACCACCGAAAAATCTACCGATTGTCGCTCTCTCACTCATTGCTTTTACACCGCTTGATAATCGTGCAGTTATGCGCAATTTAGTGATAGTTTACAGGATAATCTCCTTGTGTACAGGTACCTTTAGTAATACTGCATGAAGACCCAATCAAGTTGTTAAGACTGGTGTTTCCTGGAGTATAAAGCTCCACATCTATTAAAGGGTTCTCTGAGACCACAAACCCCTTTTTTTTCTTATGGCCAGGCAGGGTACATGGGTTAAGAAAAAAGATCCACCTGTGATGTAGACAGCACATCGGTTTCAGTCCCAGTTCCGGGGACCAGAAGCAGTGGCGCTGCAGCCGGAGCATCGGTGACCCTGCCTAGAGATATGAGGGGAAAAACTATTGGCTGTATAACCTGAAACCTGGTGTAGGGGGTAAATTCTGATAAACCTGTCTGGCTGTAGAGGCCCTTCTATGTGAACAACTGGAAAATAAATTTAAATAGTTGTATACTGATATATATATACAGTACAGACCAAAAGTTTGGACACCTTCTCATTCAAAGAGTTTTCTTTATTTTCATGACTATGAAGGTATCAAAACTATGAATTAACACATGTGGAATTATATACATAACAAACAAGTGTGAAACAACTGAAAATATGTCATATTCTAGGTTCTTCAAAGTAGCCACCTTTTGCTTTGATTACTGCTTTGCACACTCTTGATGAGCTTCAAGAGGTAGTCCCCTGAAATGGTCTTCCAACAGTCTTGAAGGAGTTCCCAGAGATGCTTAGCACTTGGTGGCCCTTTTGCCTTCACTCTGCGGTCCAGCTTACCCCAAACCATCTCGATTGGGTTCAGGTCCGGTGACTGTGAAGGCCAGGTCATCTGGCGCAGCACCCCATCACTCTCCTTCATGGTCAAATAGCCCTTACTTTCAAAGTTTTCCCAATTTTTCGGCTGACTGACTGACTGACCTTAATTTCTTAAAGTAATGATGGCCAATCATTTTTCTTTACTTAGCTGCTTTTTTCTTGCCATAATACAAATTCTAACAGTCTATTCAGTAGGACTATCAGCTGTGTATCCACCTGACTTCTCCTCAACGCAACTGATGGTCCCAACCCCATTTATAAGGCAAGAAATCCCACTTATTAAACCTGACAGGGCACACCTGTGAAGTGAAAACCATTTCAGGGGACTACCTCTTGAAGCTCATCAAGAGAATGCCAAGAGTGTGCAAAGCAGTAATCAAAGCAAAAGGTGGCTACTTTGAAGAACCTAGAATATGACATATTTTCAGTTGTTTCACACTTGTTTGTTATGTATATAATTCCACATGTGTTAATTCATAGTTTTGATGCCTTCAGTGTGAATCTAAAATTTTCATAGTCATGAAAATAAAGAAAACTCTTTGAATGAGAAGGTGTGTCCAAACTTTTGGTCTGTACTGTGTATATATATATATATATATATATATATATATATATATATATCTCCAAGAAAAATGGCGGCACTGGCTTGAAAGGAGAAATCGGGTGCGCGTTCCAGGGGAGTGGACTTCTTACCCCAACCAATGGATCCAGAAAATGGACGGCACTCCGGTAAGATGAAAACAAGCGATTCCTTTATTCACCCATATGGTGCAACGTTTCAGCTCCAAAAATGAGCCTTTTTCAAGCAGGGTGTAGCTGGCACCCTGCATAATGACTGAAGCATTTTGGGCCCTGCCAGCTACCCATATTTTGCTCTATTGTATAACATACTAGCGGGATGACGCGATCATTTTTTTGCCAATTGTGTGGCGCTCGATATATGGCAGTTGTAGGTTCACCCACATAGTGAATACGTTTGATATTTTAATAAGAGGTTGTCATGTCCCTTGTATAAAGGGTTATATCAGTGCCTGCCTCATCCACTCGGTGCACTTGATGGATTGGTGTGGTGACTGGGGATGGTTCGCTGCGGTGACGCCGCCATCGCCCGATCACGGCGACGATCATACCGCTGATCCGGTTGATCTTAGCTGTGGGACACCAGCCTTCCCTGCAATGTGCACTCAATGAGCGGGTTTGTGGCAGGACCTGAGGGTTGACAGGATGTTTGACCCCAGGTTCCCATGTGTGCGCGATCTCGCATACTATATGCGCACTTGAGTTTTGATGCGATCCTGACCCATAGTTATTTGTTTAGTCTTTTCAACCTTTTTGTTTACCTGGTTTCGTGAGAGTCATGTGATAATGATCACATGACTACCAATGGGAGGCCTCTACTGCACTGACATGCGCACATCTGAGCATGACCAGATCGGGCCATCTTGGTTATGGGTTTTTTCTTTTTTGCTCTGCGCCTGAAGGATTGCGAGATTTAATGCTCTCGCTCATGCGCAGAGGGTGAATAGGGACACTGCTGAGACCGCGATGCTTCATGTATGCAGTCTATCAGCTGATTTGTGAGTTTTTAATTTACACTATGCAATTGGGCGCACCTGTATTACGTAATGAGCAATTATACTGCACGATGTATATTCATAACATATCATGAAATGGATTATAGCACATTGTATACCTATTTTATTTATGTATTTTGGATGACAATGAGATTCTTTTATGGGTTTCAAATGTCAATATTATTAATTTTGTTCACTTTTATGTTTGATTGATTTTATTGTATGTTTAATTGACACACCTACACTCACCTAAAGAATTATTAGGAACTCCTGTTCTATTTCTCATTAATGCAATTATCTAGTCAACCAATCACATGGCAGTTGCTTCAATGCATTTAGGGGGGTGGTCCTGGTCAAGACAATCTCCTGAACTCCAAACTGAATGTCATAATGGGAAAGAAAGGTGATTTAAGCAATTTTGAGCGTGGCATGGTTGTTGGTGCCAGACGGGCCGGTCTGAGTATTTCACAATCTGCTCAGTTACTGGGATTTTCACGCACAACCATTTCTAGGGTTTACAAAGAATGGTGTGAAAAGGGAAAAACATCCAGTATGCGGCAGTCCTGTGGGCAAAAATGCCTTGTGGATGCTAGAGGTCAGAGGAGAATGGGCCGACTGATTCAAGCTGATAGAAGAGCAACGTTGCCTGAAATAACCACTCGTTACAACCGAGGTATGCAGCAAAGCATTTGTGAAGCCACAACACGCACAACCTTGAGGCGGATGGGCTACAACAGCAGAAGACCCCACCGGGTACTATACATCTCCACTACAAATAGGAAAAAGAGGCTACAATTTGCACGAGCTCACCAAAATTGGTTGAAACGTCGCTGCTACCTGACATTGGGTGAATAAACCGCACGTTTTTCTGAATACCTTGGTGTGCTGCTGGCTTTTTTCTGATAGATATATATAGATTATATACACACACACACTTTACAGTGCGGCCATGTCACATATAGATAGGTTCTCCCCTCAGTACATTTCATTACTACATCTCTGCCTATAGTAATGCAGACTGCGCAGTGCCCAGTGGAGCCACCTGTGTACCGCTCACCCTATACCAGTCTCTTCCTGCAGACTGCACAGTGCCCGGACCTGTGTACCAGTCACCCTATACCAGTCTCTTCCTGCAGACTGCACAGTGCCCGGACCTGTGTACCAGTCACCCTATACCAGTCTCTTCCTGCAGACTGCACAGTGCCCGGACCTGTGTACCAGTCACCCTATACCAGTCTCTTCCTGCAGACTGCACAGTGCCTGGACCTGTGTACCAGTCACCCTATACCAGTCTCTTCCTGCAGACTGCACAGTGTCCAGACCTGTGTACCAGTCACCCTATACCAGTCTCTTCCTGCAGACTGCACAGTGCCCGGACCTGTGTACCAGTCACCCTATACCAGTCTCTTCCTGCAGACTGCACAGTGCCCGGACCTGTGTACCAGTCACCCTATACCAGTCTCTTCCTGCAGACTGCACAGTGCCCGGACCTGTGTACCAGTCACCCTATACCAGTCTCTTCCTGCAGACTGCACAGTGCCCGGACCTGTGTACCAGTCACCCTATACCAGTCTCTTCCTGCAGACTGCACAGTGCCCGGACCTGTGTGCCAGTCACCCTATACCAGTCTCTTCCTGCAGACTGCACAGTGCCCAGACCTGTGTACCAGTCACCCTATACCAGTTTCTTCCTGCACACTGCACAGTGCCCAGACCTGTGTACCAGTCACCCTATACCAGTCTCTTCCTGCAGACTGCACAGTGCCCGGACCTGTGTACCAGTCACCCTATACCAGTTTCTTCCTGCACACTGCACAGTGCCCAGACCTGTGTACCAGTCACCCTATACCAGTCTCTTCCTGCAGACTGCACAGTGCCCGGACCTGTGTACCAGTCACCCTATACCAGTCTCTTCCTGCAGACTGCACAGTGCCCGGACCTGTGTACCAGTCACCCTATACCTGTCTTCAGCCCGGCTATGTGCCGGACCAATGGAAGGATACGAGGTGTCGCTGGAGGACGGACAGGCGGCCGCCTCCTCCTGCAGTGATCCCGGAGCCCCGGGCCTGCATGCTTCTAGCGGTGTCTGCGGCTCTTCAAGGCATCACTTATGGCGCAGACCTCACAGTCCGGACTTATAAATCTCCCGCCCCGGACCTGACTCCTCCCATCACAACTCCCTACGCCGCCCCAGCCAAATGCCTGCGGGTAGGGCGTCTGGTGATGGGAGTCTGTACGGACGGGATATACTGGGCACCTGAGACTAGGTGGCGCATAGCTGCCCTCCATGTGCCAAGGAAGAGCTGAAAGTATACGGTGATAACTGTGCATCTAGCTGTATACACCTCACAGCCCCATCCTAAACCATTCCCCCAGGGCAGGCTCCTCCTCCATACAGATTTATCATAGACCCGCTGCCTATACAGGTGTGTGATACCCAGGTGCGGTGCCAGATGTATACAGGTGTGTGATACCCAGGTGCGGTGCCAGATGTATAAAGGTGTGTGATACCCAGGTGCGGTGCCAGATGCTGCGCTTTACACTGTGTGACTGAAAACCAATAAGGGGCGATGGGCCCCCTAGAGTCAAAGGGCCCAGGGCTGCCAACTCAAACGCCCCTATTATAATCCGCCATTGCTCAAGAGGCAGCAACTGGGCCCGGGGCAGCTGCCCCTTTTGCCCCGCGTTACAGACTGCCCTGTCTATGCACCTATACTAATATCTGCGCCAGCCCCAGAAAACTGCTGTAAAAGACGCTAAAAGTGGTGAGGCCCGCAGAGAGAGAGGGTGCTCTCTTTTTTTTTCTTTTTTGAGAAATGGCTTTAAAAAGTCACAAATGTGCAGTTTACCACCTTTCATGATAAATCTTCCCCCATGTTAGGGTACTTTCACACTAGCGGCAGGACGGATCCGACATGCTGTTCACCCTGTCGGATCCATCCTGCCGCTATTTCGCCGTGCCGCCGCTCCGTCCCAATTGACTATAATGGGGACGGGGCGGAGCTCTGGCGCAGCACAGATGTTCGCGGGAAGTTCACTGGCACGGGTTCATGAACTGTTTAGGGAGGAGCGAACTGTGAGCAAGGGGTTATGGCCACCACGTTCCCCAGACCTGTCCATATCTGTGGGGAAATATAAAACAGAAAGTGTCCGCTAACAATCCACATCCTCTGGATGAACTCCAGGAAAACATCACGAACACCATCCGCAGCATCACAAGCAGTGTCATCCAACATAATCCGACCCGCCCAAAGATGCATAGACGTGAACGGGGACCACATTCAGCATCTTTTGTGACACGTGGATAATTAACCCCTTCACAACCTCTGCTGTATGTGTACGGCAGAAGTCGCATCTTTAAACATGGCGTCCGCTTGCGCGTGACAGGGAGGGGGGCACCATAGCCACCGGTTCTGTTCTGCTGTTTCAAATAAGTCATAAGGCTGATCGCATACATTTCACTCCTCAGATGCCGTGGTCAAATGTGACTACAGTATCTGAGCAGGCCAGAAGCAGGAGCTGCGCTCTCCCACTCCTGTAACAGCATTTCCCGGCTGAGATCAGGGAACCTGTTCTGATGCAGCTATTAGCGGAATATACCAATACAGTCCACTAGGTGGCAGAACTGTATTGTTATATTGAAAATGAAGTGTTCGATGATGGCTATTAGGGATGAGCGAATCGACTACAGATGAATCATCCGAAGTCGATTCGCAGAAGGCCTCATGCACACGACCGTTGTTGTGTTCCGTTCCGCAAAATGGGGTTCCGTGATCCGTTTCCGTTTTTGTTTCCGTGTGTCTTCCTTCATTTTTGGAGGATCACCAGACATGAAGGAAAGTAAAAAAAAAAGTCTAAGTCAAGTTTGCCATGCAAATGATAGGAAAAAAACGGACGCGGACACGGATGACAATCTTGTGTGCCTCCGCGTTTTTTCACGGTCCCATTGACTTGAATGGGTCCGCGAACCGTTTTCCGTGAAAAAAATAGGACAGGTTATATTTTTTTGACGGACTGGAACCACGGATCAGGGACGCGGATGACAAACGATGCATTAGCCGAGTTTTCAACGGACCCATTGAAAGTCAATGGGTCCGCAGAAAATCACGAAAAACGGAACAACGGACACGGAACACAACAACGGTCGTGTGCATGAGGCCAAAAACTCAGTTTCAATACTGTATGAAGCAAGCGCTCCATACAGTATTAGAATGTATTGGCTCAGATGGGCCGAAATTATTACCTCGCGAAGTATCGCGAGACTTCGCATAATAACTTCAGAAATTGATTTATACTGTAAAAAAACATTTCCAAAGTCGATTCGCTCATCCCTAATATCTACCAATGAACACAATGGGCAATCTAATGACTGCCAGCTATAGTAACCCAGGGTGACTTAACAAAAAAAAAGGAAAAAAAAGTTTTTAAAATATAAAAAAACGAAAGTTTAAATCACCCCCCTTTCCCCATAAATAAAATACAAAATTAATAAAAATAATACACATCATGGGCAACACCCATACTATTAAAACGTTACAATATTAATCCCATATGGTGAATGGTGTAACTGAAAAAAATTCACCATTTTTTGTCACTTCAATTCCCAATTTTTTTTTTATAAAAAGTGATCAAAAAGACAAACACTTCAAAATGGTATCGCTGAAAAGTACAGATCGCCACGCAAAATCGAGCCCCCACAGATCTGTACGCATAAATAGAAAAAAGTTCCACTTGCTCCTTCATTTTGTCATACTATTGCTGGAGGCTGGCTACTTTTTCATGGAAGGAGAAGTAAAACAAAACAATAAAAAAAGGGAGGTTAGGAAAACCTTTGGACAAGGAATATCCCACTCACAAGGCGCCAACGGTAATAGGACTATTAGTGAATTATTAATATATAGATCTCTAAAAAGAAGAAAAGAAAATAAGAGCAACAAATATAGGGGAGGCTGCTAAAAAAAATAGCGTTAGCGACAGGCTAAATGCTTAAATCATCATCAGAAAAATAAATAAATATATATATATATACATACATAAAGGGTTTGGTTTATAGCAGTGATGGTGAACCTTTTAGAGACCGAGTGCCCAAACTGCAACCAAATACCCACTTATTTATCGCAAAGTGCCAACACAGCAATTTAACCTGAATACCAATATAATATATCTTCCATGTACTTTATCATTTAGCTATAATAGCCGGCCTACATTCAATGTGCTGCCTGTGCCGTTCATAGTGCGCTCTGTGCTGATGAGTGGCAGGAAAAGTCTAAAGCATTTTAGTACGCCATAGACTTTTTCCAAGGCGCGGGTGCCCACAGAGAGGGCTCTGAGTGCCGCCTCTGGCACCTGTGCCATAGGTTCGCCATCACTGGTTTATAGTGTTAATGACCTTCTTAGTCAAAAGCTACACAGAAAGCGCCTAATCTCCACAAACATCAATGATAGGAATCAATAGAATTTCTTGATATATCTCTAAATAGTACTTTTAAAAATCATTAACGTCATGAATGGCGAATTAGTATTATAAAGCCACACTTTAAAAGTTGCTACTCACTTCACTGGGGGGCTGTCAAACAGGTTGTACTCGAGACACCTGAGACTGTACACCCCCCCCCCCCCCCCCCGGCCAAGGTCGCCTAAAGAATCTGAACCGCTGAAGTCAGCACATGAAATCTTAAAAGAACACACACTTTGGAAAGATTACTACTCACTTCACTGGGGGCTGTCAAACAGGTTAAGCTTAAGACGCCGGAGACAGTACCCCCCCCCCCCCCCCCCCCCCCCCCCCCCCCCCCCCCCCCCCCCCCCCCCCCCCCCCCCCCCCCCCCCCCCCGGCCAGGTTCACTTGTAGTGTATCAGAGGTTTGAAGTCAGCACACACATTCCAGGGCTTCTCTTCACTCTCTTTAATGAACAGGGCTCAACGCGTTTCGGGGTGTACATAAAAGACCCCTTCCTCAGGAGCAGAATATTAAACTACAAGTGAACCTGGCCGGGGGGGGTACTGTCTCAGGCGTCTTAAGCTTAACCTGTTTGACAGCCCCCAGTGAAGTGAGTAGTAATCTTTCCAAAGTGTGTGTTCTTTTAAGATTTCATGTGCTGACTTCAACGGTTCAGATTCTTTAGGCGACCTTGGCCGGGGGGAATACTGTCTCAGGTGTCTCGAGTACAACCTGTTTGACAGGCCCCCAGTGAAGTGAGTAGCAACTTTTATAGTGTGGGTGGCTTTATAATACTTATTCGCCATTCATGACGTTAATGATTTTTAAAAGTACTATTTAGAGATATATCAAGAAATTCTATTGATTCCTATCATTGATATTTGTGGGGATTAGGTGCTTTCTGTGTAGCTTTTGACTAAGAAGGTCATTAACACTATAGACCAAACCCTATATGTATTATTTTTTTTTTTTTCTTCTGATACTTTTTCATGGGCCACCCTGTACTAAGAATAAGGGCAACCTCTGCCTGATCACGATAGTGCTCCTCATACATACAGAGTGATGAGTGCTACTAAGGGCTATCTATACTGTATATAATTATGGTGCTCCATATCTCACTATAGGGCTCAATATATAAAAATTCATAATTCTGACTTTTTGAGTGCTACTGGTTGAGGGTACATTCATACGACCGTGCTGCCACCGTGCTCGTGTCGCAGGCCGCGGGTCCACAAAACACGAGTACTGGGCATGTGAACTCCGCATCACGGTGCAGACCTATTGCCTTCAATACAGGACTGCATAGCCTGACAAAGCAGCTGCACATGACTTAAATAAAATACATTAGTAAATTTCCCGCACATTAAAAATAAACATTAAATTAAACTTAAAGCAGACCTTTTAACCTCTTCAGGACCCTGCAATTTTTCACTTTGAGGCTCCATTCACACGTCCGCAATTTCGGTCCGCATTTTGCGGAACGGAATTGCGGACCCATTCATTCCTATGGGGCAGCACGATGAAGAACAGGCATATTCTATTAGTGCCGGCAACGTGCGGTCCACAAAATGCGAAACACACATTGCCGCTTTCCGTGTTTTGCGGATCCGCGGCTCCGTGGATCCGCAAAACACATTGCTGACATGTGAATGGAGCCTTAGGACCAGGCCGTTTTTTGGAAATTTGACATGTGTCACTTTATATGGTAATAACTTTGGAACGCTTTTACTTATCCAAGCCATTCTGAGATTGTTTTTTCATGACACATTGTACTTCATGATAGTGGTAAATTTCAGTCAATATTTTTCATTTTTATTTAAAAAAAATACCAAATTTACAAAAAATATTAGAAAAATTTGCAACTTTCCAAATGTTAATTTCTCTGCTTTTATACCAGATAGTAATACCTCATACACTGCTCAAAAAAATAAAGGGAACACTTAAACAACACAATGTAACTCCAAGTCAATCACACTTCTGTGAAATCAAACTGTCCACTTAGGAAGCAACACTGAGTGACAATCAATTTCACATGCTGTTGTGCAAATGGGATAGACAACAGGTGGAAATTATAGGCAATTAGCAAGACACCCCCAATAAAGGAGTGGTTCTGCAGGTGGTGACCACAGACCACTTCTCAGTTCCTATGCTTCCTGGCTGATGTTTTGGTCACTTTTGAATGCTGGCGGTGCTTTCACTCTAGTGGTAGCATGAGACAGAGTCTACAACCCGCACAAGTGGCTCAGCTTATCCAGGATGGCACATCAATGCGAGCTGTGGCAAGAAGGTTTGCTGTGTCTGTCAGCGTAGTGTCCAGAGCATGGAGGCGCTACCAGGAGACAGGCCAGTACATCAGGAGACGTGGAGGAGGCCGTAGGAGGGCAACAACCCAGCAGCAGGACCGCTACCTCCGCCTTTGTGCAAGGAGGAACAGGAGGAGCACTGCCAGAGCCCTGCAAAATGACCTCCAGCAGGCCACAAATGTGCATGTGTCTGCTCAAACGGTCAGAAACAGACTCCATGAGGGTGATATGAGGGCCCGATGTCCACAGGTGGGGGTTGTGCTTACAGCCCAACACCGTGCAGGACGTTTGGCATTTGCCAGAGAACACCAAGATTGGCAAATTCGCCACTGGCGCCCTGTGCTCTTCACAGATGAAAGCAGGTTCACACTGAGCACATGTGACAGACGTGACAGAGTCTGGAGACGCCGTGGAGAACGTTCTGCTGCCTGCAACATCCTCCAGCATGACCGGTTTGGCATTGGGTCAGTAATGGTGTGGGGTGGCATTTCTTTGGAGGGCCGCACAGCCCTCCATGTGCTCGCCAGAGGTAGCCTGACTGCCATTAGGTACCAAGATGAGATCCTCAGACCCCTTGTGAGACCATATGCTGGTGCGGTTGGCCCTGGGTTCCTCCTAATGCAAGATAATGCTAGACCTCATGTGGCTGGAGTGTGTCAGCAGTTCCTGCAAGACGAAGGCATTGATGCTATGGACTGGCCCGCCCGTTCCCCAGACCTGAATCCAATTGAGCACATCTGGGACATCATGTCTCGCTCTATCCACCAACGTCACGTTGCACCACAGACTGTCCAGGAGTTGTCAGATGCTTTAGTCCAGGTCTGGGAGGAGATCCCTCAGGAGACCGTCCGCCACCTTATCAGGAGCATGCACAGGCATTGTAAGGAGGTCATACAGGCACGTGGAGGCCACACACACTACTGAGCCTCATTTTGACTTGTTTTAAGGACATTACATCAAAGTTGGATCAGCCTGTAGTGTGTTTTTCCACTTTAATTTTGAGTGTGACTCCAAATCCAGATCTCCATGGGTTGAAAAATTGGATTTCCATTTTTTTATTTTTGTGTGATTTTGTTGTCAGCACATTCAAGTATGTAAAGAACAAAGTATTTCAGAAGAATATTTAATTAACTCAGATCTAGGATGTGTTATTTTTGTGTTCCCTTTATTTTTTTGAGGAGTGTATAATAGTTATTACTTTACATTTATCATATGTCTACTTTATGTTTGGATCATTTTGTGAATGCCATTTTATTTTTTGGGGACGTTAGAAGGCTTAGAAGTTTAGAAGCAAATCTTGAAATTTTTCAGAAAATTCCCAAAACCCACTTTTTAAGGACCAGATAAGCTCTGAAGTCACTTTGTGAGGCTTACATAATAGAAACTGCCCAAAAATGACTCCATTTTAGAAACTACACTCCTCAAGGGATTCAAAACTGATTTTACAAACTTTGGTAACCCTTTAGGTGTTCCACAAGAATTAAAGGAAAATGTAGATGAAATTTCATAATTTCACTTTTTTGGCAGATTTTCCATTTAATAAAATTTTTTTCCAGTAACAAAGCAAGGGTTAACAGTCAAACAAAACTCAATATTTATGACCCTGGTTCTGTAGTTTACAGAAACACCCCATATGTGGTCGTAAACTGCTGTACGGGCGCATGGCAGGGCACAGAAGGAAAGGAACGCCGTTTTTTGGAAGGCAGATTTCACTGGGATAATTTTAAGCTGCCATGTCACATTTGAAGACCCCCTGATGCACCCCTAGAATAGAAACTCCAAAAAAGTGACTATTTTGCAAACTACAGATAAGGTGGCAGTTTTGTTAGTACTATTTTAGGGTACATATGATTTTTGATTGCTCTATATTACACTTTTTGTGAGGCAAGGTAACAAAAATAGCTGTTTTGGCACTGTTTTTATTTTTTGTCATTTACAACGTTCATCTGACAGGTTAGATCATGTGCTATTTTTATGACAACTTTTTTTGGTTGTTTGTTTCAGTTTTACATAATAAAGCATTTAAAAAAAAAAGATTTTTTGATGTCTCCATATTCTGAAAGCCGTAGTTTTATTTTTATTTTTTGGTGACTGTCTTATTTAGGGGCTCATTTTTCTCTGGCTGAGATGACTGTTTTATTTCTACTATTTTAGGGTGCATATGACTTTATAATCGCTTGGTATTACATTTTTTGTCACCTTACATCACAAAAAGTGTAATAGCACTGTGATGTAAGGTCACAAAAAATGGCTTTTTTTTACACCGTTTTTATTTTTTATGGTGTTCACCTGTGGGGTTAGTTAATTTTATATTTTTATAGAGCAGGTCGTTACGGACGTGGAAATACATAATATGTATACTTTTTTTTATTTATTTAAGTTTTACACAATAATATCATTTTCAAAAAAATATAAAAAATAAATAAATCATGTTTTGGTGTCTCCATAGTTTGAGACCCATAATTTTTTTTTACTTTTTGGGCGATTGTCTTAGGTAGGATATAATTTTTGTGGGATGAGATGACGGTTTGATTGGCACTATTTTGGGGTGCATATGACTTTTTGATCGCTTGCTATTACAGTTTTTGTGATGTAAGGTGACAAAAAATTTTTTACACTGTTTTTATTTTTTTACGGTGTTCACCTGAGGGGTTAGGTCATGCTGTATTTTTATAGACCTGGTTGTTATGGACGCGGCGATACCTAATATGTCTACTTTTTTATTTTGTTTACATTTAACACAATAAAAGCATTTTTGAAACAAAAAAATCATGTTTTAGTTTCTCCATAGTCTGAGAGCCATAGTTTTTTGTATTTTTTGGGCTTGGGCGATTAGGTAGGGGCTCATCTTTTGCGGGATAAGGTGACGGTTAGATTTGTACTATTTTGGGGGGCATATGCCTTTTTGATCGCTTGCGGTTGTACTTTTAGGCTACTTTCACGCTAGCGTCGGGACTCCGCTTGTGAGCTCCGTTTGAAGAGTCTCACAAGCGGCCCCGAATGCATCCGTCCAGCTACTAATGCATTCTGAGTGGATACAGATCCACTCAGAATGCATGAGTCTGGCAGCGTTCAGCCTCCGCTCCGCTCAGCAAGCGGACACCTGAACGCTGCTTGCAGCGTTCAGGTGTCCGCCTGGCCGTGCGGAGGCAAACGGATCCGTCCAGACTTACAATGTAAGTCAATGGGGACGGATCCATTTGAATTTGACACTATATGGCTCAATTTTTAAACGGATCCGTCCCCCATTGACTTTCAATGTAAAGTCTGGACGGATCCGTCTGAAGCTACTTTCACACTTAGAATTTTTTCTACAATATAATGCAGATGGATCCATTCTGAACGGATCCAAAGTCTGCATTATATGAGCGGATCCGTCTGGGCAGACCCCAGACGGATCCGCTCTGAACGCTAGTGTGAAAGTAGCCTTAGTGATGTAAGGTGACAAAATAATGGGTTTTTTTAGCACAGTTTTTATTTTTATAAATTTTTTACTTGAAACTTTATTTATTATTTTATTATGGAAAACACAATTTTTTTACTTTTCATTTTTGTCCTACTCTGGGACTTCAACTTTTGGGGGTCTGATCCCCTCGGCAATGCATTACAATACATTGTGTATTGTAATGCATTGCATGTCAGCTTGTATGCTGACAGCCTGCCTGTGAGACCCAGCATGAGGGCTGGGTCTCACAGGCTTCCGTAGAAGGCAAGCCCCGAAGCATATGGAAGGCATCGGGCTGCTTTCTCTGCCATCTGGTCACCGTCACTGATGCGGAAGCAGAGGGCACACGTACTCTCCGCAAACCCCGCGCATGCTGTGGTCAGCTTTGACCGTGGCATACCGTGGCATACAAGGGGTTAATACACCGGCATCGTCGGCATAGGCAGCAGGGGTCCGGCTGAATGTACACAAACCCTTTAAGGCCAGCTTCACATCCAGTGATCCAGCTCAGTTCCCCCTCCAGCTTGGTGCAGAAAATGACGGAGGGGAACTAAAGCCAGAACTGGTCCCATAGTTTTCTATAGGATCTTTCATATTCATCCACCGCATCACTGATGACGTTGGATGTCAAACCGCGCTGAACAGAAAAGCGCTACATGCTAGGTTTTCCTGTCCGACACCATCAGTCTATAGACGCTAGATCTGTGCACATACGCATATATCAATTGTGTCTGGCTCCAAGTCTAAAACATGGCTGGGCACAACTGATATATTTGAAGCAGGTTAAGCAAAGGTCTGGAGATCACAAAGCAGATATAAATGCTGGACATTGGTATTGCACAGTAAGGTTTTCAGAATATTTTTTTTTAAACTTCTCTTTATTGAAAGAAAAGGATATTGACATATCACAAGTTGATTCAACGGTAAGCATTATCTTTTACAATATATTCATTATATTTCCCTTTTTTCCTTACATTTGCAAAACAAAATTATAACTTTCCCAAACCCCCCCCCTCCCCCTCATCTCGACTCTTGTTTAGAAGAAGATAACAATAATGTATATGAAAACATCTGTCCCTTTACCAAGATCTATTTTTTGAATTTCTCATTATGTAACACATACCATGGATCTGAATTCCCCAATCTCAAGAACCATTCCGTTTGGACAAACGGATTAATGGTTGTTAGGATCTCTTCCTCTGTGAAAATTTTTCCCATATATGTTCTCCACTTTTTGAAAACGTTTGGCCGTTAATAGAATCACATGTACTGAATCTGCTAGTCGTGATCGAATTTCTGATCTCCCCACATGAAACAAAATTAACTCTGGATCCAATGGGATCTTCATTTGGCATTTGATATTAATCTTATCAATGAAGGATTTCCAGAAAGCTTGGATTTTTATACAGGACCATAATCCATGTGTGATATCAGTATTCGGAAGACTGCATTTAGGGCAATGTGTAATTCTATCAGGTAAAATAGGGGTTGCACCCTTTGGTAAGTGGAAACCGTATATGGCTCGATGCACAATTTTGAAATACGTTTTCCTCCATATTTCATTGCTGATTATTTTCCTAACTTTGTCCCATCCCTCCAATAACTGATCAGGGAGGTTCATGTCCGGAAAATCCTTCAGCCAGGCCTTAAATAAAGATATATCACCTCTCCTAGATTCCTCTTCTCTCAAGCAGCTATAAATGAATGATAAGTCCTTCCGATTTCCCGCACTCCCCAATAATGTGTCAAAAGGGCCAGGTAAAAACTCTTTAGATAGGTCCCTCGCTTTTTCTTGTATAAAGACCTTTGAAATCCCCTTTTGTGCCCATTGTACCAGTTGTTTATTGGTTGTGGCAGATTCAAATTCAGGGTGACCCCATAGTGACATACTTTTTGAGATCCCACAGGAGAGGCCAACATTTTTTCTGATTGCTCTCCAGGTTGCGATAGTGTCTCTAAGAAGAACGCTCCGTTTAACCAATGAAGGCAATCGAGAAAACTTAGTATGTAACAGTGCGCTCAGCTTCCAGGGTTTCACTAGTTCTTTTTCTATATGGGGAACCGAATAGTGAGACGTGTCCTGAATCCAATCCAGACCATGCCTCATCAAACTAGCTAAGTTATACTTCCTAATGTCTGGGAAACCCAAACCCCTTCTTGACTTAAGTCTAGTTAATGTCCGCATAGATATCCTGCTCCTCTTATTCTGCCAAATAAAAGAGCGAAATGCCCGTGACAATTGTTGGACATCAGTATGTTTCAGAAGGAGTGGCAAGGTCTGCATGGGATAAAGGACTTTGCTGAAGCTCATCATTTTTATCATATAGCACCTACCTAGAAATGATATAGGTAAGTTCCCCCATGTTATCAATTCTGCCACAATTTTCTTAATTAAAGGAGGATAATTTAGGGAATAAAGTGTATCTGAGGTTTTGCCAATTTTTATACCCAAATATTTGATGTATTGAGGAGCTATCATTACAGGCACTTCCAACTGGTCAATCTCCTTCTTGTGCTGAGGGGGAAACAGATCTAGCAATTCAGATTTAGTCATGTTGACTTTAAGCCTGATAAGCGACCAAAATATGAGAGGAGATCAAAGAGTACTGGGGCGTCAGATCTGGGATAAGCTAAGAACACTAGTAAATCATCGGCAAATAACGCATGTGTAAGCGTCTGAGACCCTATGGATATTCCTCTAATTGAATCATTCGCTCTCAACGCCTTTGAAAGCGGTTCTAATGCAATGTTAAAGAGTAAGGGAGATAGTGGACACCCTTGTCTGGTGCCTTTTTGTAATTGAAAGGGATCTGAAAAGAAGCCTGGAATAGAGACCCTAGCCATCGGAGTACTATACAAAGATGTAATATATGTACGAAATTCTCCTGAAAATCCCATGGCATCTAATACGTCATTCAGCCATCCCCAGCTCACGTTATCAAAAGCCTTCTCGGCATCAATAGCTAGTAGAGCTGGAGATGGGTGAAATTGGGGATTGGCCTTGATATCATCTAATAACGCCATTACTTTTCTGATGTTGTACACAGCTGACCTATCCTGTATGAATCCCACTTTCATTATTATTGTATTCATAATGGACTAGATAACATGTACATAAGACACATGTGGTTATATTAATATCCTTTTGTTTCTAGTCTTTCCGCTGTTGTGTTTGTCCAATTGCCTATTATGTATATGCTTTTCCTTACCATTATTATTTTGTATATTCTATGAATTGTGGTGTCCCGATATTTTGATTCTGGTGGATGGATATCCATTGCTCCTCCCCCGGTGTGATGTGTGCGCGCATCATCTGGAGCCGCCTCCGGCGCCCCATGCCCGTGCGTCATACGTCATTTCCGCCCGGTCATGTAGTCACGTGATGTGGGCGTGTCTTTGACCTGAAGCCGGCTGTGGGGTGGCCGGACGTGGTTACACCAGAATGATCGCGCGCCGATAATCAGATGCACCTGGGGACCAGCAACTGCTGACATTGGATTGGTTGGTACAGATTTTAAAACTTCCGATCTGCAGTGATGGCGTTACCCCCTGACGAAGGCACGCCGAAACGCGCGTTGGGGTAGCGCCATCCTGGTCTGTTTGAGGTGAGGTCTTGTTTCATTGTTTCTCCCGGTCTTTTTTCATTCACTCATTTATTTTCATGTTTGATCCTTTCATGGCCGGGCGCTTACATCCAGCCTGGTTTTGGGTTTTGTCATTTATTTTGACCCACCTGCCTACTATACAATCAGAGTTGTCTGCGGGCACGTTACTTATCCATTATAGATTCTTTTCCCGCTGACCTCTCATATATTTTACCATCCAGACCGGAGCGTTCCTCCCAGGGTGGCGCTCTTTTTCTCTTCCCTGCTCCCTCTTCTTCTTGTCCCTCCGCATTTTTATATGTATTTTATACTTGTTATATTCCAATAAAGGATTTATTACATTCATTATCTGGCGCTTTGGCTCCTTTTTTCTGTTTTTTCTGATATGTGCCCTTGTAATATGTTGTTATACAGTTGTGTGAGTGATTTAGTTACCTCCGGGGCCATAACTTTATAAAATTCATTAGTATAACCATCGGGGCCTGGGGCCTTCCCATTAGGCCTCATGCACACGGCCGTGTTCCGCGGCCGAGAGCGGTCCATGGTAACCCGGCCAGGATTCCTTCTGACAGCAGGAGCGCACGGCGTCATTGGTTGCTATGGCGCCGTGCGCTTCATGCCGCCGATGCTGTACAGTGATACACTCGTATACGAGTGTATCACTGTACAGCAGCGGCGGCATGAAGTGCACGGCGTCATAGCAACCAATGACGCCGTGTGCTCCTGCTGTCAGAAGGAATCCCTCGGTTTTTGGGGAGACCTCAGCCCTTTAACATTCCAAGTAGCTATCTTCGTCATTTTACCCTTTTTAAGTTACTTGGCTGATGCACAATAATATCCCAATCGAGATGAGTAACTCTTAAACTTCCCTCCCTCTCCCCCCTTTCCCCCAACATAAAACATAAGCTAAACTTAATACTAAACAAAGACCCATTTTTGGGCCACAGGTGGATACACTGCATATAAACTCCGCCCCCAGAAAAACGTAGCTCTTATCGTAGAGAAGAACATATAAGCAACACATTAACATCCCACTTAAAGGTACAGTACCCCACAACATTACCCAGCGTCTCTTAAAATATAGAGTTCTGGTGATGATCACATTCTTCTGATCGTTAATCGCCCCCTTTGCAAAGCTATTGGCAGATCTTTCTCGCAGAGGGCAACTAGATCACGTGCCGGGACCGATTCAGGTACCCCTACTAAACGTAAGTTGTTCCTGCGGGAATGATTTTCTAGATCTTCTATCTTGGCCTTCATCTGTTTGTTCTCTATCTGGAGTAGAGAGCATGTAGCCTGAGTTTGAGCCTGTGATTCTTCCAGTGCATTAACTCTTTCCTCCACCGAGTCAATCCGGCGGCCTTATTCTGCTATATCTTGGTGAAGGTGCGCCAGGGAGGCTGATACAGTAGTGGCTAGTGACTCTTGCAAGTCCGGTAGAATTCGCACCGCCACTTCCAGTGCGAGACTTTTATAATCTATTCCTGCAGATGTCGGTTGCTTGAAGAGATGCAGGAGGGTCTTCACTGGATAGTGGTTGTGAGGAAGGCGGGTCCGCCATTTTGCGCGGCAATGCCAGCGACTGTGTTGCTTTCTGTTGGCTTTTTTGCTTGTTTCTGCTCCCCATGGTCACTAGAAACCGGTCCATGCACCCCCAACGGGAGATAAGGTACCGATCGGTTCGGATTTTGACAAGATAGCCAGGGAACAGAGATTTGCAAAGCAAGTCTGAGCGGAGCTCTACGTCCGACCATGCTGGCGCCGGAACCGGAAGTAAGGTTTTAAATTTTAAGTGTGCACTCCACTATTTATGTTGTCCTGTCCTCAGCATGATTTCTATTGCTACAAGATGTAGGCAATGCTATTAACCCCTTATGGACCGGGCTCATTTTCACCTTAAGGACCAGGCCATTTTTTGTAAATCTAACCAGTGTCACTTTAAGTGGTGATAACTTTAAAACGCTTTGACTTATCCTGGCCATTCTGAGATTGTTTTTTCATCACATATTGTACTTCATGACACTGGTAAAATGGAGTAAAAAAAATTAATTTCTATTTATTAAAAAATAGCAAATTTACCCAAAAATTGAAAAAATTTGCAAATTTTTCCAATTTTTAATTTCTCTACTTCTATAATACATAGTAATACCTTTAAAAATAGTTATTACTTTACATTCCTCATATGTCTACTTCATGTTTGGATCATTTTGGGAATGATATTTTATTTTTTTGGGGATGTTACAAGGCTTAGAAGTTTAGAAGCAAAAAACCCACTTTTTAAGGACCAGTTCAGGTCTGAAGTCACTTTGTGAGGCTTACATAATAGAAACCACCAAAAAATGACCCCATTTTAGAAACTACACCCCTCAAGGTATTCAAAACTGATTTTACAATCGTCGTCAACCCTTTAGGTGTTCCACAAGAGTTAATGGCAAATGGAGATAAAATTTCAGAATTTCGATTTTTGGAAGATTTTCCATTTTAATAAATTTTTTCCAGTAACAAAGCAAGGGTTAACAGCCAAACAAAACTCTATTTATTACTCTGATTCTGCAGTTTAAAGAAACACCCCATATGTGGTCGTAAACTGCTGTACGGGCACACAGCAGGGCGCAGAAGGAAAGGAACGCCATTTGGTTTTTGGAAGGCAGATTTTGCTGCATTGGTTTTTAGACACCATGTCCCATTTGAAGCCCCCTGATGCACCCCTAGAGTAGAAACTCCAAAAAAAGTGACCCCATTTTGTAAACTACGGGATAAGGTGGCAGTTTTGTTGGTAGTATTTTAGCGTACATATGATTTTTGGTTGCTCTATATTACACTTTTTTTTAAGGCAAAGTAACAAAAAATAGAAATTCTGAAATTTAATCTCCATTTGCCATTAAATCTTGTGGAACACTTAAAGGGTTAACAAAGTTTGTAAAAATCAAATCAGTTTTGAATATCTTGAGGGTGTAGTTTCTTAAATGGGGTCACTTTTTGGAGTTTCTACTCTAGGGGTGCATCAGGGGGGCTTCAAATGGGACATGGTGTCAAAAAACCAGTCCAGCAAAAACTGCCTTCCAAAAACCATACGGCGTTAGTTTCCTTCTGCGCCCTGCTGTGTGGCCATATAGCAGTTTACGACAACATATGGCGCATTTCTGTAAACTACAGAATCAGGGCAATAAATATTGAGTTTTGTTTGGCTGTTAACCCTTGCTTTGTTATGGGAAAAAAAGGATTAAAATGGAAAATTTGCCCAAAAAATGCTGTTTTGGCACAATTTTTATTTACAATGTTCATCTGACAGGTTATATCATGTGCTATTTTTATAGAGCAGGTACATATGGACGCGGCGATACCTAATATGTATACTTTTTTTAATTTATTTAGGTTTTACACAATAATATCATTTTTGTAACAAAAAAAAATCATGTTTTAGTGTCTCCATAGTCTGAGAGCCTCGTTTTTTGGCGATTGTCTTAGGTTGGGTATCATTTTTGCGGGATGAGATGACGGTTAGATTGGCACTAATTTGGGGTTCATATGACTTTTTGATCACTTGCTATTAAACACTTTTTGTGATGTAAGGTAACAAAAAAATAGCTTTTTTGACTTTTTTTTTTTTTTTTTTTAGTGTTCACCTGAGGGGTTAGGTCATGTGGTATTTTTATAGAGCAGGTTCTTACAGACGTGGCAATACCTAATATGTGTACCATTTATTTATTTAGGTTTTACACAATAATATTTTTTTTAAACAAACAAAAAAACATGTTTTAGTGTCTCCATAGTCTGAGAGCCATAGATTTTTTAATTTTTTGGGCGACTGTCTTATGTAGGGTATAATTTTTTGCGGGATGAGGTGACGGTTAGATTGGCACCATTGTGGGGGGCATACGCCTTTTTGGTCGCTTGGTGTTGCACTTTTAGTGACGCAAGGTGACAAAACAAATGTTTTTTTTTAGCACAGTTTTTATTTTATTTTTTTGACAGTGTTCATCTGAGGGGTTATGATATATATTTTTATAGAGCCGGACATTACGGACGTGGCTATACCTAATATGTATACTTTCTTTAATTTTTTTAAGTTTTACACAATAATATCATTTTTGAAACAAAAAAAATCATGTTTTAGTGTACCACCCCACAAATAACACCATTTTGGAAAGAAGACACCCCAAGGTATTCGCTGAGGGGCATATTGAGTCCATGAAAGATTGAAATTTTTGTCCCAAGTTAGCGGAAAGGGAGACTTTGTGAGAAAAAAATCAAAAAAATCAATTTCCGCTAACTAGTAGCCAAAAATTTGTTTTTTCTATGAACTCGCCATGCCCCTCATTGAATACCTTGGGGTGTCTTCTTTCCAAAATGGGGTCACATGTGGGGTATTTATACTGCCCTGGCATTTTAGGGGCCCCAAAGCGTGAGAAGAAGTCTGGTATCCAAATGTCTAAAAATGCCCTCCTAAAAGGAATGTGGTATCTCCGTATTCAGGAGAAGTTGGGGAATGTGTTTTGGGGTGTCATTTTACATATACCCATGCTGGGTGAGATAAATATCTTGGTCAAATGCCAACTTTGTATAAAAAAAATGGGAAAAGTTGTCTTTTGCCAAGATATTTCTCTCACCCAGCATGGGTATATGTAAAATGACACCCCAAAACACATTCCCCAACTTCTCCTGAATACGGAGATACCACATGTGTGACACTTTTTTGCAGCCTAGGTGGGCAAAGGGGCCCACATTCCAAAGAGCACCTTTCGGATTTCACAGGTCATTTACCTACTTACCACACATTTGGGCCCCTAGAATGCCAGGGCAGTATAACTACCCCACAAGTTACCCCATTTTGGAAAGAAGACACCCCAAGGTATTCCATGAGGGGCATGGCGAGTTCCTAGAGTTTTTTATTTTTTGTCACAAGTTAGTGGAAAATGATGATTTTTTTTTTTTTTTCTTACAAAGTCTCATATTCAACTAACTTGTGACAAAAAATAAAAACTTCCATGAACTCACTATGCCCAAAAGCGAATACCTTGGGGTGTCTTCTTTCCAAAATGGGGTCACTTGTGGGGTAGTTATACTGCCCTGGCATTCTAAGGGCCCAAATGTGTGGTAAGGAGTTTGAAATCAAATTCTGTAAAAAATGACCAGTGAAATCCGAAAGGTGCTCTTTGGAATATGGGCCCCTTTGCCCACCTAGGCTGCAAAAAAGTGTCACACATCTGGTATCTCCGTATTCAGGAGAAGTTGGGGAATGTGTTTTGGGGTGTCATTTTACATATACCCATGCTGGGTGAGATAAATATCTTGGTCAAATGCCAAATTTGTATAAAAAAAAATGGGAAAAGTTGTCTTTTGCCAAGATATTTCTCTCACCCAGCATGGGTATATGTAAAATGACACCCCAAAACACATTCCCCAACTTCTCCTGAATACGGAGATACCACATGTGTGACACTTTTTTGCAGCCTAGGTGGGCAAAGGGGCCCACATTCCAAAGAGCACCTTTCGGATTTCACAGGTCATTTACCTACTTACCACACATTTGGGCCCCTAGAATGCCAGGGCAGTATAACTACCCCACAAGTTACCCCATTTTGGAAAGAAGACACCCCAAGGTATTCCATGAGGGGCATGGCGAGTTCCTAGAGTTTTTTATTTTTTGTCACAAGTTAGTGGAAAATGATGATTTTTTTTTTTTTTTCTTACAAAGTCTCATATTCCACTAACTTGTGACAAAAAATAAAAACTTCCATGAACTCACTATGCCCAAAAGCGAATACCTTGGGGTGTCTTCTTTCCAAAATGGGGTCACTTGTGGGGTAGTTATACTGCCCTGGCATTCTAGGGGCCCAAATGTGTGGTAAGGAGTTTGAAATCAAATTCTGTAAAAAATGACCAGTGAAATCCGAAAGGTGCTCTTTGGAATATGGGCCCCTTTGCCCACCTAGGCTGCAAAAAAGTGTCACACATCTGGTATCTCCGTATTCAGGAGAAGTTGGGGAATGTGTTTTGGGGTGTCATTTTACATATACCCATGCTGGGTGAGAGAAATATCTTGGCAAAAGACAACTTTTCCCATTTTTTTATACAAAGTTGGCATTTGACCAAGATATTTACCTCACCCAGCATGGGTATATGTAAAATGACACCCCAAAACACATTCCCCAACTTCTCCTGAATACGGAGATACAAATAAAATTCCCTACACATGTTTGGTATCGCCGCGTCCGTAACGACCTGATCTATAAAACGGTCATGTTACTTTACCCGAACGGTGAACGCCATAAAAATAAAACTATGATGAAATTGACATTTTGCCCACCTTACTTCCCAAAAAAGGTAATAAAAGTGATCAAAAAAGTCGCATGTACGCCAAAATTGTAACAATCAAACAGTCATCTCATCCCGCAAAAATCATACCCTACCCAAGATAATCGCCCAAAAACTGAAAAAACTATGGCTCTTAGACTATGGAAACACTAAAACATGATTTTTTTTGTTTCAAAAATGAAATCATTGTGTAAAACTTACATAAATAAAAAAAAGTATACATATTAGGTATCGCCGCGTCCGTATCGACCGGCTCTATAAAAATATCATATGACCTAACCCCTCAGGTGACCACAGTAAAAAAATTAAAATAAAAACGGTGTAAAAAAAGCAATTTTTTGTCATCTTACATCACAAAAAGTGTAATAGCAAGCGATCAAAAAGTCATATGCACCTCAAAATAGTGCCAATCAAACCGTCATCTCATCCCACAAAAAATGAGACCCTACCTAAGATAATCGCCCAAAAACTGAAAAAAACTATGGCTCTCAGACTATGGAGACATTAAAACATGATTTTTTTTTGTTTCAAAAATGAAATCATTGTGTAAAACTTACATAAATAAAAAAAAATGTATACATATTAGGTATCGCCGCGTCCGTGACAACCTGCTCTATAAAAATACCACATGATCTAACCTGTCAGATGAATGTTGTAAATAACAAAAAAAAGTGCCAAAAAAGCTATTTCTTGTTATCTTGCCTCACAAAAAGTGTAATATAGAGCAACCAAAAATCATATGTACCCTAAACTAGTACCAACAAAACTGCCACCCTATCCCGTAGTTTCTAAAATGGGGTCACTTTTTTGGAGTTTCTACTCTATAGGTGCATCAGGGGGGCTTCAAATGGGACATGGTGTAAAAAAAAACAGTCCAGCAAAATCTGCCTTCCAAAAACCGTATGGCATTCCTTTCCTTTTGCGCCCTGCCGTGTGCCCGTACAGCGGTTTACGACCACATATGGGGTGTTTCTGTAAACTACAGAATCAGGGCCATAAATAATGAGTTTTGTTTGGCTGTTAACCCTTGCTTTGTAACTGGAAAAAATATATTAAAAAGGAAAATCTGCCAATAAAGTGAAATTTTTAAATTGTATCTCTATTTTCCATTTAATCTTGTGCAACACCTAAAGGGTTAACAAAGTTTGTAAAATCAGTTTTGAATACCTTGAGGGGTGTAGTTTCTTAGATGGGGTCACTTTTATGGAGTTTCTACTCTAGGGGGGCATCAGGGGGGCTTCAAATGGGACATGGTGTCAAAAAAAAAACATACGGCACACCTTTCCCTCTACGCCCTACTGTGTGCACGTACAGTCGTTTACGGCCACATATGGGGTTTTTCTGCAAACTACAGAATCGGGGCAATAAATATAGCATTTTGTTTGGCTTTTAACCCTTGCTTTGTTACTGGAAAAAATTTATTAAAATGGAAAATTTGCCAAAAAATCTAAATTCAGAAATTTTAACACCATTTGCCATTAACTCTTGTGGAACACCTAAAGGGTTAACAAAGTTTGTAAAATCATTTTTGAATACCTTGAGGGGTGTAGTTTATAGAATGGGGTCATTTTTGGGTGGTTTCTATTATGTAAGCCTCGCAAAGTAACTTCAGACCTGAACTGGTCCCTAAAAATTGGGTTTTTGAAAATTTCAAGATTTGCTTCTAAACTTCTAAGCCTTGTAACAACCCCAAAAAATAAAATATCATTCCCAAAATGATCCAAACATGAAGTAGACATATGGGGAATGTAAAGTAATAATTTTTAGAGGTATTACTATGTATTATAGAAGTAGAGAAATTGAAACTTGGAAATTTTAAATTTTTTTTACAAATTTTGGGTAAATTTTTTATTTTTTTTATAAATAAAAATTAATTTTTTTTTTTACTTCATTTTACCAGTGTCATGAAGTACACTATGTGACAAAAAACTATCTCAGAATGGCTTGGATAAGTCAAAGCGTTTTAAAGTTATCAGCACTTAAAGTGATACTGGTCAGATTTGCAAAAAATGGTGTCCTTAAGGTGAAATAGGGCTGAGTCCTTAAAGGGTTAAAGGTTAGAGTGCATTTTAGGTTCATCCTAAAATTTCACCCACAAAACAAATATCCCTAACTTTTTGTGAGTAGTGTAGGGAAATCCTAAAACATTTAATGTGAAAATGGCTTACTGTAGCTTATTGTACCATAATGTGCCTAAACCTCAATCAATTGCCTTGAAACTTTGCACAACCTATCCTGGAAGTTTCATGGATTTTAGCTACCCACAAGGCAAATGAGTGACATTAAGCTTGTTTTTTGGGGAGCTTAATGTGGCTTAATGCACAAAAACAACTCAGATGTTAACCAGCTTCCCATCCTACTAGACTCTCTCTATGCCAACATATTCTGAAGATTTGGGGTCATTTGAGAAAACATTCGAAAAGTTATTCACATTAAACTATTTTATTCCTTTTTGAAAACATTTAGCTTAATGTACCATAATGTGTCTAAACCTCAATCAATTGCCCTGAAACTTTGCACAACCTAAGATCTCAGCTCCCCAAACCTATCCTGGAAGTTTCATGGATTTTGGTTACCCACAAGGCAAATGAGTGACATTAAGCTTGTTTTTTGCCACACTAAAGTGAACTGGTCACCGGAATTTTGGGTATAAAGCTGAGGACGTGGGTTGCTAGATGGCCGCTAGCACATCCGCAATACCCGGTCCCCATAGCTCAGTGTGCTTTTATTGTCTAAAAAAAACGATTTGATACATATGAAAATTACCCTGAGAGGAGTCCTGTCCCTGAGAGGAGTCAGGGACAGGACTCATCTCGGGGTAATTTGCATATGTATCAAATCGTTATTTTTACACAATAAAAGCACACAGAGCTATGGGGACTGGACATTGCGGATGTGCTAGCGGCCATCTAGCAACCCATGTCCTCAGGTCTATACACAAAATCCCGGTGACAGGTTCCCTTTAAGCTCCCCAAAAAACAAGCTTAATGTCACTTATTTGACTTGTGGGTAGCCAAAATCCATGAACCTTCCAGGATAGGTTTGGGAAGCTGGGAACTTAGGTTGTACAAAGTTTTTTTTTATGGTACATTAAGCCAGGGGTGATGAGGATGAGGGGTCTGATGGTGGCAAAAGTCATTTTAGTTAAATATTGAGGGTCTGTCTCCCCACCCTCGTTAAATGAATGGATCCTGTACCTTCAACAAATTAAAATTTATGAGGATATGGAAAGGAAACGGAGAGCGGCACGTGTGACTGTTCAGACATAGTTACTACATTAAGCCATGGTACATTAAGCCATTTTCACATTAAATGTTTTAGGATGTCCTACGTATGTAATATAAAAATTTTCATCAGTCAAAAAAGACATTTTTGCTCATTCACTGTCTCCATAATAATAATAATTTTCAGTTATTATAGTTTTTTTTTTTTACAGGGGCTTTTTTGCCCCTATTATGGATGCAAAGCCCGGATCTCCTGTGATTCATCAGAACCATAGGTATGGTGCTCAGACTCATTTTCTGAAGAGCTACAGGAGGTCCAGGTATTGTGTCCATAATACTGGAGTAATAAAGCCCCCATTACTTTGTTTAGAGGGATTTCACACTTAGAGTTGCTGTGAAAGTGCTAGGGGTAGAAAAAATTACGGTCCACTGCGCATGCGCCGAGGTTAGGGAAAAATTACGGGCCACTGCGCAAGCGTTACTCGCAGTGGCCCGTAATTCTTTCCTACCCTCGGCGTTGGGTAGGAAAGAAAGTGTGAAATTTGCCTATCCCGTCATTGTGCGCAGACACACCTCCTTCTCAGCCACTCTGGTGGCGAGCAGCGAGACACACCTCCTTCCAAACCTTCCGGTGCGGCTACGTCACAACAGGAAGTGACGAGGATAGCAAAATTTCACGGGTAGCAAAAAATAACGAAACACCAGCACGCCAATCTCATTTATCATTTTGTGTCTCTTTTTGGGTTAGAAAATGACTTAATTAGATTTAATCTTGTTGAACGTCTGTCAGATCATGCACCTAAGTTATGTAGAGGCCAGCATATCAAGCTGAAGCGGACAGGGACTAAGACCGGCTTCTAAATCGCCGGTCTTGGTAAATGTCTCTAAGTGTGTTTTGTGCTCTCAGAAAATGTAGATTTTTGGTAACCTAGAAGCGGCTTGCCACGTACAGTATATTTTAACACATATGGATGATGACCATATATTATATGGCCTCTGTGACAATGTTTTTAAGGCCTCTTTCACACGGGCGTTGCGGGAAAATGTGCGGGTGCGTTACGGGAACACCCGCGATTTTTCCACGCGAGTGCAAAACATTGTAATGCGTTTTGCACTCGCGTGAGAAAAATCGTGCATGTTTGGTACCCAAACCCGAACTTCTTTACAGAAGTTCGGGCTTGGGATCGGTGTTCTGTAGATTGTATTATTTTCCCTTATAACATGGTTATAAGGGAAAATAATAGCATTCTGAATACAGAATGCTTAGTAAAACAGCGCTGGAGGGGTTAAAAAAAAATTTAAAAAAATTTAACTCACCTTAGTCCACTTGATCACGATGCCGGCATCTCCTTCTGTCTCCTTTGCTGAACAGGACCTGTGGTGAGCGTCCATTACAGGTCAAGGACCTTTGATGACGTCACTCCGGTCATCACATGATCCATCACCATGGTAAAAGATCATGTGATGGATCATGTGATGACCGGAGTGACGTCATCAAAGGTCCTGTTCCTGTATTTAATGCTCACCACAGGTCCTATTCAACAAAGGAGACAGAAGGAGATGCCGGGCTACGCGATCAAGTGGACTAAGGTGAGTTAAATTATTATTATTATTTTTAACCCCTCCAGCGCTGTTTTACTATGCATTCTGTATTCCGAATGCTATTATTTTCCCTTATAACCATGTTATAAGGGAAAATAATAATGATCGGGTCTCCATCCCGATAGTCTCCTAGCAACCATGCGTGAAAATCGCACCGCATCCGCACTTGCTTGCGGATGCTTGCGATTTTCACGCAACCCCATTCACTTCTATGGGGCCTGCGTTGCGTGAAAAACGCAGAATATAGAGCATGCTGCGATTTTCACGCAACGCATAAGTGATGCGTGAAAATCACCGCTCATGTGCACAGCCCCATAGAAATGAATGGGTCGGTATTCAGTGCGGGTGCAATGCGTTCACCTCACGCATCGCATCCGCGCGGAATACTCGCCCGTGTGAAAGGGGCCTAAGAGCACAAATGCTTGTTGATGTATATCATTGTGGTATATATAAGATTTGCACACCTCAATATATTACATGTTTTTTTATGTGTAAACCTCTGCTTGGATGTGAGTTTTAGGTCCAAATGTTTGTTTTGATGTTTTAATAATTGCCGTTTGTCACAAAATTACCTGAAGGTGAAGATGGTTGCCAACAGTCCATCAAGGCAACTGCAATCATCGGGTTGTCTGCTCTCAGGAAATACGGTATATAGGTTTTAGAGGGAGGACTAACTTTTCAAGGGCTGTAATCCCTGTATTTTATAGGTTGTTACTTTTTTTAAAATTTCCTGCTTAAAACCACATTTTTGGTGAGTTTATGAAGACATGTGCAGATATTTAGGTCTAAGTTGTATGTATGAACTCTGCACGTGTTGAACGTTCATTTTTAAGAGGTGTGGTCCAGGGCTGCAGCTAACGATTATTTGAATAATCTTTTAGTTGTCAATAATTTCATCGATTAATCGGGAAAAAACACCAAAATGACAAAAAAAGGGGTTTATATGATTTTACTTGAAAAATTATGTTCAAAGGCCATATTAAAACAAATTTAGGAGTCACATAATTATAAAAATTTTGCATTACAATGTAAAAAGACAGCATGTCCACATGGTCAGGGATGAGGCTAGCTCTCTTCTTACACGCTATGTTACTGAGAAGAGGCGTTCCGATGGTGTGGATGTACTTGGGATAGACAAGTATGATCTTGCAAGTTTAACTTTTATGGGGGATCTGTGGATGACACACTTTTATGGTGGATCTGTAGATGACACACTTTTATGGTGGATCTGTAGATGACACACTTTTATGGTGGATCTGTAGATGACACACTTTTATGGTGGATCTGTAGATGACACACTTTTATGGTGGATCTGTAGATGACACACTTTTATGGTGGATCTGTAGATGACACACTTTTATGGTGGATCTGTAGATGACACACTTTTATGGTGGATCTGTAGATGACACACTTTTATGGTGGATCTGTAGATGACACACTTTTATGGGGGATCTGTAGATGACACACTTATGGGGGATCTGTACATGACACACTTATGGGGGATCTGTACATGACACACTTATGGGGGATCTGTACATGACACACTTATGGGGGATCTGTACATGACACACTTATGAGGGATCTGTACATGACACACTTATGGGGGATCTGTACATGACACACTTATGGGGGATCTGTACATGACACACTTATGGGGGATCTGTACATGACACACTTATGGGGGATCTGTACATGACACTTATGGGGGATCTGTACATGACACACTTATGGGGGATCTGTACATGACACACTTATGGGGGATCTGTAGATGACACTATTATGGGGGGATCTGTAGATGACACTATTATGGGGGAATCTGTGGATGACACTATTATGGGGGAATCTGTGGATGGCACTGCTATGGGGAGGGGGATCTGTGGATGGCAGTGGCACTGTTATGGAGAGGGGGATCTGTGGATGGCACTGCTATGGAGGAAGGGGGGGGAATCTGTGGATGACCTTATATAGCATCTTATTCTATATGTGTCATCCACAGATCTCCCCCATAACAGTGTCTCCCGAGTCACAATACACCGACCCAGCTGCTCACAGCAATATCTAAAGAGTATTCCTTTCTCGTTACCCTGCAGTAACTTTTACTTAAACTTTAAATCAGCGCTATGAATTGATCTTTAATACCTTACAAAATCAAATACAATGAAGCTCCGGTAACAAACAGAGTGGGTGGCGGCGTAACGTCACTCACTCACGTGACGCGCCTGCTCCGCCCACTTTATGACTGATGCAGGCGGAGCAGGCACGTCACATGAGTAAGCGACGTTACGCCGCCGCCTGCTCTGCCTGTTACTGGAGCTTCATTATAAGGTAAAATAAAAATGCGCTGATTTAAAGTAAACCGCCCGCCCTCATAGCAACGAATCGGCGATTATTCGATAACTGGATTCGTTGACAACAATTCCCATTATCGAATATCATCAATAAAGTCGATTAATTGTTGCAGCCCTAGTGTGGGTACAACTTTCCGCGTGGGTCACACTTATGTACCAATACCAACCTTTTTGCAATTTTTTACTTTATTATAAAAATATTCCCAAATATCTCATTAGTTATAATGGATTGTTTTGTCTGGGGAGCAATCATTAGGAGAATTAAAATGGCCGCTGTCCTATCATGTTTAAACAATGTTTATGGAGTCATTTCAAATATTGTACAAATAAAGAAACAGTAATCTGTCGGTATAGACAGGTCAAAAGAATCATAGCAGTAAATTTCAAACAATACCGTCATGAGAACAGTATGATATTCTTTCCATGTAAGACATATATGTACAGGAAAGAAAGGAGGTTGGGAAGGGAACTGTGACATTGAAGTAAGGTGATGAAGGGAGGGGGAGGGGGGAGGGTAAGGAAGGGAACAAAAAAATAAAAATAAAAAGCCCAACAATGTCATAATTGGTGAATTTCGTGGCTTATTATGGGGCAGCATAAGGTCTCAAGAAGCGATTAGGGACAAAAAGAGGCTTGAGAATCAATCCAATTTGACCATATGCCTTCGCTTCGTCTGGGGCGTTACAATCTGATCTGCCTGAACTTTGATCTTATGTGCTCAGAGTCCTATGTCATTTCCGGTTTCCCTAATATAAGTTAGTATACAATCGCATAACATTCTCGTATACAAAATAAAATAAAATTCATTAAAATCGCATACATTAAAAATTGTACTTTAAAGTTTGTACAATTTTTTATGTATGCAATTTTATAGAATTTTTATTTTATATACGAGAATGTTATGCGATTGTATACTAACTTATATTCGGGAAACCGGAAATGACATAGGACTCTGAGCACATAAGATCAAAGTTCGGGCAGATCAGATTGTAACGCCCCAGACGAAGCGAAGGCGAAACCCGGGGCGTGTACTAATAGGACTTCGGCCATTTAATTTCTCCTGATGATTGCTCCCCAGACAAAACTGTTCTAACTAATGAAAGGTATTTGGGAATATATTTAAAATAAAGAAATATTTAAGTATTTTAATTTTTTTTATTCCTGGAGAACCCCTTTAAGTATTAGGCTCCCCCAAGGAATCCTCATTTTTTTTCAAGTAGTTTTTAAACAGACCGATCAAAACGGTTATGGTCCCCTTTAGTTATTCCGTTTAGAGAGAATTTTTTTTTTGATATATTGTGTATTAGAGAATTTTGAGTTATTAGGGGGGGGAACTCACGATCCTTATTTCTTGGCCAGGGCAAACACTCTGGCGAGCCTGTCCTGCAATAATGTGAATGGGCACCTTGTAATGTTTACTTTCTCCTGTGGAGGAGCTACAGGGAAACTGAACTCTTAGGGCTCACTCACACAAGCGCTCAGTGCCCATACCGCAGACTTGAGTATGTCCGCATCCGCCAGATTAGACAGAATATAGGGCTTCACCTTTTTGCGGTGTGGAGGCAGGGATCGGAAGCCCACGGAGCATTACGAAGTGATTCAGTGAGCTTCGGTTCTGTGCCTCTGCACTGCAAAAACATGTTCTATCTTTGCCTGTATATTGCGGATCACAGATCCATTCAAGTCATTAGGTCCGCATCCGCAAGTGGAGTGCACACGGCAGGTGCCCATGCATTTGCAGACCGCAATCTGCGGTCTGCAGCACAGGGACTGAGCAAGTACGCTCATGTGCATGAGACCTTACCGCCACATTTCCCCACAAATTATAGTTGATATCTACAGGGTCCTAGTAGCGGATACTTTGTGATCTGTTGTCAGGGGACACTACTAACAAGGATGACGACCATCATATGAAGAGCCATATTTTCTTCTTCCCCCCCCCCCCCTCATTTTTCTAAAGATTCAATTTACTGCAAGAAAAGAAACAAATACAGGTTGTACAAGAGCAATAAAAAAAATTAAATATTTATTTGAATAACAAGTTTGGAGTTTAAGCTGCAATGTTGGCAATGTCAATTTTCTTTGTATTAGATCACAAACTCATGCACCAAATTGGAAAAAAGGAAAGAGCTACCAACTACTTAACAGCTGCTGATTTATAAAGAAAAAATATAAAGGCATGTAATCACTATACAAAATATAAAAATGTATGAAACACTATCAACCACAGAACAGAAAAGGTGTTGATTATACTTAAAGTGTTTTGTACTTATGTGTGCGCACATTTAGAATTACTGAACTGAAGTGATTTGTTACCTCTGAATTTATCTGCACGTGGCCTGTAGTTACACAGCTCTAACCACGCTGCTGTTTTCTGTGCTACTAATAAGAAAGGGCTTTGTTAACATGGGACATGAGAATTACAGAAGAAAAAATAAAATAAAAAATCTTGTCAACCAGAAGTGCTTTAAGCAAATGGTGCACCCGTAAGACCCTTCGATGCCGCAGTAAAATGTGTACCTAGCATAGAAATGGTAACAGAGCACAACCTTAAGGAGGAGTGGAGAGTACAAGGCTAGAAGAGCGCAAGTCTAATAAGTCTAGTCTTTTTAATAATAAAAAAAAAATAATCATGCACCCTCCTGCTATGATCCACAGCCAATTTATTGCCTCTCCATAATAACTTCCATAGCCATTGAACATTGTCAGACCAATAATGATAAATACACATATATAAATGAAGACACTAACTGCTTGTTTGACACTACGAATGGCAATGTCTGTGCTGAGTGAACGCACCTTTAAAAAAAGAGCCTATGCGGCAAGAGATAAGTGTCTATAGATTCAAAATGAATCAACTGTATCGGATAACAATTCTTCAACTTAGAAGCTGCCTCAACATTAGGTGCATCTTCAGTTAATGTAACAGGAAGGGGGGGGGGGGGACAGACGGATAAAAAAAAAAAAAAAAGGGAAGAAGAAACAGAACAAAAAGGCAATGGATTTTTTTCTTAATTACTACCCTTCGTATAACTGACCCAAGGCCACGAAATGGGCAGACACAATGATATATATTTATATATATATTTTTCTTTACAATTATTTAAATTGTATGATGGTAAAGAATAGGGTCTATTTAAAAACAAAACAAAAAAGCTAGGGAAGCCTAAATTAAGAGGTGGCACCAGGCGTTGGGTTTACATTTTGAGTAGCAACTTGGGGGGCAACTTCTATGATTCGTGGCTTATCTATGATTCTAGCAGTGCGGTTGCCTTTTTCTACAATTCCAATGATCCAGGCTTGATGACCTTCTCCATACTTTGGGGACTTGATTTCAGCACAAAACCGGGCAGCCTGTTCTCGCGGTAGACAGATTAGGAGACCTCCTGCAAAGACCAGAAACTCTCAGTATAGCAGACTTGGCATTTACATAGAGGACATGAAACAATAACATGCACATAACAGGTCAGCATTCCTTAATAAATACCCAATTAACATTTTAGAACTGAAAATGATAAATTTCAGGATTACCAATAGGCCCAAAGTGTCTTGTTTCCAATAAATGTAACCAGAATAATGAACCACGCCCGTAAAATACTTACTTTTCCTATATACAGTATACATAAAGTCCCTTGCAGACAATAGAAACAACTACCAGGCTGCATGCTCAGTCTATAACTTGTGTAACACTGTGTATGGTAAAGTACTGGAGGGAGTGTATATCTCACCCAGAATGCTCAGATGGGTAAAATGATCAGGTAAAAGAATCCAGAAAGCTGTGTTCTTTCAACAAATAATAGTTTGCTAAGGTATTGTTGTTTAAGTTATTGCATGGGCTGGATTTTTATGGAATGGCATGTAGGTGTTGGTAGAGGGACCCACCATTCCCTCCCTTCCAGTACAGCATTTTCCCCTAACATGAAGTAATCCCAGGTGTAGCTTCTGGGCTCATTACTATGGAGATAAAGATAGGGCTGAGAGCCTCATTCACAGTCGGGTCGGTGCCTAGAAGCTGGACGACCTGTGGAGGCTGTGCAAAGCCTGATCCCCTGTGTTTGGATTTGAGGTATACAGGCGAGGTAACCTAATGTCTAGTTAGCGTCCAGGCGGGCAAGGTGATTTATTTTTGTCACATACATGTGGATATGCAAAAAGTGAATAATGAACTTGCAAGCCACTGTCTTGTGGTGGATGGAAAATAAAAGCTGTTTGGACTTGGAGTGTCATTGCCGACCCCACCACAAGAACACATATACATGATACTTGCTTAGGAGAGCTCATAGAATTAGGCTATTTTCAAATAAGCAGTAAAGCTATTCAGCAGGCTGTTCCGGCAAAGAAACTGCCTACTAGAGTTCACTGTATCTGGTATAGCAGGATAGGGCTGTGCACCGCCAGACCCTATTGACTATAATAGGATTCATACGGTTTACAACATGAGTGCTGGGTTTTGGCTGGACAAATAACGGTGCATGTACATTTTTTTTGTCCGGCCAAAACATGGCACTCATGCTAGGCCAGATCCAGTGAACTCCAGCAGGTCGTTACTCTGCTGGAACAGCCTGCTGGATAACTTTACCACAGATGTGAAAATAGCCTAAAGCTGGATTTACACAGCCCGATGTTCAGGCTGATTATCAGGAACAAACATTCCTATGAATGCTCGTTTCTAATAATCTGCCCAACTAAAGGTGCTGCAAATCACCCAATGAACAAGCAAAAACCCAGATGTTGGGGCATATAAAGATCAGACAAATGTCTTAAACTTTCTAACCCTTTTTTTTTCCGGAGTCCATGCATGTGTATGGAGGGGGGGGGGGGGGGGGGGGGGGTCATGAGAGATAGCTGTAGGCTGAATAAGCGTTTGGCTGGAAGTGGTTACCACAGCGCTGTACTGCAAAAACTAGCTTTTTCCACTACACAATGGACGGAGCTGTGTATTTCCAATGTCAACTTCCTGTGCAAGAGCTACACTAAAACAGCTGACTGGTGAGGATGTGCGGTGATAGACCCTATCAGACTGATATTCAATTTGATGGACAAGAAATGTGTCTTCCTACACAAAATACTTTTGTGACCCATCTTCAATCATTCAGGCTTTTGCGGGTTCAGGGATTTTAGTGACTTACCTGATGTCTCTGGGCAAGATCCATGCATAAGACCAAACATATTTCCACAGGCCTTGCTAACAGCAGCCATTTTGGCTAAGACAGGAAGGTTATGGATGACAAAGGAAACCTCATTCCGCTGCTGTTTGGCCAAGTTTTGTGCATGTCCTAAAATCCCAAAACCTGTAATATCAGTAGCAGCATGTGCATTAAATGTGTGCATAAGACCGGCAGCTGGGAAGAGAGAGAAAAGACACCAGTATTAGGCCAAATGGGATTCAGGAGCTGAATAACTTAAAGTACCAAAATGATAAACACTGAGTCCCAATCACATATTAAGTAAGGGTTTGTCTTCAGTATCTCTTGGCGACTCAATTCCGAAGGAAAAATTGGTTCCAGGCAATGGAACAGATTTTAGAAAGTGCCAGTGGAGCATAATCTGACAGATAAGAGTAAGGTCTTCAGGACAGTAAGGAAACCTAAGTATAGATATAATATGAAACTGACTGCCCTCTTCTCAGCTTCGAACCTCACTCGCTGCAAGAAGCTCAACACACTAACATGCTGCATTTAATCCAAAGGTGCCAAGTATATAATGTATGTACAACTCAGAAACCACCTCCAGTCGTCATCATAATCCAAAGCACTGATGAGATTAACCCCCTCAGGACCCTGCTATTTTTCATCCTTAAGGACCAGGCCATTTTTTGCAAATCTGACATGTCACTTTATGTGGTTATAACTTTAAAACGCTTTTACTTATCAAAGCCATCCTGAGACTGTTTTCTTGTCACATATTGTACTTCATGAGAGTGGTAAATTTGAGTCAAAATATTTCATTTTTATTTATAAAACAAAATACCAAATTTACCAAAAATTTGGAAAAATTTGCAATTTTCTACATTTCAATTTCTCTGCCTTTAAAACAGATAGTGCAGCTTACGGAGAAGTATGAGGCGGCACTGCTGGTGTGCAACACTATCAGGTGCGGGACGTGGGATTGTGTGACCCAGTCAAATATTGCAATGAATAGTGGTGCTCTGCTATCTAACAAGTCCACAGTATACCATAAGACGATCCAAGTGAAGAAAGAATAATGATAGCGGCACTCACCAAATTGCAGCAAGATTCTTCTTTATTACAAAATCGGAATAGAAGTTACAGCGGGCTGGGGCAGACCAATGTTTACAAACACTGAGTGATCAGCTGGCGACGGCCGTTTCGCGCACCTGCGCTTCTTCTGGCCTCTGACCTAGTCGCGCTACCCATGCGCTCATTTAAATGCATCCACGTTGCCTCGGCAACCACCGACGCTAAAAACATATACCTCGTTTATTTCAAAAACGAGGTGGGGTAATAGACATAACTTTCCCTGACACCAACACTAATATATATATATATATATATATATATCCATATTCACATGCTCAATACTCTATCTGCGTAAACACACACTTAGATCATTTCGATCATTTAGTCCCAAAGGACCCATGGCGGCAGTGCCTCCTTCTGCAAAAGGAGGCGGTCTCTATCTCCACCTAGTACTGGGGCGGGGACGTGTTCAAGGGCTGCAAATTTTAGGCATTTCGTGTTGTAATCATGTTTATTACGGACATGCTCAATGAGCCTGGTGCAACCTTTACCTGACCTAACTGAGTTGATATGCTCCCTGAATCTCTCATACATAGGGCGGATGGTCTTCCCTATGTAGAAGGATCCACAGGAGCATAATACCAGGTACAGTCAGGTCCATAAATATTGGGACATGGACACAATTGTAAAATTTTTGGCTCTATACACCAGCAAAATGGATGTGAAATGAAACGAACAAGATGTGCTTAAACTGCAGACTGTCAGCTTTAATTTGTGGGTATTTACATCCAAATCAGGTGAACAGTGTAGGAATTACAACAGTTTGCATATGTGCCTCCCACTTGTTAAGGGACCAAAAGTAATGGGACAATTGACTTCTCAGCTGTTCCATGGCCAGGTGTGTGTTATTCCCTCATTATCCCAATTACAATGAGCAGATAAAAGGTCCAGAGTTCATTTCAAGTGTGCTATTTGCATTTGGAATCTGTTGCTGTCAACTCTCAAGATGAGATCCAAAAATCTGTCACTATCAGTGAAGCAAGCCATTATTAGGCTGAAAAAACACAACAAATCCATCAGAGAGATAGCAAAAACATTAGGCATGGCCAAAACAACTGTTTGAAACATTCTTAAAAAGAAGGAACGCACCGGTGAGCTCAGAAACACCAAAAGACCCGGAAGACCACGGAAAACAACTGTGGTGGATGACCGAAGAATTCTTTCCCTGGTGAAGAAAACACCCTTCACAACAGTTGACCAGATCAAGAACACTCTCCAGGAGGTAGGTGTATGTGTGTCAAAGTCAACAATCAAGAGAAGACTTCACCAGAGTGAATACAGAGGGTTCACCACAAGATGTAAACCATTGGTGAGCCTCAAAAACAGGAAGGCCAGATTAGAGTTTGCCAAACGACATCTAAAAAAGCCTTCACAGTTCTGGAACAACATCCTATGGACAGATGAGACCAAGATCAACTTGTACCTAAATGATGGGAAGAGAAGAGTATGGAGAAGGAAAGGAACTGCTCATGATCCTAAGCAAACCACCTCATCAGTGAAGCATGGTGGTGGTAAGTGTCATGGTGTGGGCATGTATGGCTGCCAATGGAACTGGTTCTCTTGTATTTATTGATGATGTGACTCCAGACAAAAGCAGCAGGATGAATTCTGAAGTGTTTTGGGCAATATTATCTGCTCATATTCAGCCAAATGCTTCAGAACTCATTGGACGGTGCTTCACAGTGCAGATGGACAATGACCCAAAGCCTACTGCAAAAGCAACCAAAGAGTTTTTCTAAGGGAAAGAAGTGGAATGTTATGCAATGGCCATGTCAACCATCTGACCTGAATCCGATTGAGCATGCATTTCACTTGCTGAAGACAAAACTGAAGGGAAAATGCCCCAAGAACAAGCAGGAACTGAAGACAGTGGCAGTAGAGGCCTGGCAGAGCATCACCAGGGATAAAACCCCGTCTGGTGATGTCTATGCGTTCCAGACTTCAGGCTGTGATTGACTGCAAAGGATTTGCAACCAAGTATTAAAAAGTGAAAGTTTGATTTATGATTATTATTCTGTCCCATTACTTTTGGTCCCTCACCAAGTGGGAGGCACATATGCAAACTGTTATAATTCCTACACCGTTCACCTGATTTGAATGTAAATACCCTCAAATTAAAGCTGACAGTCTGCAGTTAAAGCACATCTTGTTTGTTTCATTTCAAATCCATTGTGGTGGTGTATAGAGCCAAAAATGTTAGAATTGTGTCGATGTCCCAATATTTATGGACCTGACTGTATACCACATATTTGGTCCTGCATGTGGTAAATTGTTTTACCCTATGCCTAATACCTGCAAAGAAAAAATATTTGCCCTGTAAAGCATATTGACAAAAAGAACAGTCCCCACATTTGTAACTTCCTATTGGTATACGTTCAGTGAGCCAATTACTAGTTCTATTCTCCTTAAGCCTGCTCCTCACCAGTTTATCTTTAATCGTGTGACACCTTTTGAAAGTGATAAGAGGTTTGTTATATGTTAAATCCTGGAGCCCCTCTTCATTTTTGAGGATGTCCCAGTTTTTAAGCATAACCTGTTTAATAGTATCTGCTAGAGGACTGTATTTAAAGGCAAATGCAAACCTATCTGCAGTGTTTTTTTCTAGAATTGCTTTTCTTCTTTAATAACTCACTCTGTGTGAATTGGCCTGCTCTTTCTAACGCTGCGTTTAGTTCTGGTTCCGGGTATCCCCTGTGTAGGGGTCTCTCCTTCAATTCCTGAGCCTGCAATGTGTACCCTGCTTCTGTGCTATTGATACGTTTCAAGCGTATAAATTGTCCGTATGGGACTGCCTGTTTTATGCTACGTGGATGATAGCTGTCATAGTGGAGTAATGAATTTGTGGCAGTTGGTTTGCGAAAACCGGTGGTGACTATGGTGCCCTCGTCAATTGTTACCCGTACGTCGAGGAAATCCAATGTGGTGTCTCCGAAGTTTACTGTGAATTTCATGTTCATCTCATTATGATGATTTAGGAACTGGACAAATTCCTCACACACCTGTTGCGAACCTTGCCATACCATAAAGACATCATCCACGTAGCGCAAAAATAACTTTATATGCTGCAAATATGGATTTGAGGTAGAACAAACATAGCGGTCCTCAAAGACTGCCAAATATAAATTGGCGAACGTGCAAGACACGGGTGTGCCCATGGCCGTACCATAGATCTGCCTGTACCAGCACCCCCCAAAGGTAAACACATTATTGCTGAGTACACCATCCGCATGTGGTATGCGGGTATAGAGGCTCTCCACATCAAGGGACACCAAATTAAAATCTTCCTGCCACTGGAAATTCTTCAGTGCTTCCAGGAAGGCATTGGTGTCTCGCAAACATGTAGGGGCATGAGACAAGAGCGGTCTCAAGAGCCAGTCCAGGTATTTAGATAAAGACTCGGTCACTGACCCTATCCCCACCACAATAGGGCGGCCAGGGGGTTGGGTCAGTGACTTGTGAATCTTAGGTACAAAGTACCAAGTGGGTTTTTTGGGGAATGGTGGCACAAGCCGATCCATGATACGAGCTGTAAAAAAAAAATCAACCTCAATATAACGTGTTAGCAACTCACAGAGTTGTACTTGGATAGCAGGGGTAGGATCGTTTTCAAGCTTGGAGTAGACAGAGGTATCTCCCAGCTGTCTATGTGCCTCTTGTAGGTAGTATTCCTTAGTAAGAAGTACAATATTGCCCCCCCTTGTCTGCCGGTTTCACAACGACATCATCCCTGTTGGCTAACCAATTAATTGCAGACCATTCTTCCTTGGTGGTATTATTCTCCACTCTGGGGTACACAAGGGCTTTTACATCTCTTAATATTTGTTTGTGGAAGATGTCGATGCTACTCCCGGCAGGCAAGGGGGGAGAATATGTAGATTTTATGCCCCCTTCAAAGCGACCTGCTTCTGCAGAGGGGGCAGGAAGACCACCTAATTCTGTGTCAGCTAGAAATTCTAAACAGGCAATTTCCATTTCATCATAGGTTTCATCTATTTTGAAGCAGATAGTGATACCTCCTAAAATAGTTATTACTTTACATTTCCCATATGTGTACTTCATGTTTGGATCATTTTGTAAATTACATTTTCCTTTTTTGGGATGTTAGATGGCTTAGATTTTTTTTTTTTAACCCATATTTCTATTTATTTTCCATATATAGGTTAAGGGAAATATTATTGATATTTTGGATAATACCAATAATTAATATTCATAAATAGGCGTGAGTCGTCTAGTGAAGACTCCGCCTATTTATACCTAAAATAGAAAACAAACTATGTTAGCTAACTAATTGCTCAACTATGTTAGCTAGCTACTTGTCTAACTAACTGGCTACACCACTGTTGCCTATACACTACACTTAACTAAACTACATGCGACTCACTGCTACTACGGCGGCTACAACAAAAGACTATAAACCGTGCATTATGAACAATAATAAAGTATTTATTAACACAATGACAAGTTTACAGTCTAATACGCTATATCTATATATATTTATGTATAAATGGTTATAAATATATATTCATATAGACGCACACACCGCAATACAATAATATAAACACAATACAAACCTAACTACACAATTCAATTCCCAATTCCACCCCACACACTAACTATACATTACACTCACACAAATACCAACCCACCCGCCTGGCTACTCACTGTCCCTACGGGGTACAAAGTAAATGGTGGCACTGCAAGGGTTAATACTTGCAGGCCAGGGATGTAGCCATGGGTACAGGTTCAGGGAATACAGCCCAGCAATGCAAGGGTTAAAGCGGGGCTGTAAACCACACAATCACTGCAATGTAGGGGTAAATACAGTGCAGGGAATGATTGACATAAAGGGGTTAACCCAGGGTTGGACATCAGGGGTTACCTGGGTCAGGGGTATTGGGGCTACTGCAGGAGACAAGGATATCAAGGGTTAATACAGCCCAGCAAGGGAATGCTGGGGCTGCGCACAGGGAATGCAGGAGAACTGGGGTGCAGGGATTGCAGGGGTTAATGCTCTGTAGAGCAGGGAATGCTCTGCAGGGCAGGCAATGCAGGGGTTAAGGACATGGGCAGAAGGGGTTAATGCTGGGGAACACAGGGGTAAAATGCAGGGATAAGGAGGCAGGGATACTCAGCCAATCCATGACTTGGTCAGCGATGAACACTGTCTGCTCTCTCTCTCTTCTCTGGGGCTGTTGGGGATCTGAGCGCTGCCTGCGCTTCCTTCCAGGTGGGTGAGGGTTGGGGCAGGTCAGGGGTCACTCCTTTTCTAGCGCAGGGCAGCCTGACACATGGCTGGCTGTGCTCTCCTATTTGGAGGGGGGGTGGGTACTGCCGGAGAGGTCATCAAAAGGGCAGAGGATCTTTATTGATCCTCTGTCCTTTGAAGTGGCCGAACCTGGACATAATTGTCCAGTTGTCGGCCTCTTCCTCCTGCAGGTACGTACCAGAGGGGGGGCACCCATGACTGGGGGGGAATATGCTGGCCGCATTTTATATATATATATATATATATATATATATATATATATATATATATATAAAAACCTGGGGCATATTATATAAATATATATACAGATGTATGCAATAACTGGGGCATATTATATTAGAAAAAATGGGCAGCACTCCAAAAAGTAAAAATACAAAAATCTTTATTTACCCCAGTGGGAAGTGCGACGTTTCGGCTCTAGACAGGAGCCACACATATACATATATATACACACACACACACACACACATACCTGTGGCAATGCATGACCACAAACTGGGGGAATACAAATCTATCCCCACATATACTGGTCAAATTTGGGCACAACATAAGCCCTCCCAAACCCTCCCTCCACCCCCCCCCCCCCCCATCGCAATAGCGATGTGTTTATAATAAGAGACAATTGCAAAGATATGTGAAAATGTATAGAACATCCAATCTCGTGTGAATTAACATTGTACCTAAATGCAATAAAAATAAAGTGATGCAATTTTATGTTGGGTGAGTCATTTGTGGCTTTGTTTTGTATGTATCTTGTACCATGGGTCTGATGGGTCTAATTTGGCATACCATTCAGTGTATATAAATGGGCGTATAGTCTCCACCATTTCTGACTCAGTAAAGAAGGCTGTCATGAATGCTCTCCATTAAAAAAATAAGTTTGTTAATGTCGATCTACGATGTTGTGTCTCAATATGTTCTAGCATCAAACATTTTGACATTTGCTGAATAACCTCTTTCAGTGGAGGTATATTTGGTTTAAGCCAGTAGGTTAGCAGACACCTTTTAGCTACTAAGCTGATTAAATGAATCTAAATAACCTACATAGAAAATGCCAGACCGCTGGTACTAAATTAATCTTTATTACAAAATTACATTAGACAACATACATGATTAAAAGATCCGTGCAGGAGATAAAAAGCAACATCACTGGAGGAGACATACAATGAACGGAGTCCCTATCCTTAAACATGATATTCAGAAGAGATGGTTATGCAAACATGAAAAACATACATAGTGGGGAAAAGGGACATTTACCCATACAAAGTCTCCTCCAGTGATGACGCTACCCCCAGACGAAGGTACGCCGAAACGCGCGTTGGGGTTGGCGCCATCCTGGAGGAGACTTTGTATGGGTAAATGTCCCTTTTCCCCACTATGTATGTTTTTCATGTTTGCATAACCATCTCTTCTGAATATCATGTTTAAGGATAGGGACTCCGTTCATTGTATGTCTCCTCCAGTGATGTTGCTTTTTATCTCCTGCACGGATCTTTTAATCATGTATGTTGTCTAATGTAATTTTGTAATAAAGATTAATTTAGTACCAGCGGTCTGGCATTTTCTATGTAGGTTATTTATATATTTATTGCCATAGGCTTGGGCATTACTTGAATGTTGATTCAACTAACGGTCGAGGTATTTATTTCGGTTAGTGATTAAATGAATCTAGTTTAGTATTATCTCTTTCCATGTGAAATAGGAGGATTTCTGGGTTCATTGGAATTTTTATGTGGTATTTTGTCTCTATCAATGACAGGAAGGATTGCCAAAAAGATTCTACCCTGGGCACAACCAAAGTCCATGGATGAGATCTGTGTTGGATGTTTGGCATTTGGGGCAATGTGTTTTTCTGTCCTCAGTTATCTTGTCAGGATCCCATGGGCTATGAAAACCATACATAGCCCTAAGCAGTATTTTGAAATAAGTCTCTCTCCACACCTCACTGGCCACCATTTTATGGATTAAATCCATCCAATAGTTGATCTGGGAGATTTAATTCTGGGAAATCCTTAAGCCATGCCTTGAATAGGGACAGGTCTTTTTTTCCCTAGAGTTCAGCTCTCTCAGGGAGCTGTATATGGTTGATAGGTATTTTTTGGATTTAGACGAACCCCGGATTGAGTTAAAAGGGTTAGTAGAGAATTCTAGTGATAGATCATAGAAACATAGAATGTGTCGGCAGATAAGAACCATTTGGCCCATCTAGTCTGCCCAATATACTGAATACTATGAATAGCCCTTGGCCCTATCTTATATGAAGGATGGCCTTATGCCTATCCCATGCATGCTTAAACTCCTTCACTGTATTTGCAGCTACCACTTCTGCAGGAAGACTATTCCATGCATCCACTACTCTCTCAGTAAAGTAATACTTCCTGATATTACTTTTAAACCTTTGCCCCTCTAATTTAAAACTATGTCCTCTTGTAGTAGTTTTCCTCTTTTAAATATTCTCTCCTTTTTTACCTTGTTGATTCCCTTTATGTATTTCAAAGTTTCTATCATATCCCCTCTGTCTCGTCTTTCTTCCAAGCTATACATGTTAAGGTCCTTTAATCTTTCCTGGTAAGTTTTGTCCTGCAATCCATGTACTAGTTTAGTAGCTCTTCTCTGAACTCTCTCCAAAGTATCAATATCCTTCTGGAGATATGGTCTCCAGTACTGCGCACAATACTCCAAATGAGGTCTCACTAGTGCTCTGTAGAGCGGCATGAGCACCTCCCTCTTTCTACTGGTAATGCTATAGGTCTCCCTATACACCCAAACATTCTGCTAGCATTTCCTGCTGCTCTATGACATTGTCTGCCTACCTTTAAGTCTTCTGAAATAATGACCCCTAAATCCCTTTCCTCAGATACTGAGGTTAGGACTGTATCACTGACTGTATATTCTGCTCTTGGGTTTTTACGCCCCAGGTGCATTATCTTGCACTTAACATTAAAGGGAGTCTGTCAGCACATTTACACCTTTTTAACAGTTCCCATAGCGCTGTAGCCGCAACACAGATGATTAAAACGGTACCTTTATATGCTTTTGTGGACTTGTAAAACTGCCAAAAACGAACTTTGATGCATATGTAAATGAGGGCTCGCAAGTGCCCAGTGGCGGCGTCCACCGCGTTGGTGCCCAGGCATCTCTGCCTCTTCGGCTCTTATCCCCGCCCAGCCTCTTTCTCTGCCCGCCCATCTGTTTTCTCGCCCCCTCAGCGAGATCCCGCGCCTGCGCGCTGACTTCCTTGGCCGAGGCATGCGCACTGCGATGCCCATTGCTGGCACGGCATCGCAGTAGCTTATGTGCATGCGCCGGCTAACGGATCATACAGAGAGGTAAATTTATTTGTATGATCCGTTAGCCGGCGCATGCGCATAAGCTACTGCGATGCCGTACCAGCAATGGGCATCGCAGTGCGCATACCCCGGCCAAGGAAGTCAGCGCGCAGGCGTGGGATCTCGCTGAGGGGGAGAGAAAACAGATAGGCGGGCAGAGGAAGAGGCTGGGCGGGGATAAGAGCCGAAGAGGCAGAGATGCCTGGGCACCAACGCGGTGGACGCCGCCCCTGGGCACTTGCAAGCCCTCATTTACATATGCATTAAAGTTCGTTTTTGGCAGTTTTACAAGTCCACAAAAGCATATAAAGGTACCGTTTTAATCATCTGTGTTGCGGCTACAGCACTATGGGAACTGTTAAAAAGGGGAAAATATGTGCTGACAGACTCCCTTTAAATTTTAGTTGCCAGATTTTTGACCATTCCTCTAGTTTTCCTAAATCCTTTTCCATTTGGTGTATCCCTCCAGGAACATCAACCCTGTTACAAATCTTTGTGTCATCAGCAAAAAGACACACCTTACCATTGAGGCCTTCTGCAATTTCGCTGATAAAGATATTAAACAATATGGGTCCCAGAACAGATCCCTGAGGTACCCCACTGGTAACAAGACCACGGTCTGAATATACTCCATTGACTACAACTCTCTGTTGTCTGTCCCTCAGCCACTGCCTAATCCATTCAACAATATGGGAGTCCAAGCCCAAAGACTGCAATTTATTGATAAGCCTTCTATGTGGGACAGTATCAAAAACCTTGCTAAAGTCTATATAAGCGATGTCTACTGCACCTCCATCTATTATTTTAGTCACCCAATCAAAAAAAATCAATAAGATTAGTTTGACATGATCTCCCTGAAGTAAACCCATGCTGTTTTTCATCTTTCAATCCATGGGATTTCAGATGTTCCACAATCCTCTCCTTAAGTATTAATTTCCCCACAATTGATGTCAGGCTTACTGGCCTACAGTTGCCCGATTCCTCCCTACTACCTTTCTTGTGAATGGGCACAACATTTGCCAATTTCCAATCTTCTGGTGACGACTCCTGTTACCAGTGATTGGTTAAATAAATCTGTTAATTGTTTTGCTAGTTCACCGCTGAGCTCTTTTAACCGCCTCACGTCCGCCCATAGGATATAAACGTCCTATGGGTGGACGTCTATTTCTGACAGCACGTTTTAAAACGTCCTGTCAGAAATAGCAGCTGCACGCTAATCGTGCAGCTGCTGATCGGGTTGCCCGCTGTCAGTGACAGCAGGGCAACCCAGAGAGGAGGCAGGGACAGTGCCCAGGTGTCCCTGCCTTCACGATCGCTGCAGACACAGCGCTCACCGAGCGCTGTGTCTGCAGAGAAGGAAGCGCACAGCGCTTCCTGTTCCGGCCCGGCGGTCATGTGACCGCCGTGACCGGAGTGTGCAGGAGCTGTGTGAGGTCTCTCAGAGACCTCGATCAGCCCTGCTGTGAGGCTGTACAGCGCAGGATTGCTGCTGTACAGCCTCTATAGGGGTGCATTTGTTCTGTAACTGGGGCTACTATGTCAGCCCCAGTTACAGGAGAAATCAACTGTGAAAAAAAAAATCAAAAGTGAAGTAAATGTCCCCCAGAGGTCTTGTATGACCTTATGGGGGACGAAAAGTGTAAAAAAAAAATAAAAAAAATAAAGGGTTGAAAAAATAAAATAAAATAAAGTTTCACATGTAAAAAAAAAAAGTTCCCAAGTAAGGAATAAAAAAAAAAAATTAAAAATAGAAAAATTAAAATAAAATAGACATATTAGGTATCGCCGCGTCCGTAAAAACCAGCTCTATAAAAGTATTACATGACCTAACCCCTCGGGTGAACACCGTAAAAAAAAACAAAAAAAAAACTGTCAAAACAAGCAATTTTTGTCACCTTGCATCACAAAAGGTGCAACACCAAGTGATCAAAAACGCGTATGTCCCACAAAATAGTACCAATAAAACCGTCACCTCATCCCGCAAAAAATGAGCCCCTACATAAGAAAATCTCTTAAAAAATAAAAAAACTATAGCTCTTAGAACATGGAGACACTAAAACATCATTTTTTTGGTTTCAAAAATGCTATTATTGTGTTAAAGTGAAACAAATAAAAAAAAGTATACATATTAGGTATTGCCGCGTCCGTAAAAACCAGCTCTATAAAAATATCAGATGACCTAACCCCTCGGGTGAACACCGTAAAAATAAAAAAATAAAAACTGTGTCAAAACAAGCAATTTTTGTCACCTTGCATCACAAAAGGTGCAACACCAAGTGATCAAAAATGCGTATGTCCCACAAAATAGTACCAATAAAACCGTCACCTCATCCCGCAAAAAATGAGCCCCTACATAAGAAAATCTCTCAAAAAATAAAAAAACTATAGCTCTCAGAACATGGACACATTAAAACAATTTTTTGGTTTCAAAAATGCTATTATTGTGTAAAACTTTAATAAATGAGAAAAAGTATACATATTAGGTATCGCCACGTCCGTAACAATCTGCTCTATAAAAATGTCACTTGACTGAACCCCTCAGGTGAACGCTGTAAAAATAAATAAATAGAAACTGTGCTAAAACAACCAATTTTTTGGTCACCTTGCCCCATAAAGTGTTATAATGAATGATCAAAAAATCATATGTACCCAAAAATAGTACTAATAAAACTGGCACCTTATCCCCTAGTTTCCAAAATGGGGTCACTTCTTGGGAGTTTCTACTGTAAGGGTGCATCAGGGGGCTTCAAATGGGACATGGCATCTAAAAACCATGTGGAGTTCCTTTTCTTCTGCGCCCTGCCGTGTGCCCATACAGCAGTTTATGACCACATGTGGGGTGTTTCTGTAAACCGCAGAATCTGGGTAATAAATATTGAGTTTTGTTTGGCTGTTAACCATCGATGTGTTAAAGAAAAAAATTTATTAAAATGGAAAATCTGCCAAAAAAGTGAAATTTTAAAATTTGATCTCCATTTTCCTTTAATTCTTGTGGAACGCCTAAAGGGTTAACAAAGTTTGTAAAATCGGTTTTGAATACCTTGAGGGGTGTAGTTTCTACAATGGGGTCATTTATGGGGGTATCCACTATGTAGGCCCCACAAAGTGACTTCAGACCTGAACTGGTCCTTATAAAGTGGATTTTGGCAATTTTCTTAAAAATTTGAAGAATTCCTTCTAAACTTCTAAGCCTTCTAACGTCCTAAAAAAATAAAATGACATTTCCAAAATGATGCCAACATAAAGTAGACATATGGGGAATGTTAAATAATAAATATTTTATGAGGTATCACTTTCTGTTTTAAAAGCAGAGAAATTGAAATTTAGAAAATTGCGAATTTTTCAAATTTTTGGGTAAATTTGGGATTTTTTCATAAATAAAGGTGAAATATTTTGACTCAAATTTATGACTATCATGAAGTACAATGTGTCACGAGAAAACAATCTCTGAATGACTTGGATAAATAAAGGCGTTCCAAAGTTATTACCACATAAAGTGAGATATGTCAGTTTTGCAAAATTTGGCCTGGTCAGGAAGGGGGCAAAGGGCCCAGATGGGAAGTGGTTAAGAGCTTTGGGTGTATCCCATCAGGCCCCTGTGACTTATTTGTATTAATTTTAGACAGCTGACTTAGAACCTCTTCCTCTGTAAAGACACACGCATCAAAAGATTCATTAGTCTTCCTCCCTAACTGAGGTCCTTTCCCTTCATTTTCCTTTGTAAAAACTGAACAAAAGTATTCATTGAGGCAGTCAGCTAGTTCTTTATCTTCTTCCATATACCTTCCTTTTGTTTTTAATTTGGCAATTCCTTGTTTTAGTTTCCTTTTTTCATTTATGTATCTGAAGAATGCCTTATCGCCTTTTTTCACTGACTGAGCTAATTTCTCTTCTGCCTGTGCTTTAGAAGCTATTATAACTTGTTTGGCCTCTCTCTGCCTAATCTCATAAATTTGCCTATCATCCTCTTTTTTTTTATTTTATATAATTACTAAATGCTATCTTTTTGTTTTTAATGATTTTGGCCACTTCTGCTGAGTACCACAGTGGCCTCTTCCTTTTTTTGCTTTTACTGACAAGCCTAATGCAATTTTCTGTTGCCTTCAATAGTGCCACTTTTAAGTAGTCCCATTTCTCCTGGACTCCATTGAAACTGTTCCAATCACTCTAGGGTGTAGAAATGCCATTAACTGATGGTATGCCAAGAAATGATGTGTAGGTAGTTGATATTGGGCTTGTATTTCCGGAAAGGTGTAGTACCACATGTCTAACCGCCTCTATGCCTCTTTCTGACCACTTCTGGAACGGTTTGTTTATAAAGGTTGCATGGAATTCTGGATGCTTCCAAATCTCCACTCTTTTATAGAGATTAAGAATGGCATATTATACATCTTTCTCACCACCTTCCATGCTGCTATTGTGTCTCGCAGAAGTACACTATGTTTACCCGATTTGACTTCCATAACCCCTGGATACATTTTTCACAAAGTCCCCCTCCTTCATGGAGGTTGCCCCCAGCGGCTTCCCTTGGAGCTAGGAAGCCGAGACTTGCAGGGATGGTAGAGGGGGACTTGAACTCCAAGAGGAGACCTCCACCTTGTCTGTACCACCTTCCCTCCGGAAATGGCAGAGGGACAAAGTCGGATTATGTTACCCGATTTGACTTCCATAAGCCTGGGGACGTTTTTCACAAAGTCCCCCTCCTCCATGGAAGTTGCCCCCAGCGGCTTCCCTCAGAGCTAGGAGGCCGAGACTTGAAGGGCTGGTAGAGGGGGACTTGTGATCCAAAAGGAGACCTCCACCTTGTCTGTACCACCTTCCCTCCGGGAATGGCAGGGGGGTGAAAGTCAGAAATTCTTACCCACCTACGGTGCTCCTTTCCTGTGTAGACATTTCCAAAAATCGCCCCCCTTCCGTGGAAGTCTTGCCTCCCAGCCGACACCTCGGATGTCATGGAACTGATGGTGGGATCAAAACACCCTGCCCACCCCCCAGGGTTTCTCTACCTTCTTCCGGGAGGTGTCCGAAAGTACCCCCCCCTTTCACGTCACATGCCTCTGAGACCCAGGTGTCTCGAGCCGTCATGCCCAGGCTCTGGAACTGCTGTCGGTATGAGACAGCCAGGTTCGATCTCATAGCTGGTTCTCTTTCTCAAAACGGACACCCTTATGGAAGTTCAGCCCAGCGGTCAGAGTCGGACCTTGTTACCCGATTACACTTCCATAAGCCTGGGTACATTTTTCACAAAGTCCCCCTCATTTATGGAAGTTGCCCCCAGCGGCTCCCCTCAGAGCTAGGAGGCCGAGACTTGCAGGGATGGTAGAGGGGGACTTGAACTCCAAGAGGAGACCTCCACCTTGTCTGTACCACCTTCCCTCCGGAAATGGCAGAGGGACAAAGTCGGATTATGTTACCCGATTTGACTTCCATAAGCCTGGGGACGTTTTTTCACAAAGTCCCCCTCCTCCATGGAAGTTCAGCCCAGCAGCTTCCCTTGGAGCTAGGGATCCCAGACTTGCAGGGCTGGTAGAGGGGGACTTGTGATCCAAAAGGAGACCTCAACCTTGTCTGTACCACCTTCTCTCCGGGAATGGCAGGGGGTGAAAGTCAGAAATTCTTACCCGCCTACGGTGCTCCTTTCCTGGGTAGACATTTCCAAAAATCGCCCCCCTTCCGTGGAAGTCTTGCCTCCCAGCCGACACCTCGCATTTGTGATCGGTAGGTCTTTCATTTTTTTCTTATGGAATGACAGACATTGATAGGTCTAGTAGTTCGCACTTAGATATGTTTACTTTAAAACCTGACATTGATCCAAACTGAGAGAGGAGCTTACACAGAGCCGGGAGGTCTCTATGAGGGTGTTCTAGAAACAACAATAGATCATCAGCAAATAAAGGGTGTTTGAGTACCCGTTTGCCAATGGCAGTACCTTTAATATGTTTGGAAACATTTATTGCTTTAGAAAGTGGTTCTAGGGTGTAGATCAAAAATAGCAATGGTACGAGGGGACATCCTTGCCTAATGCCTTTCTGCAAATTAAACACCTATGAAAGGTGTCCAGGTGTGGAGATCCTAGCCAAAGGAGAGCTGTATAGGGATGTGATGTATGTTCTAAATTGGCCTTTAAATCCCATGGTGTCCAATACCTCGTCCAGCCATCCCCAGCTCACGTTATCAAATGCTTTTTTTTGCATCAATTGCAAGGAGAGCTGGGAATGAGTGGAGGAGGGGAAGTAGCTTAATCTTATCCAACACCGCCAGTACTTTGCGTATATTCTAAACTGCTGCCCTGCCTTGTATAAAGCCAACTTGATGAGGGGTAATAAGCCTAGCTAGGAAAGTCAATAATCTGTCTGCTAGTATCTTTGAGAGGTATTTGAGATCGATGTCAATAAGGGAGATTGGGCGGTAAGATGATGCTAACATGCTGTCTTTACCTGGTTTTGGGAGTACTTTGATATATGCTGTGTTCATGTTTGGCTGACCTTGCAATATTTGGTTGTATAGAGATGTAAGGATTGTGGAAATTGTTGGAGCTATTATTTCCCTAACCTCACCACAGTGTTTATCCCAGCCCTAACTCATCTCTTCAACCTATCACTAACCTCTGGTGTCTTCCCCTCTGGTTTTAAACATGCTACCATTACACCCATCCTCAAAAAGCCTTCACTTGACCAGTTATAGCCCCATGTCGCTTCTTCCATATGCCTCAAAGCTACTTGAGCAACATGTCCATTCTGAACTGTCCTCTCATCTCTCCTCCTGCTCCCTATTTGACCAGCTACAATCTGGCTTCCGACCGCACCACTCAACTGAGACTGCCCTTACCAAATTCACCAATGACCTATTAACAGCCAAAACCAATAAAACATTCCTCTGTCCTCCTTCTCCTTGACCTGGCCTCTGCCTTTGACACTGTCGACCACTCCCCTCTGTTACAAACTCTCATCTCTTGGCATCACTGACCTGGCCCTCTCCTAGATCACATCATACCTCACAGACCAGACATTTAGTGTGTCCCACTCTCACACCACCTCGTCTCATTCCCTCTCTGTTGGTGTCCCGCAAGGCTCTGTCCTAGGACCCCTGCTCTTCTCTATCTACACTTTTGACCTGGGACAGCTCATAGAGTCCCATGGCTTTCAGTATCACTTTTATGCTGACGAGACACAAATCTACCTCTCTGGTCCAGACATCACCACCTTACTATCCAGAATCCCACAATGCCTATCTTCCATATCCTCCTCTCGCTTTCTAAAACGTAACATGGATAAAACAGAATTCATCTTTCCCCCATCTTGCTCAACCCCCCTAACAGACCTATCTATCATGATTAATGGCTGCACACTCTCCCCGGTCACCCAAGTCCGCTGCCTTGGAGTGACCTTGGATTCTGCCCTCTCCTTCCGACCACACATCCAAGCCCTTTCCACCACCTGCCGCCTCCAACTCAAAAACATCTCCCGCATCCGCGTTTTCCTCAACTTTGTGTTTGCTAAAATGCTTGTACATGCCCTCATCTCCCGTCTAGACTACTGCAACATCTTCCTCTGTGGCCTTCCATCTAGGACTCTCGCACCCCTCCAATTCATCCTCAGCTCTGCTGCCCGACTAATCCACCTCTCACCCTGTTACTCCTCTGCCAATCCCTTCACTGGCTCCCCACTGCCCAGCGAATTCAGTTCAAAATACTAACAATTACATACAAGGCTGTCCACAACCTGTCTCCTCCCTACATCTCTGAGCTACTTTCCCGATACATCCCCACACTCAATCTCCGATCCTCACAAGACCTCCTTCTCTCCTCTTATCACCTCTAACTACTATCGCCTCCAAGATTTCTCCCGTTCATTACCCACACTCTGGAACTCGCTACCCCAACATATCAGACTCTCACTTACAGTGGAATCCTTCAAAAGAAACCTGAAAACCCACCTCTTCAGACAAGTCTACAACCAGTGACCCTGCTGCCTCTATACCGCCATGACCAACTTTACCCTCACCTACTGTGTCCTTCTCCCATACCATGTAGATTGTAAGGCTACTTTCACACTAGCGGCACGGACCTCCGGCAAGCTGTTCTGTCGGGTGAACAGCCTGTCGGATTCGTCCTGCTGCTAGTGACCGTGTGCCTCCCGACTGCCGCTCCGTCCTTATTGACTATAATGGGGGTGGGGGCGGAGTTACGGGGAGGCACAGCAGCGCACGGCCAGAGGCTGCCGGAATAAAACTACGACACGTCCGACATTTATTCCGGCAGCCTCTCGCTGTGCGCCGCCATGCCTCGCCGGAACTCCGCCCCCGCCCCCATTATAGTCAATGGGGACGGAGCGGCAGGACGGATCCGACAGGGTGTTCACCCAACGGAACAGCCTGCCGGAGGTCTGTGCAGCTAGTGTGAAAGTACCCTTGGGTTCAGGATGTCTTCAGTTCAGTCTTTTAGATTTTTCAAGAATGCTGCGGTATTATCTCCGTCCAAAATTCCCGAACACTTGCCGTTCATTGACATGCATTAATGCCGCAAAAAATAAATGCCGGATCCGTTTTTCCGGATGACACCGGAGAGACGGATCCGGCATTTAAATGCATTTGATCCGTCTAACAAATGCCATCAGTTTGCACCGGCAATGGAACTGCCTGCCGGAATCCTCTGCCGCAAGTGTGAAAGCACCCTAAGCCCTCACGGGCAGGGCTCTCCTTCCGTACCAGTTTGTAATTCATCTTGTTCATGCTTAGTGCAATTGTCTGTATTACGGTATGAATGTATACCCCTTTTCATATTTACAGCGCTATGAAATGAATGGCGCTATATTATTATTAATTATTATTATTATTAATAGAGCATGTTGTTACGGACGCGACAATACCAAATATGACAACTTTTTTAGTTGTTTGTTTCAGTGACATAATAAAGCATTTAAAAAAAAAATAATTTTTTTGTGTCTCCATATTCTGAAAGCCATAGTGTATTTGTTATGTTTTGGGCGATTGTCTTAGGTAGGGGCTCATTTTTTGTGGGATGAGATGACGGTTAGATTTGTACTATTTTTTTTAGCACAGTTTATTTTTTTACAGTGTTCATTTGAGGGGTTAGTTCATGTGATATTTTTATAGAGCCGGTCGATACAGACGCAGCAATACCCAATATGACTACTTTTCTTTTTTCCCCCTTTTTTTTTTTACAATTTTTCTTCACTTTATTTTGGAAAAAGGACGCTTTTTTTTTTTTTACTTAAAACTATTTTTTTGTAAAACTTTATTTTTTTAACTTTTTTTCTCTTTATTATTTTTTACTTCAACTTTTGGGGGTCTGATAGCCTTTACAATGCATCACAATACTTCTGTATTGTAATGCATTGGCTGTAAGTGTATTACAGACTGTAATACACTTCAGCCTACTTCCTGTGAGATCCATGGGGCTGAATCTCACAGGCTGTCACAGAAGGCAGCCACGATGACTAAGGAAGGCCTCGGGCTGCCTTCCCTGCCATCGGGTTCCCGTCACAGCAGCGCGGGGACCCGATGGCCACCCCGCAGGATCCCGCAGTGCGAGGGTTAATGCGCCGGTATCTGTGTTTTTACCGATGCATACAGAAGGGGTCTGGCTATCAGTGACTGCCGGACCCCTGCCGCTGATTGGGCGGGCGCAGCTCCTGCACCCGCCCGAGCAGCCTGCCGTACATGTACGGTGCTGGTCCTTAAGTCACGTCCACCAGCGCAGTATATGTAGGGCGCTGGTCATTATGGGGTTAAGTATCTTTATTTATCACGTAACTAGAATAAATTCAGCTATAGGGATGAGCGAATCAGCTTCGGATGAAACATCCGAAGTCTATTCAAATAAAACCTTGTTAGAATACTGTACGGAGCGGGAGCTCCATACAGTATTATAATGTTATGGCTCCGATGAGTCAAATTTATCACTTTGCGAAGTCTTGCGAGACTTAGGGTAATAACTTCAAAAATTCATTTCTACTGTAAAAAAACTTTTACCGAACTCAGGTTCAGTTCAAAGTGGCTCCCGCTCCGTACAGTATTCTAACAAAGTTTTAAGTTGATTCGATTATCCCTAGTCAGCTATTTAAAATGATCGTTATACATAAATTAGAAAATAACTTAGGGGGTCATTTACCTGAAATACGCCCACTTCTCCCCACTAACACCAGGTCTAAAATTGTGGGCGTGGGCAGGGAAGGGGACGGCAGGTTTGTCTCATTTACCATTTTGTACGCCTGTTTCAGGAAAAAATTCTAAATGTAAAACAACTGGGAAGCGGTCATAAATTTAGAACAGATGGAAGATCCGCCGAAGTTATGAAGAGCCCGGTCCCTTTACATATCTCCGGCGCATACACCACCAGCTTAGGAGTTTATCAAGACCGGCGTCTAAATGTGCCTTTTAATATTTAAACCATTATACTTAAAGTGTAACTGTCATATTTTTTATTTTATTTGCTAGTTTATTAGAGCTAGGCATGTATACCTAAGTTAGTCTGTCAATGATTGTGAAAAGATCTGTAATTACCTTATAATAACAGCTTTTGGGGTGTGGCCAGCAGCCGGCATGAGCAGACGTGCCTGAACGTTGCTCCGGCTCCCGACCAGTATCCTGACTGCTGAATCAAGCTAAAAAGACACCAGACCGGCAAAACAGTACGTCAGAACCCTCTAAAAGGTGAACATGGGTCCCGGGAAAGGCCAGGTGGCAGCGGAGCGCTTAAAGAGTTTGCCCGACAAGACTCCCAAAATGGCGGCGCTCCGGCGGGAACCCCGCGCACTCAACACAAGCGCGCCAGGCTGGATTACAGGCAGCTGTGGAGGAGTCGGAGTCACTTGAACTTACTTTGAAGGAGGCCCATGAGCAGCTCATGTCAGCCATTCTGTCCTGCCAGTCTTCCCTCACCACCAAAATTGCTGAGGTACGTGTAAGACTTAGGTCTCCTCCGGCAGGATGTACAGCAGTTGAGAGAGAGAGTGCATGGGGTGGAAGAAAGGATATCAGAGCTGGAGGACCTTGCTTGCCCATTACCAGCAAAAATAAAAGATCTGGAGGGCTCAGTTGAGATGTGGAAACAGAAATGCGACGATTTGGAAAATCCTGCAAGGAGAAATAATGTGCGCATCATAGGCATGCCTGAAAGGGCAGAGGGCTCCGACCCTGCCACGTTTCTGGAGAACTGGTTTAAAGATCTATTTCCAGAGGCGGCCTTCTCCATGGCATTTGCGGTAGAAAGAGCACACAGAGTGCCTGCGCGCCCACCTCCGTCCGGAGCACCACCTAGACCTTTATTGGCTCGAGTCAGGCAAGGGCCAAACAATCTATTATATACGGAAACGCCCCTGCCTCTCTGTTTCCAGACTTTTCTGCTGAACTCCAAATTAAAAGGGCGACCTTTGTTTCGGTCAAGAGGCGCTTACGTAACCTCAACTTGGCTTACTCCATGGCATATCCAGCACGCCTTCGTGTGGTGGAAGGCGGGAAGACGCACTTCTTCACGGATCCGAGAGAAGCTGAGGAATGGGTATCTAGAAAGCCACGGAGAGCTTCGCCAACCTGAGGATCCTGGACTTAAGTATCCTACCATGTTATGTTTTCATAGGTCCCTCACTTTGCCGTTCTGGGACGACCCTGGGTGACCATACACCTATATAGCTGGCCTCTATCATTGAGGGGAAACCACTAATTTTTCCTAATTGAACGGCTATGTTCTGTTTAATTTATAGTATTACATTGTACTGAGTTCTGGTTATCAATACCCTGATCGTACATATCTGCTGCTTGCGGAGCCGGTCAGACACCTGCATACGACTTAAACGACCTGGGCTATGCAGGTCCCTGATTGTAAGGCTACGGAGAGTTTCAGCTCCGTTTATGTTCGGAAACTCCATAATTTCATTGTGAGGTTCTGGATATATATGTTGTGTTCAATGTTTACTTCTTTTGTTAAGGCAGGGCGAAATGTAAATTTATGTCAGTACATGGTCAATGGCTCAATGGCAGTGGGAATGTCTAGTTATAACTTCACTGTGTTATTAATGTGTGCCCATCCGGGAAAATCTTGGCTCTTTTTAAATTGGCCACCTTAAGCATTCTGTCCTGGAACGTGAGGGGGTTGGGGAATCGGGGGAAGAGATTAGCGATCTTCTCACATGTCCGTAAATACAACCCTCAGATCCTCTGTCTCCAGGAGACCCATTTGACTCCTGAAACTGAGGGTAGAATAAAAAAAAAACATGGGCTCAATGGTTACGTAGTGCCTTTGGCAGTTCACACTCAAGGGGAGTCTCCCTGTTAATTCATCGCAGCGTCGGCTGGGAGCCTCATGCGGTGGAAGTAGACACAGAGGGGAGATATATTTTTGTCTTTGCTCATGTGAATTGTATACCATTTGTGCTCCTGAGTACGGTATATATTGCCCTCCCCCAGCAAATCTATCTGTCCTGCAAACTGCGGCTAGCTTTGCGGCCCAGTATCCGCAGGCCCGATTACTATGCATGGGGGACCTCAATATGGTCATGAACACTCGGATGGATAGATTTCACGCTGGACCACTACAGGAGGTTTCAACATCCTTTACAACACTCTTTAATTGGTCCAAGGAAATGGGATGGCTTGATCTTTGGAGAGAGAGACATTCCGATCATATAGAATATTCCGGTTTCTCTCCCTCCAGTGGGGCTCTCTCCCGGATAGATTATATGATGGGCCCTCCCAATACCTGCATGGATATGGTGGATATTCATTATGCCCCCCAGGGATTGTCAGACCATGCACCCCTGATAGCCAAGCTCCAGGTACCGAATACCACTCACCCTCAACTCAAAGTGAGGATACACCCGTTTTGGCTCTCTCTTTTGTCCACCAATGATAGGATCCCGGACCAGCTTAAAGTATTCCTGGACTCACATGCTGGTGAACAAAATTTTCTATTATTATGGGATACCCTTAAAGCATATCTTAGGGGTTGCCTTAAATCTTCAATTTCGTACATTAAAAGAGAGACGCAGCGCAAAGAAGACGACCTAAACGCTAGGGTTAAAGAGGCGGAGTCTAGGTTTCTCTCCGACCCCTCGGATGCTAACAGAGAGCAATGGATGCAAATAGGAAGGATGTATATGGTTCACTGAAAAGAAAAAAGCAGCCGCAAATTCTTCTTCTTTAAACAGCAAACGTTTGAGATGGGTGGTAAGGCAGGGAAATTATTGACCCAGATAGTTAATAATAATGTAGCTGCTCCCCCAGTAGTTCGCATTCAGACTCCTGATAGAGTGATGAAGGAAAACACAGAGGGTATTGTGGCAGGATTCCGAGATTTCTATTGAGATCTGTACCACTCCAGAGTTTCATACTCGGACGTCGACTTTAGAGGCTATCTTGAGGAAGTTAGACATCCTCGGATCTCCTCTGCGGACAGATGTCTATTAGATGAGGATATATCCCTGGAGGAGATACTAGAGGCCGTCGAAGGGCTTGCGAATGGGAAGTCTCCCGGTCCGGACGGGCTTCCCTTGGAGGTCTACTCAAAATACATTGATATACTAGGGCCACAACTACTCAATTTGTATAAGGCGGTCTTGCATTCGGCAGAGTTGCCAGACTCCATGTGTGAAGCTTCTATCATAGTATTGCTGAAGCCGGACAAAAAAACACATTAGACTGTGCGTCTTACAGGCCCATATCTTTATTAAATCTAGATTATAAAATTCTAACGAAGATCCTGGCGAACAGACTGAATAGAGTGGTAGCCAGTATCATACATGAAGACCAAACAGGATTTATCCCAGGCCGCTCTACATCCAATAATATCCGCAGAGCACAGGTAATAGCTCAAATAGGAGTAAGGGATGGCAGGGAATGGGATATGGCCTCGCTTGATACAGCTAAGGCCTTCGATTCCCTGGAATGGCCGTATCTCCTAGAGGTTCTGAGTGAGTTTGGATTCGGACCAGTATTCCTTAAATGGATTGGGATAATATACAAAAACCCGAATGCTCAAGTGGTGATCAATGGGCACACCTCCTCCTTATTTGCCCTGGAGCGGGGCACCAGGCAGGGCTGTCCTCTCTCTCCTATTCTGTTCGCCATAGCGATTGAACATCTTGCTCTTAGGATACATACAGACTCAGTGTTTCGGGGTGTGGAGCTGGGGGGAGGGAGGACAGAGTGGGTTTATATGCGGATGATCTCATCTTATTCATGAGTGATGTGAACACTACTCTCCCTAGAGCTATAGACCTCATAGAACAATTCGATCACTTCTCTGGGCTCCATATCAATTGGAGCAAGTCAGCCCTCATGCCTCTATGGCAAACCACGTGGCCCTCGATCCATCACAACCTTAAAGTGGTGGACTGCTTCAAATATCTAGGCATTATTATAACCAAAGATCCAAAGGCATCCTTTACTAAAAATATTGCCCCTATAGAAACTATTTTTGTGGATATGTTTAGGATTTGGAAATCCCTACCCTTGTCCATAATGGGAAGAATTTGCCTTATAAAAATGGTGTTATTACCTAAAGGGTTGTATTTACTAGAACATGCTTGCACTCCGGTTCCTCATTTCTTCTTTGATCAACTTCACTCATTGATGACAGGTTTTGTGGGGGGGGATGCCAGGCGTAAGCTATCCCTAGATACCCTGCAGAGATCGAAATTGCAAGGAGGGGCAGCGCTTCCAAACTTTCATCTGTATTTTTTAGCAGGGCAACTGCGTTACTTGTCCTCATGGGTTACGGAGACACCATATCAAAATGTGGAATACTTCCTACAATATTGTCTGGGACTCTCCACATTATGGCCGGTCCTAGAGAATATTGGTTTATACTCTGGACGAGCATTGCAAATCCACAGACTAGCTCACCAGGTGTGGAAGGATGCTAAACTACACCAATATAAGGACTGGGCAGAGGTTATTCCATTATGGGATAATCCCTTATTCCCACACCTTCAAGGCATTGAAGGGACCAGCAGCTGGAGGGAATGCAGCATTATTACTCTGCGAGATTTATACCATTGCGGTGTACTCCGCTCCTTCTCTCAGCTGCAGGAGCAGTCAGGCTTGTTGAGGTCACAATTGTTTAGGTACCTACAAATCAGGCATGCCCTGAAGGAACAATTCAAGGATACAGACAGGGCTATATCCTCCTACACCTTCCTTGACAGGGATTATTAAGTCTCAAGGTCCGCGAGGGATTATCTCTGCTCTCTATACATATCTCCTGGGGAATCATATGTCATCAAGGACAATATTGGCAGAAAGCAAATGGAAGGGAAATATCCCTCAATTGACGGCAGATGATTGGTCGGAGGCACTGGAGGCCTGCACTTTAGTCTCGCCGTCTACTAACAATAGGCTTATACAAATGTTTATTTTGCACAGGAGCTATTTAACTCCCTCCAGATTGTATATAATGGGAAGAATGACGGACTCTAGATGTCTTAGATTTTTGGAACATGATATGGGAATGTACAGTCGTGGCCAAAAGTTTTGAGAATGAGACAAATATTAGTTTTCACAAAGTTTGCTGCTAAACTGCTTTTAGATCTTTGTTTCAGTTGTTTCTGTGATGTAGTGAAATATAATTACATGCACTTCATACGTTTCAAAGGCTTTTATCGACAATTACATGACATTTATGCAAAGAGTCAGTATTTGCAGTGTTGGCCCTTCTTTTTCAGGACCTCTGCAATTTGCCTGGGCATGCTCTCAATCAACTTCTGGGCCAATTCCTGACTGATAGCAACCCATTCTTTCATAATCACTTCTTGGAGTTTGTCAGAATTAGTGGGTTTTTGTTTGTCCACCCGCCTCTTGAGGATTGACCACAAGTTCTCAATGGGATTAAGATCTGGGGAGTTTCCAGGCCATGGACCCAAAATGTCAACGTTTTGGTCCCCGAGACACTTAGTTATCACTTTTGCCTTACGGCACGGTGCTCCATCCTGCTGGAAAATGCATTGTTCTTCACCAAACTGTTGTTGGATTGTTGGAAGAAGTTGCTGTTGGAGGGTGTTTTGGTACCATTCTTTATTCATGGCTGTGTTTTTGGGAAAAATTGTGAGTGAGCCCACTCCCTTGGATGAGAAGCAACCCCACACATGAATGGTCTCAGGATGCTTTACTGTTGGCATGACACAGAACTGATGGTAGTGCTCACCTTTTCTTCTCCAGACAAGCCTTTTTCCAGATGCCCCAAACAATCGGAAAGAGGCTTCATCGGAGAATATGACTTTGCCCCAGTCCTCAGCAGTCCATTCACCATACTTTCTGCAGAAGATCAATCTGTCCCTGATGTTTTTTTTGGAGAGAAGTGGCTTCTTTGCTGCCCTTCTTGACACCAGGCCATCTTCCAAAAGTCTTCGCCTCACTGTGCGTGCAGATGCGCTCACACCTGCCTGCTGCCTTACCTGAGCAAGCTCTGCACTGGTGGCACTCCGATCCCACAGCTGAATCCTCTTTAGGAGACGATCCTGGCGCTTGCTGGACTTTCTTGGACGCCCTGAAGCCTTCTTAACAAGAATTGAACCTCTTTCCTTGAAGTTCTTGATGATCCTATAAATTGTTGATTGAGGTGCAATCTTAGTAGCCACAATATCCTTGCCTGTGAAGCCATTTTTATGCAACGCAATGATGGCTGCACGCGTTTCTTTGCAGGTCACCATGGTTAACAATGGAAGAACAATGATTTCAAGCATCACCCTCCTTTTAACATGTCCTCTGCCATTTTAACCCAATCAGCCTGACATAATGATATCCAGCCTTGTGCTCGTCAACATTCTCATCTGAGTTAACAAGACGATTACTGAAATGATCTCAGCAGGTCCTTTAATGACAGCAATGAAATGCAGTGGAAAGGTTTTTTTGGGATTAAGTTAATTTTCATGGCAAAGAAGGACTATGCAATTCATCTGATCACTCTTCATAACATTCTGGAGTATATGCAAATTGCTATTATAAAAACTTAAGCAGCAACTTTTCCAATATTTATGTAATTCTCAAAACTTTTGGCCACGACTGTACATATATTAGATCGTTCTGGAAAGAAGTGCTGGATATCTTATCCACTTTAGGCCTCGGTCCTATCCCATTGTGTCCTAAGGCATGCATCCTTGGCATCCTGGAACAGGATGGATGGACCCACTATAACAAAAATTTACTTAGGGAGACTATTCCTGGCAAGGCAAGTTATAGCTCTCAAGTGGATGGCAGATGATTTGCCCACAGTAGGTCTTTGGAAAAGGCTAGTGAATCAGCTGATCCCACTGGAAAATGTGTTGTTTATACATAGGCAATGCCCTCAAAAGTTCTTGAAAGTATGGGGTCCAAGGTGTGACTCACCGCTGACCATATCCAATAATGCAACTACACCAGCAGACTCATCTATGTAAAGTGAAATAACACAAGTCACTGACATCTTTCCTACTGTTTTTATTGATGTACATGCATCTCAATATATCTGTCTGGGATTTATTCACTACTATATTGTAACTGGAATTACCCATAACTTTGTCCTATGTGATCTAAATGTATGACTATGTGATACTGCCTATCTGTGACATGACCTGCCATGTTACTTTTCAATAAAACGAGTAAAAATAAATAAATAACAGCTTTCATTAATGTCCTCTGTCCCTTTCCACTGCTCCCTTAAAACACCGTTACTAGGGCTGGTCTGTCTCTGGCTAAGAAGACAGGAAGACGGAGGGGCGGTCCTTCACACTGCATGCCTGCATTAGGCATCAGAGTGAGGAGGCATGTCTCTCAATAATCCAATCTGATTGGCTGACAGGGAGCTGCTGGCTACAGCAAGTGTGTATGTGAAGTGAGGGAAAGCAGTTTTAGCCTCAGAGAACAGGCAGAGGAGCCATCTTGAGAAGGTCCTCATATTGTAAATGTTTAAACAGACGTAACTAAGGAAAAAACTTAAGGAAAACAGTGGTATGTGAATGAAAGGAGATTTTTGTATAACTTACCAGTAAAATCTCTCTCTTGCTCTTCATTGGGGACACAGGAACCGTGGGTATAGCTATGTCCTCTAGGAGGCGTTGACACTAGGCGAAAGCTATTAGCCCCTCCCCTGGCAGCTATACCCCCTCCAGCCTGGAGAGAGAGCTTCAGTTTTGTGTACAAGCAGCAGGAGAGGCAAGTAAACCGACGAAAAAACGTGGAACACCAACAATGCCAAGGAACCAACAACGGGGTTCTAACCAGCAACTGCCGCAACTGTCGTCGAACAACAATACTGGGTGGGTGCTGTGTCCCCCAAAGAAGAGCGAGAAAGAGATTTTACTGGTAAGTTATACAAAAATCTCCTTTTCTCACGCATATTCATTGGGGGACACAGGAACCGTGGGACGTCCGTAAGCAGGGGGGGGGGGGGGGGGGGGGGAGAAGAAACCACAGACCCATGGAAGCAAGCGTACCTGCAGGCATCTAAGAACTGCCACCTGCAAGACCACGCAGCCCAAGACAGCATCCACCGATGCAGAAGTATGCATCTGGCAGAATTTGTGAATGTGCGTCAGGAGGACCAAGTAGCTGCCTCGCACAACTGTGCAGCCGAAGCGAGATTCCTCCGAGCTCAAGATGCGCCCACCGGTCTGGTGGAGTGAGCCGTGACACCTAAGGATGGGACCTGCCCTGAAAACGGTGTGCCTCCGCAATTGCAGCCCAAATCCAACGTGCGATTGCCACCGTGGAGGCCACCAATGCCTTGCGAGCACCTCCCAAAATGACAAAAAAAGGGGGGGAACCGTAAGCCAGAAGGAACTGGAGGCTGCTATAATCTTCAGAGCCCTGACAACATCCAAATGGCGTAACACCTTTCCTTTAGGGTGTGAAGGAGAGGGACAATGAGGGAAGGGCAATGTCTCGTTGATATGGAAGTCAGAGACCACCTACGGGAGAAGGAATGGGCCGGAGAACCGCCTTATCCTTGTGAAAAATCCCGAAAGGGTTCTCTGCGAGACAGCGCCGCCAACTCGGACACCCATCAGATGGATGTGACAGTTACGAGAAATACTACCTTCCAGAACAGGAGTCGGAGTGAGATCTCCTGCAAGGGCTCAAGGGAGAAGTCTGGATCGCTGAGAAGACTATACTCAGAACCCAAGGCGGTAGAGGAGGACGGTACGGAAGAACCGTATGGGCCAGTACCTGAAGGAAGGTTTTATGGCCCAGGGGACTCTGGAAAAGCCGTGTCCCCCAGGGCAGAAGGTGCCGACACTTCACCCTTCAAGGCACGAAGGGCTAATCCAAGGTCCAACCCTGATTGTAGAAGGACAGGACCGTGGGGAGAAAAACAAAAAAAAAAAAAAAAAACTGAATGGGGGAATGCCCCGGCCTTCACAGAAGCCCAGGAAGGACCTCCAGGTCCTATAATGGATCCTGAGCAATGCAGGCTTCCTGCCTGATCATAGTGCGGAAGAAATCCAGCGAAAACCCTCTACGCGACAGAATGGCGGTTTCAATAGCCACGTCGTCAAACGAAGAGACCTTAAATGCTGATGGAAGACTAGACCCTGAGAAAAAAGGTAGTTTCTGAGTGACAGTGACCAAGGGATGTCTTCTAGAAGGAGAACGAGGTCGGCGTACCACGCGACGGGGCCAATCCGGAGAGACTAGGATCGTCGGAATGCCCTCCACTAGATCTGTCGTAGAACCCCGGTAGGAGTGGTGGGAACACGTAAGTAGTGAGAACTCCTGCCAAGATCTCCTACTCTGGAGAGAAGGAGGGAAGCTTTCGCATAGTGGGAGGGATTCCCTGTAGAAAGAGGGATGTGGAGGGCGCCACAGTCCAGCGGTCGGGACCGGAGCATGTCTGGAAATGGACGGCCAATGAACGAATGCCTCGTGCATGCGGATGAGGGAAGGAAGTAACGCAGAGGCTATCAAGGCTTGCGGGGTGGCTATGAATCATGAGCCAGAGGAGGAAAAGACAGAAGGAGAGGAATAGGCTAGGTCTAAGCTCATTCCCCATCTGAGACTGGCGCTATACAGAAGTAGCCAGGATATGATGGCTGTGCAAAAAACTCCGCCTGAGGAGAAAGCCAGGCAAGGGGAGTCCACTGTATTGCTAGCCCTATACCTCAGCAGAGGAGGGGCCACCCCTATAAGCCACCAAATGCAGTGCTAGAAGAGTCCACCACCTGACGAAGGAGCTGTGCAGTAAGAACCCTAGTATGGAGTGGTAAGGCAATACCACTCCCCCAGTAGTAGATAGCGCTCGCCCGACAGTGCAAAACTGAGGGGGGAGGCCTGACTATCCCGTAGAAGCCATGTACCCTACTGCTCCAGAGAAGTAGAGCCAACGTAAAAACTCTACCTGGAAGGGCGCTGAACAGGAGCAACTGCCAAAGCTAGCGCCAGAGTAGGACCCCTACCTGAGGGGGACACCCCACTGCAGCGACCACGAACTCTAGCATTAGCGTAAGCTGCACCTGTGGAGAGTACACTGTAGTAGCTAAACCAGAGTGCTAGCAGAACCACCTTCCAGAGAAGGAGGAGTGGTGGATAGAGAATATAGAGTCAGTGAAAACACTCGACTCGCTGGAACGTACTCACCATATTATGTGCAATGGTGCACGCACTACGCTGCGAACAATATCATGACCGACTGGAACAAAGGGGGGGGGGGACACACAGGTGATGCTAGGTAACCACCTGAGAAGGCAAAGGAAGATATAATCTTGCCCAAAACCAGCACCAAAGAAAGAAGGATACAATGTGGAATAGCCACCGTATCTACTTGCAGCATCCATATACTACTAGATAAAGAGTATCGGGCACTCGCGGATACCAACTGATGCTACGTCCCACTTGTAATGAGCTAAGGCATCATAAGATGATTAATTAGTCCCCCACTAGTGGATCACTTGTGGAAGAGGGTAATGCAACAGGAAGCACGGTGATGTGCAACACTCCGTCTATGTAAAGGATAGTACGACAGTCGGAACTGTATCCAATGGTAGTGAAACTACTCCACCTAAGAAGTGGAATGCTCTATGAAGAGGGATTAATGCCCACGGTAGAACTAGAGCATATGGCGAGTCCTGTACCGTGTGGGAGTGCAATTATTGCACCTAAGTAAGGGGGTAATGCATACAGCACACCTTGTAACCAGTGATAATGTCATCACGTCACCTATGGAAGGTAATGCATACAGCAGGTACTGAACTCAGCAGAGATGCCATTTTGCCACCTACAGAAGTGGGAAAAAATACGTCCGGCACTGAACCCGTGTTATTGTACTTAGTCCACCAATAGCAGGGGAATGTATAAGGCAAGTACTGTATCCCGTAGAAGTGCAATAACTCCGCTTATGGAAGGGGGTAATGCATACGACAGTACTGCTGGCCACCATAGATGCAATCCTGGGAGATTGCTCCGGATTTATGTCAGGGTCTGAATCAGCAATTTTTCCCTCTCTCGACTGACTCTCTCCAGGAGGGAGGGTGCGTCTGAGCGTGACCCAGGGAGGAAGGGTGGGGGTGCGAGATATTCAAGGAGAAAAGACAACCCGCTGTGGCCCGCTTGCGCATAGGTTTACGCCTCAGAATCTCGCCTCTGGCAGTTGCGGACTGCGCAGGCGGACACTTCTCAACCAAACTACCCGGTGGGTGGGATGGGAATTTCTAGAGGCCCATCAATCGGATTGCGCAGGCGGTGCATTATCAACCAAACGACCCCGGAGGGTGGATTGGGAAGTTGCAGAGGTGCTCCATTAGGGCTGTTTCACACGAGCGGATGCCGTGCGTGACATCCGCTCCGTGAATGACAGCCAAGACCCGATGCAGACTGCAGAAGCACGGAGCATTAACATGATTGATAATGCTCCGTGCCTCTCTGTGATCTCTTTACTACGAAATCACAGTGACAACTTTATCTCACTGTGATTTCGTAGTAAAGAGGTCACAGAGAGGCACGGAGCATTATCAGTCATGTTAATGCTCCGTGCTTCTGCAGTCTGCATCGGGTCTTGGCTGTCATTCACGGAGCGGATGTCACGCACGGCATCCGCTCGTGTGAAACAGCCCTTAGAGTGCGCAGGTGGAGAAGTATCAACCAAGCGACCCTGGAGGGTGGAGTGGGATATCCAGAGGTCCGCCAATGGAATGCTCAGATGGAGAATTATGAACCAAACGACCCAGGAGGGCAGTTCGGGAGGGAACTGTCAGAGGTCTTCCGTTGAATTGCGCAGGTGAAGGATTATCAACCAAGCGACCCTGGAGGGTGGATTGGGACATCCAGAGGTCTGCCAATGGAATGCGCCGATGGAGAATTATGAACCAAACGACCCAGGAGGGTGGATTGGGAACTGTCAGTAGTCCTCCACTGGATTGTGCAGGTGAAGGATTATCAACTACGCGGTCCAGGAGGGCGGATTGGGAACCTTCAGGGGTCCTTTACAGTATTGCACTGGTGGAGGGATATCAACCCGACAGATGCTCCTCCAGAGTCCGGAAGGTGCACGGACCCAGTCTGGTACCGCATAGTTAATGTTACATATTTTAAGGCTGAAAGGGGATTTTGAACAGACACCCTGGACATGGTGTAAGGCATTACCACAGAGCTACCAGTGTGATAAGGCTGGATAAGAAGCAAGGAGTTAATGCTGCATTTCTAAGGCCCCTTTCACACGGGCAAGTATTCCGCGCGGATGCGATGCGTGAGGTGAACGCATTGCACCCGCACTGAATACCAACCCATTCATTTCTATGGGGCTGTTCAGATGAGCGGTGATTTTCACGCATCACTTATGCGTTGCGTGAAAAACGCAGAATATAGAGCATGCTGCGATTTTCACACAACGCAGGCCCCATAGAAGTGAATGGGGTTGCGTGAAAATCGCAAGCATCCGCAAGCAAGTGCGGATGCGGTGCGATTTTCACGCATGGTTGCTAGGAGACGATCGGGATGGAGACCCGATCATTATTATTTTCCCTTATAACATGGTTATAAGGGAAAATAATAGCATTCTGAATACAGAATGCATAGTAAAACAGAGCTGGAGGGGTTAAAAAATAATAATATTAATTTAACTTAGTCCACTTGATCGCGATGCCCGGCATCTCTGTCTGTCTCCTGCGTTGAATAGGACCTGTGGTGAGCATTAAATACAGTTACAGGACCTTTGATGACATCACTCCAGTCATCACATGATCTTTTACCATGGTGATGGATCATGTGATGACCGGAGTGACGTCATCAAAGGTCCTGTAACTGTATTTAATGCTCACCACAGGTCCTATTCAACAAAAGGAGACAGAAGGAGATGCCGGGCCGCGATCAAGTGGACTAAGGAGAGTTAAATTTTTTTATTTATTTTTTTAACCCCTCCAGCGCTGTTTTACTATGCATTCTGTATTCAGAATGCTATTATTTTCCCTTCTAACCATGTTATAAGGAAAAATAATACAATCTACAGAACATTGATCCCAAGCTCGAACTTCTGTGAAGAAGTTCGGGTTTGGGTACCAAACATGCGCGATTTTTCTCACGCGTGTGCAAAACGCATTACAATGTTTTGCACTCGCGCTGAAAAATCGCGGGTGTTCCCGCAACGCCCGTGTGAAACCAGCCTAAGGCCTCATGCACACGACCGTATTTTTTTGCGGTCCGCAAAACGGGGTTCCGTTTTCCCGTGATCCGTGACCGTTTTTTCGTCCGTGGGTCTTCCTTGATTTTTGGAGGATCCACGGACATGAAAAAAAAGGCGTTTTGGTGTCCGCCTGGCCGTGCGGAGCCAAACGGATCCGTCCTGAATTACAATGCAAGTCAATGGGGACGGATCCGTTTGACGTTGACACAATATGGTGCCATTTCAAACGGATCCGTCCCCATTGACTTTCAAAGTAAAGTCTGGAGTCCCTTTTATACCATCGGATCTGAGTTTTCTCCAATCCGATGGTATATTTTAACTTGAAGCGTCCCCATCACCATGGGAACGCCTCTATGTTAGAATATACTGTCGGATATGAGTTAGATCGTGAAACCTCATTTCCGACAGTATATTCTAACACAGAGGCGTTCCCATGGTGATGGGGACGCTTCTAGTTAGAATATACTACAAACTGTGTACATGACTGCCCCCTGCTGCCTGGCAGCACCCGATCTCTTACAGGGGGCCGTGATCAGCACAATTAACCCCTCAGGTGCCGCACCTGAAGGGGTTAATTGTACTATCATATTAAGAGATCAGGGCAGACCCCCCCCCTCCCCAGTTTGAATATCATTGGTGGCCAGTGCGGCCCCCCCCCCCCCCCCTTCTATTGTAATAATTCGTTGGTGGCACAGTGTGCGCCCCCCCCTTCCTCCCTCTATTGTAATAAATCGTTGGTGGCACAGTGTGCGCCCCCCCCCCCTTCCTCCCTCTATTGTAATAAATCGTTGGTGGCACAGTGTGCGCCCCTCATTGGCCCCCCCCTCCCTCTATAGCATTAACAACATTGGTGGCCAGTGTGCGGCCTCCCATCTCCCCTAACCCCCCCCCGATCATTGGTGGCAGCGGGTTACTAGCAATAGTACAATAGTAAAAGATTCATACTTACCTGGGAGCTGCGATGTTCGTGTCCGGCCAGGAGCTCCTCCTATCGGCCGGACACGAACATCGCAGCAGCAGGTAAGTATGAATCTTCTACTATTGTACTATTGCTAAGTAACCATGGCAACCAGGACTGTAGTAGCGTCCTGGTTGCCATGGTTACCGATCGGAGCCCCAGCGATTAAACTGGGACTCCGATCGGAACTCCGCTGCCACCAATGTTGTTAATGCTATAGAGGGAGGGGGGGCCGATGGGGGGCGCACACTGTGCCACCAACGAATTATTACAATAGAGAAAGGGAGGGGGGAGGGCGCACACTGTGCCACCAACGAATTATTACAATAGAGGGAGGGGGGGGCCGCACTGGCCACCAACCTATTATTACAATAGAGGGGGGGGGCCGCACTGGCCACCAATGATATTCAAACTGGGGAGGGGGGGGGAGGGTCTGCCCCCTGCTGCCTGGCAGCCCTGATCTCTTACAGGGGGCCGTGATCAGCACAATTAACCCCTTCAGGTGCCGCACCTGAAGGGGTTAATTGTGCTGATCACGGCCCCCTGTAAGAGATCGGGTGCTGCCAGGCAGCAGGGGGCAGTCTTGTACACAGTTTGGAGTGTATTCTAACTAGAAGCGTCCCCATCACCATGGGAACGCTTCTGTGTTAGAATATACTGTCGGTTCTGAGTTTTCACGAAGTGAAAACTCAGCTTTGAAAAAGCTTTTATGCAGACGGATCTTCGGATCCGTCTGTATAAAAACTAACCTACGGCCACGGATCACGGACACGGATGCCAATCTTGTGTGCATCTGTGTTCTTTCACGGACCCATTGACTTGAATGGGTCCGTGAACCGTTGGCCGTGAAAAAAATAGGACAGGTCATATTTTTTTCACGGCCAGGAAACACGGATCACGGATGCGGCTGCAAAACGGTGCATTTTCCGATTTTTCCACGGACCCATTGAAAGTCAATGGGTCCGCGAAAAAAAAACGGAAAACGGCACAACGGCCACGGGTGCACACAACGGTCGTGTGCATGAGGCCTAAACCCCACAAAAAAAACCTGTACTGGCCTATACAGAAGTGGCCGGTCAGGAAGGGGTAAAGAGACCAGGGCGGTGACTTAGCGGGCTTCTGAGGGCGGGGGACCGCTTAGGCGGGAAAAATCGCGTTAATGCGCTGCCCCCCCCCCCCCTGCATGCCACAAAGCCGGGTCCAAGTGAATGCGTGGGCCGACCGGGAAGGAGTCCTACCGGTCGGCCGGAGGACCGGCAGAGGTGCAAAGATGTACACCTCTGGGAGCCCGCCACGTGGGCCGGAGAAAAAACACAGGTCCGGAGGGAACCGCTCCCCCTTCGGGAACCTGGAGGACCTCCTATGTGAGCCGAACGGATGTGGTGAAAAAAAATTTAATATAAAACTGGGCGTAATGTGCTGCCCTGTGGCGCCCGGCTGAACTACACCCCGCGGCCCCATGACAACAAGCGTCGCGGCGCCAGCCGCCGCGATAACGACCGGTGCAGGCATTAACCCTTTTCGGAGCGGCGCATGACGACCGCTTCCGAAAAGGGCGAATCATGGTGTCTGATATCGGGGAGCGGGATATTTATCCGCTCCCCTCCTTGCCTGTTCTGCCGCCTGTTAGGCGGGGGACATGGAAATTAACCCCCTATGTGCCCAAGCCATTGGCACCGAGGGAATGAGGGAGCCATTTTGGGCCTATGCTGTACTGAGGAGGTCCTCCTTGGTAAGCGCGATGTCTCCAAGCCCCCTGGCAAGTAGCCGGGGAGGATTAACCCCCTATGTGCCTAGATACCATGAGCACCGAGGGGGGGAGTGAAGGAGCCTGTCCTTAGGGGTCCTGGGCTAACAAGTGGGGCCCAGTGCCTATTAACCCTACAGACCTGAAAAACAATGCCGCCAAGGGGGGGGGGGGGCGGGGGGGAAATGGTTAACCATACTTACCTAGTCCCGTGTACTCTCATTTTCATCTTCATCCTCTTCACTTCACCCTCCCTAAGTGGACCCTCAAGGTCACCTCTTCCAGCAGGGTCACCTCCTCAGCTGCTGGCACCGGAGTGGTAGGAGTCTGGTATGGCGGGAGGGTCTTCTTCTTGGCGGACTTAGGTGACCCCTTGGCTGGCGGGAAGCAGGGGAGCGAGGCTGCCCTGGATCCTCCTTTTGCTTCTGTGGGGAGGTCGAGCAGTGAGGAACTCCGACACCGGCCTCGCTCCCTGGGAAAACAGAGAGGCTAGGCGACTCTGTTTGCCCAAACCTAAAAGGGAAAAAGGAAAAAGAAAAAAGAAAGAAACGGCTAAGTAAGCCGCCCTGCATAAGGCAGGGAAGTCTTTCCTCCTATGACACTAAGCTAAAACTGAAGCTCTCTCTCCAGGCTGGAGGGGGTATAGCTGCAAGGGGAGGGGCTAACACCTTTTGCCTAGTGTCAACGCCTCCTAGAGGACATAGCTATACCCATGGTTCCTGTGTCCCCCAATAAATATGGGCGAGAAACTAAAGATTGCGTTATGGATAATGCTGCTGCAGCAGTAACGTATGCTAAAATAGATTTTTTGATGATAACACTTTAACCTCTTCCGGACACATGACGTACGGGTACGACATGTTGTCCCAGTACTTAAGGACACCGCAATTCAGACCTGCGGTTTGCAGCTTTTACATGCTGCGGCGGTTGCGGTGCCATCGGGTCCCGATGGCATGGAAGGCAGCGTGATGCCTTCCTGAGGCATCTGCGCTGCCTTCCGGTGATGAGCCTGTGAGAACCAGCCCCCTGGAATTGGAATGTATTGTAAAGGATTAGACCCCCAAAAGTTGAAGTCCCACAGTGAGACAAAAAATAAAGCGAAAAGTAAATTTGAAAAAATAAAAGTTTTCCCCCCTAAAAGTTTTAAGTAAAAAACAACAAAAACGTCATTTTCCCCAAATAAAGTAAAAAAAAAAGGTAAATAGAAAAATAAAAAAAGTATACATATTAGGTATCACCGCGTCCGTATCGACCGACTCTATAAAAAATAAAAAATAAATATAAAAACTGCTAAATAAACCATTTTTTGTCACCTTACATCACAAAGTATAATAGCAAGCGATCAAAAAGTCACCCCAAAATAGTGCCAATCAAACAGTCATCTCATCCCGCAAAAATCATACCCTACCCAAGATAATCGCCCAAAAACTGAAAAAATTATGACACTCAGACTATGGAAACACTAAAACATGATATTTTTTTGCTTCAAAAATGAAATCATTGTGTAAAACTTACATAAAAAAAAAAAAGTATACATATTAGTTAATCGCCGAGTCCGTGACAACCTGCTCTATAAAAATACCACATAATCTAACCTGTCAGATGAATGTTGTAAATAACAAAAAATAAAAACTGTGCCAAAACAGCTATTTCTTGTTACCTTGCCTCACAAAAAGTGTAATATAGAGCAACCAAAAATCATATGTACCCTAAAATAGTACCAACAAAACTGACACCTTATCCCGTAGTTTCAAAAATGGCATCACTTTTTTTTGAGTTTCTACTCTAGGGGTGCATCAGGGCGGCTTTAAATGGGACATGGTGTAAAAAAAAAAATCTGCCTTCCAAAAACCGTATGGCATTCCTTTCTTTCTGCGCCCTGCCGTGTACACGTACAGCGGTTTACGACCACATATGGGGTGTTTCTGTAAACTACAGAATCAGAGCCATAAATATTGAGTTTTGTTTGGCAGTTAACCCTTGCTTTGTAACGCGAAAAAAATTATTAAAATTGAAAATCTGCCAAAAAAGTGAAATTTTGAAATTGTATCTCTATTTTCCATTAATTCTTGTGGAACACCTAAAGGGTTAACAAAGTTTGTAAAATCTGTTTTGAATACCTTGAGGGGTGTAGTTGCTAGAATGGGGTAATTTTTGGGTGGTTTCTATAAAGTGACTTCATACCTGAACTGGTCCTTGAAAAGTGGGTTTAGAAGATTTGCTTCTAAACTTCTAAGCCTTGCAACATCCCCAAAAAATAAAATGTCATTCCCAAAATGATCCAAACTGGATGGACAAATGTCTTTTTTCGGCCTTATGTACTATGTTACTATGTTACTATGTATCAGTGGATCCGTAAAAATCATACGGACATCTGAATGCAGCCTTACAGGGGGGGGTGATCAATGACAGGGGGGTGATCAATGACAGGGGGGTGATCAGGGAGTCTATATGGGGTGATCACCCCTCTGTCATTGATCACCCCCCTATAAGGCTCCATTCAGATGTCCGTATGTGTTTTGCGGATCCGATCCATGTATCAGTGGATCCGTAAAAATTATACGGACATCTGAATGCAGCCTTACAGGGGGGTGATCAATGACAGGGGGGTGATCAGGGAGTCTATATGGGGTGATCACCCCCGTCATTGATCACCCCCCTGTAAGGCTCCATTCAGACGTCCGTATGCGTTTTGCGGATCCGATCCATGTATCAGTGGATCCGTAAAAATCATACGGACATCTGAATGGAGCCTTACAGGGGGGTGATCAATGACAGGGGGGTGATCAGGGAGTCTATATGGGGGTGATCAGGGGTTCATAAGTGACAGGGGGGGTGTAGTGTAGTGTAGTGGTGTTTGGTGCTACTTTACTGAGCTACCTGTGTCCTCTGGTGGTCGATCCAAACAAAAGGGACCACCAGAGGACCAGGTAGCAGGTATATTAGACGCGGTTATCAAAACAGCGTCTAATATGCCTGTTAGGGGTTAAAAAAAAAAATCGCATCTCCAGCCTGCCAGCGAACGATCGCCGCTGGCAGGCTGGAGATCCACTCGCCTACCTTCCGATCCTGTGAACGCGCGCACCTGTGTGCGCGCGCGTTCACAGGAAATCTCGCGTCTCGCGAGATGACGCATATATGCGTGACTCTGCGCAGGGCTGCCGCCTCCGGAACGCGATCCTGCGTTAGGCGGTCCGGAGGCGGTTAATATGGAAGTCAGAGACCACCTTCGGGAGAAGAAGGAATGGGCTGGAAAACTGCTGTATCATTGAGAAGAACCAGAAAGGGGATCTTGCAAGAGAACACACCCAACTTAGACACCCGCCTGATGGATGTGATAGCCACAAGAAAAACTACCTTCTAGGACAGGAGCCGGAGTAAGAACTCCTGCAAGGGCTCAAGTGGAGAAGACTGGAAGGCTGAGAGAACTACATACAGACCCCAAGGCTGTAAGGACGGTACAAAGGAACCGTATGTGCCCCTCCCAGAAGGAAGGTCCCCATGGGCACCAGGGAAACCAGAGTACACTGGCAGCTGCCCCAGGACAGAAGTGCACCTGACCCATCAAGGAACTAAGGCTAAACCAAGGTCCAACCCTGAATGTAGAAGGATAGGACAGTGGGGAGCAGAAAAACAGGAAAGGAGGGGATGTCCCGGCTTTCACAGAAGCCCAGGAAGGACCTCCAGGTCCCACAATAGATCCTGGGCGATGCAGACTTCCTGGCCTGAATCATAGTGCGGAAGACATCCGCTGAAAAGCCTCTCCACGTGAGAATGGGGGTTTTAATAGCCACGCAGTCATCGAAAGCTGATGTAAGACCGGACCCCGAAAGAAGGTTGTCTGAGTGGCAGTGACCAAGGGACGTTTCCAGGAAGGAGAACGAGGTCAGCATACTACGCGCGACGGGGGTCAACTCGGAGCGACTAGGATTTGTCGGAATGTCCTCCATCCGGATCCTCTGTAGAACCCTGGGAAGGAGGAGGAGAATTAACACATAAGGGGGGAGAACTTCCACCAAGGAGAATCAGGGCGTCCACGTCGCATGCTTCCGGAACTCTGGCTCTGGAGAGAAAGGTGGGAAGCTTTCATGTAGATACCGTTCGCACACCCAGACCAATGAGAGAGTCCCTGTAGGAGAAGGAATGTGGAAGGCGCCACAGCCCACCAGTCGGACCGGATCGTGCCTGGAATGGAAGGCCACCAAACTAATACCCTGTGCAAATGCAGATGAGGGAAGGTAGCAACGTAGGAACTACCAAGGCATGCGGAATGGCTATGAACCTTGAGCCAGAGGAGTAAAAGACAGAATAAGAATAGGCTAGGTTTAAGCCCATTCCCCGTCCGAGACCGGCGCTATACAGAAGTAGCCAAGGATTAAAGGGCTGTGCAAAAAACTCCGCCTGAGGAGGAAGCCAGGCAAGGGGAGTCACACTGTATTGCTAGTCCCATACTACAGGTCACCCGTAGAGGCCACCGAATTCAGTGTTAAAAGAGTCCACCGCCTGACGAAAGAGCTGTGCAGAGCTGTGAGCAACACCGCTCCCACAGTAGTAGCCAGCGCTTGCTCCGTCAGTGCAAAACTGAGGGGGAGGCCTGAGACTATCTGTAGAAGCCACGTACCATACTGCCCCATTTAAGTAGAGCTAACCTTAAAGCTATACCCGGAAGGGCGCAGAACAGGCGCAACTGCCAAGCTAGCGCCCGGGATGTCCCACCGGATCGACCACGAACTCGAGCATTAGAAAAGCTGCACCTGTGGAGTAGAACAAGCTGTAGGAGCTAAACCTGAGTGCCAGCATAACCACTTTCCCAGGGAAGGGGGAGTGGTGGATAGAGAATACAGAGTCAGTGAAAACACTCGACTCGCTGGAACGTACTTCCCATATATGCAATAGTGTACACACTACGTATTGATGCGGACAAAACCATGACCAACTGGAACAACGGAGGCCCATGGAGATGGGGAGGTCTTTAGAACATAAAGTGATGCTAGGAACCCACTGAGAAGACAGAGGATGTTATAATCCTGTGCGAAACCAGCACCAAAGGAAAGAATAGCCACCGTGTCCACTGGTGGCACCCTTATAGCACCAGGGTAAGAGTGCCGGGCACCTGCGAGTACCGACTGTTCCCACGCCCCCTTGGAAATAAGCGAAGGCACCTTATAGTGTGATTATTCAATATATAGTGCTCCTACCTTTTTCTATGCCTTAGTTTCTTTAAAAAACACACTTTTATAATATGTTAATTACCTTGCTACCAGCAAGTAGGGTGGTTACTTGCTGGTAGCCGCCGCATCCTCCTTTCAAAAAAACGCCCCCTCCTCCTGTTGATTGACAGGGCCAGCGAGCGCTCTCCTCCTCCTCCGCTGGCCCAATGTTCCTTGCGCTTGGCGTCCGCTCCGGAACTCTGGTCATGGCGGTAAGGTCCATAGTTCGATTAGTGGATCGCTCCGCATCCACTGCATTGAGAGCACAGCACTGGCGGAGACTGTCCGGCCGTGTGCTCAGACTCCCGCCATAGAAAAATACCTGCCAGGTGGTTTGACCTATATTAACCCCCTATGGGCCGTCCTGCTAGGCAATGAATAAAAACTGCCAGAAGGGAATGGCTGCAGGGTGCTGGGCTATTGAAGCCCTGTGCCTTGTTAAACTCTGTATTACTGCCACCAGGTAGGGAGGGAGGGAGGGAGTGACCCAGAAGGGACATACTTACCTAGTCCCGTGTACTCACCTCTCTTCACCCCTCCTCTAGTCCAGCAGGGTCACCCCTTCAGCTACTGGCACCGTAGTGGCAGGACGCTGGAAAAGGGGGCTTGGATGGGTGACCCCTTGGCTGGCGGGATGCAGGGGAGCGAGGCTGCCCTGGTCCACCTTGTCTTCTGTGGGGGAGGCAGCAGTGCGGGTGACCGGCGTTGGCACAACTCGACCCCGGGAGAACAGGGAGGCGAGGCGTCCACTGTTTTCCCATTTGAAAAAGAAGGAAAAAAATAAACTAAAATAAAAAATCTTCAGGAGATCCCTGCAGAGCAGGGAGGTCTTGCCTCCTATTGACACTAGAAAAAACTGAAGCTCTCTCTCCAGGCTGGAGGGGGTATAGCTGCCAGGGGAGGGGCTAACAGCTTTTACTAGTGTCAACGCCTCCTAGAGGACATAGCTATACCCACGGTTTCTGTGTCCCCCAATGAATATGGGCGAGAAAAGTGGGTTTTGGGTTGCAGTTTGGGCACTCTGTTTCTAAAAGGTTCGCCATCACTGGCATAGGTCACGTGACTGTGGAACGTTACGTCACTGGCCATTTTAAACAAAAGATCAGTGGTGATGCTGGGAAACATACCCCACAGATCAGGTACTGATGACCTATCCTGAAGATAGGTCATCAATATTAAACTCCTGGAGAAGCCCCTTTAACAGAATTTGGGCCCAGTGATTTAGCATTGCTAAAAATAAATAAATAAAATAATTGTGGTTTACATGCATGGTATCACAATACAAAAAACTGTACATACTAAAAACAGGATGAATCTCTGTTGAACAGTACATTGTTTGCCGGGTGATGATTTCTGGGTTACAATAGTGTAACATTTTGCTGATTAACGCTATATCTGAAATTGCTGGTGTATCTATCTATTGCTGCTTATGCTGGATACACAGGGCATGGAGTATACAATTTAAAGTTTTTAGCTTACAGCAGACTGGCCATACGCATTAGATAGCGGTCAACTGAACTGTTATTCCTTGCAAACCTCAAACAAATGCAAGCACAGCTCAACCAGTGTGCAAGCAGTCTCAATAGAGACAAGAGAGTGCTGCAGGTGTCTTATCTCCCTTAAAGGCAATCTGTCACCACAATCTTGGACTATTATCTGCAATACTACATGCATTTGTGCTGCTGCTAAGGAGTCCGGATTACTATTTGTGATTTAGCGCACGCGGTAGTTTAATTACCCTGCCAAAATAATTTTTGGAACATTTTTACATGACATATAGGGATTATTATTAATAGTTTTTTTTTTCTCTCACTTTTATTTGGAGAAAACAGCAAATATTTTTTTCAGTTTTTTAAAACTATAGATTCTTAATTTTAAAAATATACAAACTGCGTTCCCTATTTGGGGTTGGACGTCTTGATATAATATGCATAATCTTGCGTGAATGGGGGCAGCTATGGTGAACGTTTCAGTTGACGTGGGCATTTCTGCATTTTAAAAATTTTCTTTTAATGATATTTTTATTTGTTAAATATATTTTTGCCACATAATATTCCCCCCAAAGTCAGTAAAAACCTTGGAGAGACACTGACCATTTTATTTTGCACCTTTCCACTGTAACTGGGGCATCCAAATGAGCCCCATTTACAGAGGAAACAGTCCATTGGGGGGGGGGGGGATTTTGATGATGAGGGTCTTCTTAGGCCCTGCAGCTCAGCTATAATCATGTGATCGCTGGGTTCAATAGAGGAAGCTATGTATTGAAGAAAGAAGGCAGAAGTGGTAAGAATCTGCTTCGGTCTCCTCTTCAGGGTCCCGGCTGACATCTGGGGACCCGACCTGCTCCAGCTAGAATGAAGGTAGCAGGAGCTCTAATCCAGCGCCATACATCTACACTCTGGATTAAAGCCCAGCACTAGGAACCATTAAATTATCGGGTTAAGAAAAATCCTTTTCCCACTGGCATCTGCGGTCAGGAAGAGAATCAGGAGGTCTTCATATAGATTACATGGACATCTGGCCCCATCGAAATTACTAGGATCAGTCAACAATAATCGAATGCTTATAGCACCTTTACCCTGTTCACTATTTGTTATCCAGTTTTTTAAAACACTCATGAAGTATACCAATAAAAGCTTTTTTTTTTTTTTTTTTTTTCTTACTTTTTGTTAGGGTTCCCAGGTTCTCAGTGATCAGTGTAAAGAATTGCTTAGAAAAAAAGGAAAACCAACATTTGAGAAAACTTATAATATGCAGTTACCCGTTCGGTTTAACCGCGCCATGTTCATCATCGCCTCCTGATATGCCAACTCCACATCTTCTTGGGTGACGACCAGTTTTATTTTATTCCATTTTTCTGGCTGATGGCGATTCAGAAAACAAATACATAATTTGAAAATTAAAGTACAATAAGATACATACCTAATACATGTATAGTTCACCACATTGCAGACAATATTACCCAGTGTTTCAGTTGTCATCAGCGTAGAACAGCAAATAGTAGAATAGAATAGACTTTTAGGCTGGGTTCACATCTGCACTATTATCTACGTTTTTCTATTCTGTTATAGGAGCAGAAAAGTGAAAATAATGGCAGTATCATATCAGTCACAAGATGGGCACCAAAAGTATCCAGTGCGCCCTTTTGACTACAATGGGGTCAGTCAGGTTTCCATCATGGTGTAAGTCATTTTGCCAGTCAAAATAGCGTAGCATGCTGCACTATTCTGTCAGCCATTTTTTATGGAATCTGCTCCTAAAGGAGCATCCAACAGATGTGAACACAGCCGTTCTTGTAATATAAAAAAAGATATATAGAGAATATATATATATATATATAAAATTATATATATGAGAGAATATTATATATATATATATATATATATATATATATATATATATATATATAGAGAGAGAGAGAATATTATATTATAATATATACAAGCCACGTGAATTATAAAGTGCAAGTGCATATATTTATATATCCCATAATTAGTTAGTTAGTGACCAATATAAACAATCCATGATTTACATATAGTGTCAACATGATTCTATTCAAATATAATTTATATATGTTCATGTGTATAAATCCAATAAAGTGCAAAAGTGCCTATGTGTAAACATTAAAAACCGCTTGGCCATCAAGGTAATAACAATATGTAAACCTGTATGTCCAGGGAGGGAATCATGGTCATAAAACTGTCAGATAGTCACCATGTCTGTACATGTAGATCGCGCCAAGACCTCGGCGTTGTCCTCCTCTCAATGCGCGTGCTCCACCTCTAGTATCCTCATATGCTCACCAACAGCGGTCCCCATCTTGTTTAAGGGCAAAATGATGGGCAACTTAATATTCATAGTCTACAGCTATACAGCCACCTGATACAGATCAAGAAGGGGCGCATTGCAAATTGCGATACACCCTTCTTGGTCGCGATCTCGTTCAGATCCACTGTGCTTTTTTAAAAACCCAGCGACCGGAAATCGGCAGAGCCAGACCAATCGATTCGGCCATCACTGTACAAAATTAACCCCTATCGGGCGTTACATAAATTAACTAAAGAATATAAAAAAAATATATTTTTTTTGAGCAGTGTGTGTGTGTGTGTGTATATATATATATATATATATATATATATATATATATATATATATATATATATATATATATATACACACACACACACACACACACTGCTCAAAAAAATAAAGGGAACACTTAAACAACACAATGTAACTCCAAGTCAATCACACTTCTGTGAAATCAAACTGTCCACCTCGGAAGCAACACTGAGTGACAATCAATTTCACATGCTGTTGTGCAAATGGGATAGATAACAGGTAGAAATTATAGGCTATAAGCAAGACACCCCGAATAAAGGAGTGGTTCTGCAGGTTGTCACCACAGACCACTTCTCAGTTCTTATGCTTCCTGGCTGATGTTTTGGTCACTTTTGAATGCTGGCGGTGCTTTCTCTCTAGTGGTAGCATGAGACGGAGTCTACAACCCACACAAGTGGCTCAGGTAGTGCAGCTTATCCAGGATGGCACATCAATGCGAGCTGTGGCAAGAAGGTTTGCTGTGTCTGTCAGCGTAGTGTCCAGAGCATGGAGGCGCTACCAGGAGACAGGCCAGTACATCAGGTGGAGGAGGCCGTAGGAGGGCAACAACCCAGCAGCAGGACCGCTACCTCCGCCTTTGTGCAAGGAGGAACAGGAGGAGCACTGCCAGAGCCCTGCAAAATGACCTCCAGCAGGCCACAAATGTGCATGTGTCTGCTCAAACGGTCAGAAACAGACTCCATGAGGGTGATATGAGGGTCCGACTTCCACAGGTGGGGGTTGTGCTTACAGCCCAACACAGTGCAGGACGTTTGGCATTTTCCAGAGAACACCAATATTGGCAAATTCGCCACTGGGGCCCTGTGCTCTTCACAGATGAAAGCAGGTTCACACTGAGCACATGTGACAGACGGGACCGAGTCTTGAGACACCGTGGAGAACGTTCTGCTGCCTGCAACATCCTCCAGCATGACCGGTTTGGCATTGGGTCAGAAATGGTGTGGGGTGGCATTTCATTGGAGGGCCGCACAGCCCTCCATGTGCTCGCCAGAAGTAGCCTGACTGCCATTAGGTACCGAGATGAGATCCTCAGACCCCTTGTGAGACCATATGCTGGTGCGGTTGGCCCTGGGTTCCTCCTAATGCAAGACAATGCTAGACCTCATGTGGCTGGAGTGTGTCAGCAGTTCCTGCAAGACGAAAGCATTGATGCTATGGACTGGCCCGCCCGTTCCCCAGACCTGAATCAGTTGAGCACATCTGGGACATCATGTCTCGCTCTATCCACCAACGTCACGTTGCACCACAGACTGTCCAGGAGTTGGCAGATGATTTAGTCCAGGTCTGGGAGGAGATCCCTCAGGAGACCGTCCGCCACCTCATCAGGAGCATGCACAGGTGTTGTAGGGAGGTCATACAGGCACGTGGAGGCCACACACACAACTGAGCCTCATTTTGACTTGTTTTAAGGACATTACATCAAAGTTGGATCAGCCTGTAGTGTGTTTTTCCACTTTAATTTTGAGGGTGACTCCAAATCCAGACCTCCATGGGTTGAAAAATTTGATTTCCATTTTTGAATTTGTGTGATTTTGTTGTCAGCACATTCAACTATGTAAAAAAACAAAAGTATTTCAGAAGAATATTTAATTAATTCAGATCTAGGATGTGTTATTTTTGTGTTCCCTTTATTTTTTTGAGCAGTGCATATATATATATATATATATATATATATATATATATATATATATATATATATATATATATATTTATATTTTTTTCAACTAACTGTTGGCTTCAGGGAATTCAGCCGAGATGTCCACATTAATTCACGTTTTTTGAGGAGGGATAATCTATCACCCCCTCGCTTGGACATTTTCACTTGGTCTAGAATCATAACCCTTAATTATTAATTTACAATTAACACACCCTATGCATGGAAAACATCCCATGCGTTTGGGTTTAAGAAATGGTTGTGTCATACAATGATATCCTCTCTAGATATATCAGATATTACTATTCTATCTTGAATACTCCTTGATCTCTTGTACAACATCATTGGGGGATCCTTGAATGTAGCTATTTGGAATAGCCGTTCTTCAACCTACCCCAATGCTTTCGCACAATCTGCTCAATCGATGGACTCAATTCATTATATATTGACACAAATGGTAACCTCTCACTTCTTTGTTTAGTAACAGGTGTTAGACTATTTCTCGAGATCTGTTTAACTCTAGTTAAATGTCTGACTAAATTCTTCGGATACCCTCTTGATATAAATAAGCCCTCCATCGCATTCAAAGCTTTATCAGCATTGTCCTCCATATCTACAATTCTCCTTACCCTTAACATTTGGCCATTTGGCTATATGGCAACGAGTTCACCATTCTCCTTGGATGACAACTCGTATAATGTATTCTTGTCCGTTCTTTTAACCTCTTACGGACACAGGGGCGAACAGGTATTTCCGATCAGCGCAGCGCGGCGGGCGGTGATCGGAACAGAATGCCTGCTGAAATCATTTAGCAGGCACTCTGTGACAATGCCGCGGGGGTCCTGTGACCCCCCCCCCCGTATCGCAATCGCAGGTCAATTCAGACCTGTGGTTTGCTGCATTTCCGGGTCATTCGGGTGTCCAGTGACCCGATAACCCCGAATAGGATGGTGATCGGTGGTGTGATAATACACCACCAATCACCATCCTTAGATCCTGAGAGGTGGCGGTGACATCACCTCTCAGGATTGCTTCCTATTGGCTGGACGGGCGAGCAGGGGTTAACTTCCCCCAGCTCTGCTCTCCTCCTCCACACTGCTTCCGTGGAGAGAGGAGCCTGTAGTCCAACAGTGAGCCCAGCACCCCCACGTGAGCCACCAAAATTTGCAGGGACAGGATTTAGGGAAAGATTAGATTAGGCAGGGAGACTTTGAGGGAAATTTTTATTTATTTTTGGGCTTCACCCTGATCGGGTGTCTGGTATCCACAGCACACTCAGCTGTGCGACCCTAGACCTCTCATGGGTGCTGCAGCTTGTCCCCCCGTCCCCCCCAATGCATTTTGTGTGCGTGCGCTGACTGTGGCCGGCACTCTGAGAGTCCGGCCACTGTTAGCGCATCGCCCAACCCACCGCTGATCAGCGAGTTTAAATAGTTTTTTGTTTTCAAATTTTTGAGGTTTTCATTTTTTTAAATTCGTTTTATTTATTTTTTCTGGTAGGTTTAGGGTGGGTTAGGGTAGTGAGCGTGAACACCCCCCCCCCCCACACACACACACACACACACACACACACACACTAAATAAAGGTTTTACACACACGCACTCACCTATGGCCCGCCAGACGTTCTCGGCCGAGGAGGCATACGCCCTGCTTGCCTCCGACACAGAGAGCCCCAGTGAGGACGAGGATGACCCCACTTTCCTCTTGTCATCCGCGTCCTCATCATCATCTAGCGATGATGATGAGCCACCAGGCAAAGCAAGGGGACCCCCATGGGCTCGTACTATTTTTCCGGCCCACCAGATAAGTCCACCTGAGCCTCCTATCAGTGAACTTGTTTGGTGTACCTCAGAGGATTTTGAGCCCGTGATTCCCACAGTGGGCTTCACTGAATAGGACTATTTTTTATTTTATTTTTTTCAGTGACCACTTTGTGAATCTGATGGTGGAGCAAATGAACTTGTTGGCACAACAGTTCATTGCTCAACAGCCGGGTTCCTTTTTGGCTAGGTCCAGTGGCTGGACTCCAGTCAGTGCAGCCGAGATGAGGACGTTTTAGGGCCTCGTGCTGTACATGGGCCTAGTCAAAAAAAAACAGTGTCAGGCAGTACTGGAGTGGAGCAGTCCTCTACCAGACCCCACTCTACTGCATGGCCATGACACGTTCCCGTTTTGAGGCCATGCGGAAAGGCCTGCATTATGCAGATAATGCAGCTGTCAGCGCACTCATGTTCCCTCAGCAGCACAGGGGAGAAGGAAGCAGTGTCTCCCTCCCCCCTGTGCTGCTGCCACCAATGGGGAGAGCGGGGCAGAGGAGGGGGGGGCACTGCGCCACCAATGATAGTACTTTTCATGGGTCCGGACTTTAAGCAGCAGGCTACACAGAGCAGCGCCCAGGGATGTCCCAGCACTTACTATTATTCCTGGGCGCTGCTCTGTTCGCCCACTGTGTCCCATTACTGTCTCCTGCTCCATATGCTAATTACTATCGGAGCAATGGGGAGGAGACATCAGCTTCTCTAGTGGGCGTTCCTTCTCCCTGGCTGTAGCGCTGTCCAATCGCAGAGCAGGGTGAAGGAACGCCCACTAGAGAAGCTGATGTCTCCTCCCCATTGATACGATAGTAATTAGCATATGGAGCAGGACTGAAGGAGACTGTAATGGGGCACAGTCTCACAGCGGGCGAATGGAGCGGCGCCCAGGAATAATAGTAATTGCTGGGACGTCTCTGGGCGCCGCTCTGTGTAGCCTAATACTTAACTAAGTCCGGACCCATATAAGGTTGTCTTTAACACATAATACAGGAGACAGGTGCAGGCAGCAGAATCGCATAGCCGGCACCCTGCCTCTGACAGGGAGCTGCGATCAGCGGCAGTTAACCCCTCAGGTGCGGCACATGAGGAGTCAACTGCCGCTGATCTGCTGCCAGTACCCGCCTCCTGTATTAAGGGTTAATTATCATTGGTGGCGCAGTGCGCCCAACTCCCTCAACCCCCCTTCCCCCAGTATTAAAATCATTGGTGGCAGTGGCCACAGGGTCCCCTCCTCTTCATTGGTGGCAGTGGCAGGTTCTGATCGGAGCCCCAGCAGTGTAATCCTGGGGCTCCGATCAGTTACCATGGCAGCCAGGACGCTACTGAAGCCCTGGCTGCCATAGTCAGCTCCCTCCTGCTGTGTGCACTATGCACAGGGCAGCAGGGACAGTGTGAGGTCCTATTCACCTTAATATAGGTCTATTAGGGTGAATAGGACAAGGGATAAAAAGATCCCAGGTTCTGGCCCCTAAGGGGGAAATAGTTATTAAATTAAAAAAAAAAGTGTAAAAAATAAAAATTAAGTTAAAAAAAAACACACCAAATTATTAAGTATAAATCACCCCCTTTCCCAATTTCACATATAAAATATATAAAACAATAAATAAATAAACATATTGCCACGTCAAACAAGTCCAAACTATTAAAATATAAAAAATAAATCTATGCGGTGAACGCCGGAACAGAAAAAAAAAAAAAAAAAAAAAAAAAAAACTGCGATTCGCCATTTTTTTAAAATGTCATGAAGTACAACATGTGACGAAAAAACTATCTCAGAATGGCCTGGATAAGTCAAAGCGTTTTAAAGTTATCACCACTTAAAGTGACACTGGTCAGATTTGCAAAAAATGGCCGGGTCTTTAAGGTGAAATAGGGCTGAGTCCTTAAGGGGTTAAGGTGAAAATGAGCCCGGTCCTTAAGGGGTTAATATTCAAATCAGTATGCAAAGTACCATTATCTATATATACTTGCGTCTCAAGAAATTGACAACTTCTGAAGAGCGTATCCAAAGTGAATTCAATCTGCTCGTCAATAGAGTTCAAATAATGATGACTCGGTGAATAAATCAAACGTCCCAGTCCAAATAAGAAAAATATCATCTATGTATCTCCACCACCACAGAACATGTCTGTACTGGGGAGATACACAGACGTACTGGTCCTCAAGAGAACACACAAATATTTGCATAGGTGGGTGTGACATTAGATCCCATTGCCGTGCCCACCCGTTGCAAATAAAACTTACCCTGAAAAGAGACATAATTACAGGTCAAAGTCAATTGAAGAAGTTCCAATATAAATCGTCAGAATATGAAGACTGATCTAAAGCAATTTCTATAGCCTGTAGCCCCCTAGTATGATTAATAGAGGTATACAAAGATACAATATCAAAGGAGGCTAATATCGCCCCCGTGGTAACTCAATAGTGTTTAATAGGGTTGTTTCGATACCATAAAGTATTGCGATACTCGATACCATGCAAAAAAAAAATTAAACACCAAAAAAGCTGCGTGCATTCCGCATTTTATGGAATGTCCGTCCCATAATTGAACAGTCCTATCCTATTTTTTGGGGGGGGCAAGGTGACAAAAAAAATAAATAAAAAAATTCCGAATTGTGCGTTTTTTAATTATTTATTTTTTATGTTATGGCGTTCACTGCATAGGAGTATTTTTTTTTATATTTTAATAGTTGGGACTTTTTAGACATGGCGATATGTCATGTTTATTTATTGTTTATATATTTTATATGTAAAATTGGGAAAGGAGGCGATTTATACTTAAAGAGGACCTTTCACCAGAGGAAAGCCTCTAAACTAACTATACAGAAGTGTAGAGCGGCGCCCAGGGATCCCGCTGCACTTACTGTTATCCCCGGGCGCCGCTCCGTTCTCCGGTTATAGCCTCCGGTATATAAGTAGTTAGGCTCCACCCACTTGATCCTGCCGGCGTCTTCTTCTCCTATGCTGTAGCGCTGGCCAGGCTATGAGCTGAGCGCTGCGATTGGCCAGCGCTACAGCATAGGAGAAGACGACGCCAGCAGGATCAAGTGGGTGGAGCCTAACTACTTACATACCGGAGGCTATACCGGGCGAACGGAGCGGCGCCCGGGGATAACAGTAAGTGCGGCGGAATCCCTGGGCGCCGCTCTACACTTCTGTATAGTTAGTTTAGAGGCTTTCCTCTGGTGAAAGGTCCTCTTTAAATAAAAAGTAAAAAAAAAAAACACCAAAATATTAATAACTATTGCCCTTAGGGACTAGATCTTTTAATCCTTTGTCCTATTCACCCTAACAGATGTCTATTAGGGTGAATAGGACCTCAAACTCTCCCTGCACCCCTGTGCATAATGCACACAGCAGCAGGGAGCTTACCATGGCAGCCAGGGCTTCAGTAGCGTCCTGGCTGATGCCGTGTGTGTGTATAATATATATATATATATAAATAATAAATATATAAAAATATATTATATTATATATATAAAAATATATTATAATATATATATATATATATATATATATATATATATATATATATATATATATATATATATTTCCCCCCCCCCCCACCAAAAATAATTTAAAAAAAAGGGGGGGGGGGGGGAATGGCCCTGCGTCTTATAAAGCGAATACTAATGAGCATTATGGAAGCGCTCATTAGTACCGAAGGACCGGGAAGCTCTGTACTCACCGCTTCCTTGTCCTCTGCTGTGGCTGTGCACAGCGCGAGGGCGCTCTGTGACCTCACGCTGTGCGCATCGGGTCACAGCACAGCCGCAGCAAAAAGAAGACAGAGCACGCTGGTGGTAAGGAGCAGCGGCGGCCAGGAGCAGGAGGGTTAAGTGTTTTTTTTAATTTTATTTGATCTGTGGCATGGGGGCTAATAAATGGCACTGGGGCTGACAAATGGCATGGGGGCTCATAATAGAGACTCCTAGATGGCTTGGGAAGGCTGATCTGAGGTATGGGGAGGCTGATCTGAGGTCTTACTAACATTGGGGGTCTGATCGAGGGTCTTATTAACATTGGGGGTCTGATTGGGGCTGTCAGAGGAGGTCTCATTAACATTGGGTGTCCGATTGCTGGCCTGATCTGAGGTCTAATGAAAAATATTTTTTTATTATTGTCCTCCTCTAAAACCTAGATGCGTCCTATCATGGGGTGAGTCTTATAAAGTGAAAAATACGATAAATGTTTAGTTAATTTATGTAAAGCCCGAGAGGGCTTAATTTTGTACAGCGATGGCTCTGCCGGTTCCGGTCGCTGGTCTTGGCGCGGTTTTCACGTTGATCTACATGTACAGAGATGGTGATTATCTGACAGTTTTATGACCATGATTCCCTCCCTGGACATACAGGTTTACATATTGTTGATATTACCTTGATGGCCAAGAAAAAATTTGTTTATTCACCAAATAGCAGCAACGTTTCAGTCCTCTCAATGGGACCTTTCTCAAGCAGTGTATATATAAATATGAATATATTTCTATATGCCAAATTAACGTGGAGGTTACCTGTATCAAAGGACTTGAAACTTTTAACTATGATAATTCCCTGGAATTACTGGTCGTGCCGTGCAAATTTCATAATGGAATATCACCATGTACATTATAAGCTATTTTGGTTAACGATAGCATTTAATGGATGTCCATGTGGTTCAGGATCAGAAACCTGACAGCTCTCTGGCAAACAACCAATTTAAGACAACCTTCTCATGGCTGTTGGACCACAAAAATACTTAGAATTATCATTTCCTATTATCAGGAGGATGCACAGAAGCTTACTTACAATATCTAGCCATTGATGAACTGCTACTGCAACTTGGGTCCCCAAAGGCTTGGTCAATACAAGGACATCTCCAGGTACTGCATTGTCTGGCCTGTGTGGATACAAGAGCAGAAAGAGTATGCCTCACATATAAATGTATCTGCCATATCTAAGTACAATGCAATGCCCAAGTCATTCCTCGCTCATCCCACTCTGATGCTTCTTGGGTTCGGCGCAGTTTTCTATTTTCTATCACGACACAGGAAACAGAAGCACTTAGTCAACGGCTGCTGTTGTGACAAACTTCAGTCAGGGGATTGATCGAGTGGTCACCCTTTCTGTATAGAGAGGGACCAGGAAGGAAAGACCAGATTGGGGACTTAGGCTACTTTCACACTTGCGTTTGGGGTTCCTCTTGTGAGATCCGTTTGAGGGCTCTCACAAGCGGCCCTGAACTGATCCGTTCATCCCCAATGCATTCTGAATGGATAAGGATCCGTTCAGAATGCATCAGTTTGGCTCCGTTCCGCCTCCATTCCGCTCTGGAGGCGGACACCAAACGGATCCGTCCTGACTTACAATGCAAGTCAATGGGGACGGATCCGTTTGACGTTGACACAATATGGTGCAATTGCAAACGGATCCGTCCCCAATTGACTTTCAATGTAAAGTCAGGAGTCCCTATTAATATACCATCGGATTGGAGTTTTCTCCAATCCGATGGTATATTTTAACTTGAAGCGTCCCCATCACCATGGGAACGCCTCTATTATAAAGTTCCAGCTAAATCAATTTGCATAAATAAATAATTGGGGTAAAGAGTATATATATCTAAGTTCCAGCAGAAGATTAACCCCTAAAATCACAATTTTAATGATATACTTTAAAAAAGATCCCACATGGGCCTCCTATACCAAAACAAAAAAATTACATACAAGATAATTGACTGATAATTAACATCCAGAAACTAAATGATATTACCTGGGGTGTGGGGAGAATGTATCCCTATGTCTGCCCCTATCCTAAGACCTCAGCCCAGAGGAGACTCCTGATGGTGGAGACCCCCTGTCCACGTTCCTAGACTAATGTCCCTACAGGGATAGGTACACAAAAAAAAATAAAAAATTTCCAGGAGTGCCCCGGGTATGAGGTAAGGCTAATAAGTTGACTATCGTATAAAACTTTACTGAATGTTACTGGATGTTACAAACACACAAAAAGAGTCAGGATTGATATGGTGGTCAAACATCTAACTCAAACAAAGTGTAGATATAGATAGTCGGGGTTGACAATATAGTCAGAGCACCTGAAATAACCTTGACGCGTTTCCCCCTAGTCAGTGCTATGGGATCATCAGGAGGTAAAAATAATAAAGACCCTAGTGGTCTATACAGTGCTGGTGTAACACAATATATACTGGGTTATAGCCAGGTTACATAGCCAAATCATCGCTCTACATATAATTTATACAGGGGGTGCCATTCTAGGGCCAATCGACATATAGCGTGGCACCGCTCCAGACCAGCCACACACCACAGATATCATGTACGGCTATAATCTAGGTGCTGTGGTCCAAGTCCAGGAGGCCAGATAAGGATGTGTTCCACGTCCTGTAGGACAAAATAGTCATATGCCCACATGATGTGGGCATATGACTATTTTGTCCTACAGGACGTGGAACACATCCTTATCTGGCCTCCTGGACTTGGACCACAGCACCTAGATTATAGCCGCACATGATATCTGTGGTGTGTGGCTGGTCTGGAATGGTGCCACGCTAGATGTCGTTATTTTCAGGTGCTCTGACTATATTGTCAACCCTGAAGGTTTTCTAAGAGATGCTATCTTGGAGTACCTCAATGAAAATAAGCAAATAATATCAGTTTCTATGAGGAGGTAAGTTCTAGACTTGACAGCGGCGAATCAATGGATGTCGTATATCTGGACTTCTCCAAAGCATTTGACACTGTACCGCATAAAAGGTTAGTATATAAAATGAGAATGTTCAGACTGGGAGAAAATGTCTGTATGTGGGTAAGTAACTGGCTCAATGATAGAAAACAGAGGGTGGTTACTAGTGGTACACACTCAGGTCACTGTCACTAGTGCGGTACCACAGGGGTCAGTATTGGGCCCTATTCTCTTCAATATATTTATTAATGATCTTGTAGAAGGCTTGCACAGTAAAATATCGATTTTTGCAGATAACACTAAACTGTGTAAAGTAATTAATACGGAAGAGGACAGTATACTACTACAGAGGGATCTGGATAGATTAGAGGCTTGGGCAGATAAGGTTTAACACTGACAAATGTAAGGTTATGCACATGGGAAGGAATAATGCAAGTCACCCGTACATACTAAATGGTAAAACACTGGGTAACACTGAAATGGAAAAGGACCTAGGAATATTATTAAACAGCAAACTAAGCAGTGAAAACCAGTGTCAGGCAGCTGCTGCCAAGGCCAATAAGATAATGGGTTGCATCAGAAGGGGCATAGATGCCCGTGATGAGAACATAGTCCTGACACTTTACAAATCACTAGTCAGACCACACATGGAGTACTGTGTACAGTTCTGGGCTCCTGTGAACAAGGCAGACATAGCAGAGCTGGAGAGGGTTCAGAGGAGGGCAACTAAAGTAATAACTGGAATGGGGGGGACTACAGTACCCTGAAAGATTATCAAAATTAGGGTTATTCACTTTAGAAAAAAAAAAAAAAAAAAGACGACTGAGGGGAGATCTAATTACTATGTATAAATATATCAGGGGTCAGTACAGAGATCTATCCTATCATCTATTTATCCCCAGGACTGTGACGAGGGGACATCCTCTGCGTTTGGAGGAAAGAAGGTTTGTACACAAACATAGAAGAGGATTCTTTACGGTAAGAGCAGTTAGACTATGGAACTCTATGCGTGAGGAGGTGGTGATGAGCGGCCTGGATGTATTTCTGGAGTGTAATATTACAGGTTATAGCTACTAGAGATGGGTCGCTGAACACTGCATTTTCAGCACCGGAGCTACACTGAAATAGCTGATCACCAGGGGTGCGTGATGTGAGACCCCTGCCAACCATGTCTAGCCCGAGAATAGGCCATCAATTACAAAATCCTGGAAGATCCCTTTAAGGACTCACTCTCCAAGCTCATTTTGTTATTCTGTGGTTTTTAACTACATCACAGCTCTGCTGTTTTGTGTATGTATATATGTTTATCATTAGGGATGAGCGAATCGACTTCGGATGAAACATCTGAAGTAGATTCGCATAACACTTACCCGCATTTTTCGCCCTATAGGTTTTTGAGGAGGAAAATAAGAAAAAAAAACATATTTTGAACCAAAAGGTGTGCTTTGAACTAATGGTAGCCTGTGGCTGACACGGTTATTGGGGGGGGGGGGGGGTCTGTGGCCGACACTTACGGGGGGGGTCTGTGGCCGACACTTACGGGGGGGGTCTGTGGCCGACACTTACGGGGGGGGGTCTGTGGCCGACACTTACGGGGGGGGGTCTGTGGCCGACACTTACGGGGGGGGTCTGTGGCCGACACTTACGGGGGGGGTCTGTGGCCGACACTTACGGGGGGGGTCTGTGGCCGACACTTACGGGGGGGGTCTGTGGCCGACACTTACGGGGGGGGTCTGTGGCCGACACTTACGGGGGGGGTCTGTGGCCGACACTTACGGGGGGGGTCTGTGGCCGACACTTACGGGGGGGGTCTGTGGCCGACACTTACGGGGGGGGTCTGTGGCCGACACTTACGGGGGGGGTCTGTGGCCGACACTTACGGGGGGGGTCTGTGGCCGACACTTACGGGGGGGGTCTGTGGCCGACACTTACGGGGGGGGGGTCTGTGGCCGACACTTACGGGGGGGGTCTGTGGCCGACACTTACGGGGGGGGTCTGTGGCCGACACTTACGGGGGGGGTCTGTGGCCGACACTTACGGGGGGGGTCTGTGGCCGACACTTACGGGGGGGGTCTGTGGCCGACACTTACGGGGGGGGTCTGTGGCCGACACTTACGGGGGGGGGGGGTCTGTGGCCGACACTTACGGGGGGGGGGGGGGTCTGTGGCCGACACTGTTATGGGGGGGGTCTGTGGCTGACACTGTTATGGGGGGGTCTGTGGCTGACACTGTTATGGGGGGGTCTGAGGCTGACACTGTTATGGGGGGGGGTCTGTGGCTGACGCTGTTATGGGGGGGGTCTGTGGCTGACACTGTTATGGGGGGGTCTGTGGCTGACACTGTTATGGGGGCATGTGGATGGCATGACACTGCTATGGGGGGGGGGGGAATCTGTGCATGACAGATAAATAGCATCTTATGCTATTTGACATCCACAGATCCCCCCCTAACAGTGTCAGCCACTGTGAATGACCCCAAATACAGGGGGTGGGGGCTGGCATCTAACACTAGCTTTTAAATGGCAGTGGGGACCCAGTGCAGTCATTGTATTCCATTGCAACGGGCCCCGCTCACTGTACTAATGGTATTTACTGTAACTGCGGGCAATGGTTAACTATAGATATGTTCGATCTATCACTGAGCAGCCTGTACTTACGATCATAGCAAGCTGGAGGCAGGAGGCTGGGCGGGCGGGCACTGGCAGCGTAACTTCCTACGTCACATGCCTGCGCCGCCTGCTTCATTCATAAAGTGGGCGGAGCAGGCACGTGCCGTAGGAAGTTACGCTGCCAGTGCCCGCCCACCTGCCCAGCCTCCTGCCTGCTATGATCGTAAGTACAGGCTGCTCAGTGCTGGATCGAACATATCTATAGTTAAACATTGCCTGCAGTTACAGTAGATATGATTAGTACAGTGAGCGGGGCCCAGTGCAATAGAATACAGTGACTGCATCGGGCCCCGCTGCCATTACAAAACTAAAGGCCGGCCCCCAGCCCCTCCTCGCTGATGCACACGCCGGCCGCGCTGTGCAGCTTGCGGTCAGCGGTGCATCAGTGTAAAAATGGCAGCCTTTCCCCCATAAGACACACTGCCATTTTCCTCCCACTTTTAAAATATGGTAGTTTGAATACTGTACGGAGCGAGCGCTCCGTACAGTATTAGAATTAATTGGCTCCTATGAGCTGAAGTTATTACTTTGCAAAGTCTCACGAGACTTCGCATAATAACTTCATAAATCAATTTCTACTGTAAAAAAACATTTCCCGAACTCTGGTTCGGTTCCAAGTGGTAGCTTGGAACCGAACCAGAGTTCGGGAAATGTTTTTTTACAGTAGAAATTTGATTTATGAAGTTATTATGCGAAGTCTCGTGAGACTTTGCAAAGTAATAACTTCAGCTCATAGGAGCCAATTAATTCTAATACCGGACAGTATTCAAACAAAGTATTATGCAAATCGACTTTGCATGTTTCATCCGAAGTCGATTCGCTAATCTCTATTATACTATGCCTGAGGAAGAGACCCACGTTGTCTCAGAAGCTTGCTATGTAACATCACCACGTATTTTTGCTAGCCACTGAAGACTCTTGTTTCACTTGAGTGATAAAAACTTCACACAGAGCCAACATATTGAGGGACATTTATGTTGTGGCATAAAACAAAAAACAAAAAAAAAAAAAAAACGTCACATATTATGGCACACGTGGTACGTGTGCTATAATTTGCACCGCCTGCCGCATTTACTATAACTTTCTCAAGAAGTGGCAAAAGTTATAGTAGCTGTGGTAGACTTCAGTTTCTGGCAGGCACATGGCAGGACAGAGATGCGTCTGATTTAGGAATCTGCGTCTTAATAAATTAGGTGCATGTCACACCAGTGCAGGGTGATCAAGACTTGTGCATGGATGCGCCAGTCTTGTTAAAGGTCTCTCATTGTCCATTTTGTAACTACTGTAGACGTGTAACGACCGATGTATATCTGAAACAGATACAAAGGTAAAAAGGTAAAGGAACCATTTTCTTCTCTACCAAAAGCCCAGTGCTGGTAATACAAATGATGAACAGATTACACAACATTATATAACTGCCTCTGTGTACAACATCTAACTACATTGCTGACCTCAGAGTCATTAGGTGAAGGAATAGGAGGATGCAAATTCCACGTATGATCAACCAGATGTAAGCAAAGCACTTACATTTAAAAGGGATATTCCAGTTACATTAAGTTAACTACTATATACTGTAGATGCTAAGAAGATGAGAGGCAAAGAAAAAAAAAAAAAAATGTCCAAAAGTAGCTTTGATGTTAAGGGGTTAATTTACGTGCAAATACAACAGTTATTTACAGGCTTATTAAAAGGGGTATCCCGGTTACATTAAGTTCTCCCCAATCCACAGGACAGGGGATAGCTATTAGATTGTTGGGGGGCCTTACCGCTGGGAACCCCACCGATCATGAGAACAGGGACACCGTATCCACTGCACTCCCCTGAAGTGAATGGAGCAGCCAGTCAGGCGTGGACGCCATAATCTCTATGGAAGTTTCAGGGATAGCCGAGTACAGCTCTCACCTGTCTCCAGAATTCACATAGAAATGAATAAAGCGGCCGCACGGATTCCCAACCAGCCGCTTTGTTTATTTCAGGGGGCTGCAGGGGGTACTGGACCCCTGTTCTCATGGTCGCTGGGGGTCCTAGTGGTAGGATCCCCACCGCTCTAATAGTTATCCCCTATCCTATGGATAGGGGATAACTTAATGTAACTGGAATACCCCTTTAATAAGCCTGTAAATAACTGTTGTATTTGCACATAAATTTTGGAATTTTTTTCCTTTGCCTCTCGCATCTATATACCTTAGTTCCCAACCCCCCCCCCCCCCCCATAAAATTACCATTTTAGCATGTAGTTTATAAATAACTACAAGGAAAACTCTCCAGCTCTCTGGATCCGGCATTGCCAGACGGTACCGGAATAACCACCAGCCCCATTAACTATAATGGGGGTACAGTGGAGATCCAGCCTCTACCCAGCAAAGATGCCAGGATTCAGCCAGAAAAAAATATATAAATGTTGCTGGAAGGCTGTACTACATATGTGATGTGAAATTAGCCTAAGGGTCCATTCAGACGTCCGTAAGTGTTTTTCAGTCTGCAAATTGCGGGTCCGCAAAACATGGATACCAGCCATGTGTGTTTCTCATTTTGCGGACATGGCCGGCCCTATAATATAAATGCCTATTCTTGTCTGCGATTGCGGACCAGAATAGGACATACTTTATCTTTTTTGTAGGGCTGCGAAATGGAACTACTGAGGTGGACAGCACACGGTGTGCTGTCCGCATCTTTTGATGCCCCATTGAAATGAATGGGTCCGCATCAGTTTTGCAAGCTTCCAAAAATACGGACGTGAGAATGGACCCCAAGGTTAATCTTATAGGACGTTTATTAACTGTGGAAGACTACCTGGGTGAAAACCACAAAATTATGAGGAGAAAATACAAAATATGCAAATGTTGCCCTTGGTTGGATTGAAACTCAGGATTTCAGTGCTGAAAGGGAATAGGAAAAATCCAACACTGTGAAAAAAAAATATATATAGTATGGCAGCCACGTGATGATTCTTAATGAATCTGCCAACGAAATCCATAATAAATCATCAGATAGAGAAATTATTATGCGTCCTGATATAGCAGTAAACATATTTAAATATTGGATATACCCGAGTTGCAATATTTGGTATGAAAGCGAGATGGCTACAGAAGGGACGTCATGTATCTAGACAAAAGGAATTCCTTTGCTTTCGTTTTTCCGTGCTAGAGTATCCTAATTGCGTACACATGCATGGGGATAGACACTATGGAGATATACAGGGTGGGCCATTTATATGGATACACCTTAATAAAATGGGAATGGTTGGTGATATTAACTTCCTGTTTGTGGCACATTAGTATATGTGAGGGGGGAAACTTTTCAAGATGGGTGGTGACCATGGCGGCCATTTTGAAGTTGGCCATTTTGAATCCAACTTTTGTTTTTTCAATAGGAAGAGGGTCATGTGACACATCAAACTTATTGGGAATTTCACACAAAAAACAATGGTGTGCTTGGTTTTAACGTAACTTTATTCTTATATGAGTTATTTACAAGTTTCTCTTTGTTTACAGCCATTGACATGTCGCAGAGGTTAACACGTGAGGAGCGGATAGAAATTGTGTTGATGTCTGGTGAACGCAGTAACCGGGTCATTGCAGCAGATTTCAATGCAAGACACCCTACGAGACCACCCATCTCCCATGCTACAGTTAGCAAACTGCTTGCTAAGTTTCGGGAAACTAGTTCAGTGTTGGATTTGCCAAAATGTGGACGCATGAAATCTGTCTCTAATGAAGAAACATCAGTGGCTGTCCTAGCTTCATTCAGCAAGAGCCCACAGCGTAGCACTCGCCGCATGTCACTGGAGAGTGGCATTAGTCGAACATCCCTTCGGCGGATATTAGCTACAAATGGCACCCTTACAAACTCCAGCTACTGCAGCATCTCAACGAGGATGACCCAGATCTGCGCACTGAATTTGCAGAATGGGCAAAACAAAAATTGGAACAGGACCCTCAGTATACGCAGAAGATTTTGTTCAGTGATGAGGCAAACTTTTATGTGAATGGTGAAGTTAACAAAAAAAAACATTGCATAGATCCCTCCAAGACTGTTGGAACAAAAAAAATTGATGGTATGGTGTGGTAAATGGGGTACAAAGATAGTGGGGCCATTCTTCATCAATGGAAACCTCAAGGCCACTGGATATGCGAAATTGCTACATGATGATGTGTTTCCCTCTTTATGCACTGAAGCTGACACGTTCCCTGAGTTTTTCCAGCAAGATGGTGCACCACCACATTATGGGTGTCAGGTCCGAGCATTCCTAGATGAACAGTTTCCTGGAAAGTGGATTGGTCGTCGTGGGCCAGTTGAATGGCCCCCAAGGTCTCCCGATCTGACCCACTTAGACTTTTATCTTTGGGGTCATCTGAAGGCAATTGTCTATGCTGTGAAGATACGAGATGTGCAGCACCTGAAACTACGGATACTGGAAGCCTGTGCTAGCATTTCTCCTGCAGTGTTGCTATCAGTGTGTGAAGAGTGGGAGAAAAGGGTTGCATTGACAATCCAACACAATGGGCAGCACATTGAACACATTTTATAAGTGGTCAGAAACTTGTAAAAAAAGCATGAAAGAATAAAGTTACATTAAAACCAAGCACACCATTGTTTTTCTTGTGAAATTCCCAATAAGTTTGATGTGTCACATGACCCTCTTCCTATTGAAAAAACAAAAGTTGGATTCAAAATGGCCGACTTCAAAATGGCCGCCATGGTCACCACCCATCTTGAAAAGTTTCCCCCCCTTACATATACTAATGTGCCACAAACAGGAAGTTAATATCACCAACCATTCCCATTTTATTAAGGTGTATCCATATAAATGGCCCACCCTGTACATCACTTTGTTCAAACATGTCACAAGCCCATTGGCTCTTTGTATTTTTAGGCTGTAAGGGAGACACCAATGTTTTTGATAATAAAAGGAGTCTTCTACGATTTGGGGTCAGAGGAAGACTCAAATACCACCAAGAGTCATGTCTTCTCATTATTTTGCCCCTAGACTAAATTTAAAGATTTGGAGCATTGCAGACAACATGGTTAGATCCCTTGTTTAGTGATCATACAAAAATTCAACCATGACAGTCCCATTAAAAAATAAGAACTGATGTGAGTGAATATGTTCTGTGTACAAAGGTTTGGAATTTGATGTGGCTGTATAAATAACAATCCAATAGCAGACTTAATCTTGGCACAAGGCACTGAATGTACAGCCTTGTAATATCATACATTTAGCAACTCACATGATGAACTCATTAGGCTGACATACAGTTGTGGCAACTCCTCCAAGAACAACCCAAGGATTTAATACGGTCTGGCCTCCCGTAACAGAAGTCCCAGCTTCTTCTGCAGCATCCTTGAAGCCCTGAATGATGAGAGGCATCACCTTGTCTCTTTCCTAAAATACAAATACATACATATATGCAGATGACTAAATCCAGCTTTTTCTAGGACACTGCATGCATATTAATATTACTAGTGTACTGCGTTTATCACAAACCCAAAAATAAAGTATGTTTTGCCACTTAAGGATATCTTTAACCACTTATCGACATCTGTCACTTATACCATATTTTTTTGCTTTACAAGACGCACCTAGGTTTCAGAGGAGGAAAATTAGAATTTTTTTTTTCATCAGACCTCAGATACCTCCAATCTTCATCAAAGATCAGACCCCTTTATCAGCCCAACAATACCTAAATTAAACTTGCCTCCAATGCTCTTGACAGCGCCACCACTCTGCACATCCAGACACTCTTCCTGCACTCACCTCTCCCTGTTCTCTTCCAGGCCCGTGCTGCACTGTGACCTAATGACACACAGCGTCAGGTCATAGTGTGCTCACAAAGTCCTGATGCTGTACACAGTCAGGACCGCACAACGCCCGGAAAAGACCAGGGAGCAGTGAACACAGCCAGCGCTAGCAGCGCGCCCCCCCCCCACACACACACACAGCACCTCCTGCATACTAATGAGGGTTTTCATAATGGAAGTGCTCACTAATATTCACTTTATTAGACGTACTGACAGTTCTCCCCCCACCCCCCTCCCACTTTAGGAGGAAAAAAATACTTCTAATAAAGCAAAAAATATGGTATTTGGCACTGTAAGCAAGTACTTCATGATATATGCCTGGATGGAAGCTAGAGCAAAGGGGAATAACTTCAGCTAGAAAATGCCTAGCGGACATTTAGCATTGTGGCGTGATACAGTAAAACTTTTTTTCCTCAATTAGGGTACTTTCACACTTGCGGCAGAGGATTCAGGCAATACGGACGCAAACTGATGGCATTTGTCAGACGGATCCGGATCAGTCTCTCCAGTGTCATCCGGAAAAACGGATCCAGTGAAAAAAAAAAAATTGCATTTTTAAAAGGTCTGCGCATGCGCAGACCGGAAAGCCGGATCCGTTTTGCTGGAACACTTAATGCTGGATCAGGCACTAATACACTTCAATGTAAATTAATGCAGATTCCGGGAAGTGTTCAGTATTTTTGGCCGGAGAGAAAACTGCAGCATGCTGCGATTATTTTCTCCGTCCATAAAACGTAAGAGGGACTGAACTGATGCATCCTGAACGGATTTCTCTCCATTCAGAATGCATTAGGATAAAACTGATCAGTTTTTTCAGGTATTGAGCTCCTAGGACGGAACTCCATACCGGAAAACAAAAACACTAGTGTAAAAGTACCCTTATGCAACTAGTACGGCCATCCACATAAGTATGTTTCAGTGGCTTGCATGTCACCTACAGTGTATTATGAAAGTCTTCAGACTCTTTCACATTTTGTGATATTGCGGAAATTGAAAAAAATATTTTTTGCACTCAATGTTCAAAATCTTTTCTAATTTATTGAATAGGAAAAACTAAAATCTTACATGGACATAAGTATTTAGACCTTTTACTTAGAACTTTGCTGAAGCACCTTTGGCAGTGAGTCCAGTCTTCTTGGGTATGATGCCACAAGCTTTTCAGACCTGGATTTGGGGATTTTCTACTATTCTTCTCTGCAGATCTTTTCAAGTTCTATCAGGTTGGATGGGAACAGTCATTTTCAGGTGACGTTCCATTGGGTTGAAATCAGGACTCTAACTGGGCCACTCAAGGACATTCACAGAGTTGTCCCCAAGCCATTTCTGTGTTGTCTTGAGTGTATACTTACGGTTATTGTCTTGTTAAAAGATAAACCTTCAGCAGAGACTGAGGTCCATAGTAGGTTTTCATTAAGAATCTCTCTTAATGGAATATCTCCATTCAGATTTCCCTGAACCCTGTCCAGTCTCCCTGTCCCAGCTGCGGAAAAACACCCACACCCCATAATGCAGCCACTACCATGTTTCATTGTAGTGATGTACTGAGCAGGCGATAAGCAGTGCCTGGTTCCCTCCAGACATCACACTTAGAAATGATCCCAAAAAGTTCAGTCTTGGTTCATCAGACCAGGGAATCTTGTTTCTCACAGTATTTGGGTGCTTTTCTGCAAAGTTCCATGTGTCTGTTACTGAGAAGAGGCTCCTTTCTGGCCACTGTCATAAAGCCCAGATTGGTGGAGCGCTGCAGTGATGCTTGACCTTCTTTAAGTTTCTCCCTTCTGCACACTGGATCTTTGGAGCTCGGCCAGAGTGACAATTGGGTTCTTAGTCAATTCTTACCAAGGGCATAGGAAGAGTCCTAGTTGTTTCAGACTTCTTCCATTTAAGAATTATGGAGGTCGCTGTGCTCCTGGGAACTTTCAGTGCAGCAGAAATTCTTTGTACCCTTCTCCAGATCTGTGCCTCCACACAATATAGTCTCCGGGCTCTTCGGCCAGTGTTTTTCTCCTAATGGCTTGGTTTTTGCTCTGACATGCATTGCCAGATGTGAGACCTTCTATAGACAGAAAACATAGAAACATAGAATGTGTCGGCAGATAAGAACCATTTGGCCCATCTAGTCTGCCCAATATACTGAATACTATGGATAGCCCCCGGCCCTATCTTATATGAAGGATGGCCTTATGCCTATCCCATGCATGCTTAAACTCCTCCACTGTATTTGCAGCTACCACTTCTGCAGGAAGGCTATTCCATGCATCCACTACTCTCTCAGTAAAGTAATACTTCCTGATATTACTTTTAAACCTTTGCCCCTCTAATTTAAAACTATGTCCTCTTGTGGTAGTTTTTCTTCTTTTAAATATTCTCTAATCTTTTACCTTGTTGATTCCCTTTAAGTATTTAAAAGTTTCTATCATATCCCCTCTGTCTCGTCTTTCTTCCAAGCTATACATGTTAAGGTCCTTTAATCTTTCCTGGTAAGTTTTATCCTGCAATCCATGTACCAGTTTAGTAGCTCTTCTCTGAACTCTCTCCAAAGTATCAATATCCTTCTGGAGATATGGTCTCCAGTACTGAGCACAATACTCCAAATGAGGTCTCACTAGTGCTCTGTAGAGCGGCATGAGCACCTCCCTCTTTCTACTGGTAATGCCTCTCCCTATACACCCAAGCATTCTGCTAGCATTTCCTGCTGCTCTATGACATTGTCTGCCTACCTTTAAAAGGTGTTGTTTAAGTTATATTTATTGATGACCTATCCTCAGGATAGGTCATCAATATCAGAACGGCGGGGGTCCGACACCCGGCACCGCCGCCGATCAGCTGTTTGAAGAGAAGGCGCGCGCCGTGCCAGCGCTGCCTCCTCTTCATTGATTACCTTCTCACCATTGCATCTGCAGCAGTGAGCAGGTGTAATTACACCTAACCATCCCATTCATTTCAATGGTATGGATCGCTCCAATACAGCGATCTGTACCATTGAAATGAATGGGACGGCTTGGGTGTAATTACACCTGCTCACAGCGAGAAGGTAAACAATGAAGAGGAGGCAGCGCTGGCACGGCGCGCGCCTTCTCTTCAAACAGATGATCGGCGGCTTTGACGGGTGTCGGACGCCCGCCGATCTGATATTGAGGACCTATCCTGAGGATAGGTCATCAATAAATATAACTTGGACAACACCTTTAAGTCTTCTGAAATAATGACCCCTAAATCCCTTTCCTCAGATATTAAGGTTAGGACTTTATCACTGATTTTATATTCTGCTCCTGGGTTTTTACACCCCAGGTGCATTATCTTGCACTTATCAACATTAAATTTTAGTTGCCAGATTTTTCTTATTTGTATTAATTTTAGACAGCTGACCTAGAACCTCTTCCTCTGTAAAGACATATGCATCAAAAGATTCATTAGTCTTCCTCCATAACTGAGGTCCTTTTCCTTAATTTTCCTTTGTAAAAACTGAACAGAAGTAATCATTGAGGCAGTCAGCTAGTTCTTTATCTTCTTCCATATACCTTCCTTCTTTTGTTTTTTAATTTGTCAATTCCTTGTTTTATATAAATAAACAGGGCACTCAAGGAAACCGCGACCATGTATTTAAAGCAAACCTGAGCTTTTATTATTACTAAAACAGAAAAATAAAAACAGATAAATAAACAATGGATTTGTACTGTAGTCTTAAACTATAATGGGTAACAGATGTCTAATAGCAATATAGTATACAATTGGCTATCAAATATGGAGTAATGTTAGTATAGAATAATCGGTAATGTTGGAAGCAAATGATCGATATTCCAATCTAACACCATATATACAGTCCAATGGTTATGTTGGAAGCAAATGATCGATATTCCGATCTAACACCATATATTCGGTCCAATGATTATGAACAACCCGAAAAAGTCACTGATGGTCGATAAAGCTTGCCATTTATTATCGAGACCAAGACCAGATGTCCCACATTATCCTCCATCTGATACTGGAGCTTTATTAGTCTGGGTGTTGGAGCCTGAGAGTTTGGGCCGGGACTCAGGCTTGCTACATTGTTTGGGGAAAAAGCACGTGGATTTCTGCTTCACCCAAGGACTTATATGCTGCAGCCTGGTGTGAACAAACACCAGACGCAAGGGGACTGGGCATCTCCACCAGAGGCATCAGACCTGCGGCAGCACTCCTTGGCATACTGGACTTCAACTTTGACAAGTCTACAATAGAGTTGTGTCTAATCTAACTCAAAAAAGATTTGCTGAATTGACGGCTCCAGACCTATACCTACTCCACTGGCAGAGCTCTCTCATAGAGGACGCCGATCCTCATTCACGCGAATACCAAGTGAAAATCCTGTGAGTATATTTTATCCGCAAGGCGAGATTGGTGCTTTTACATACTACACCATAGTGCGGTTTCTCTACCATAGAGCTCCGATAGAGGACATCTACAAGATCTTATTCACGCGTTGGACAAGTGGAGTTCTAGCCGTCTTCAATCTCCCGACTAAATAGTGCTGTATTACCAAAAGCATATCCGGGGAGTGAGAACACCTCAAGGTTTTGATGAAAATTTCGGATAAATATTTGGTCGATTATAAGGTAAAGAAATATTCTAACTTGCAAGTTATTAAGTAGCGGGACGCCGCTACCCACGCTGCTTCGGCAGGACGCCGCTGTAATCAATTGTGTGACATCTGGTCTTGGTCTCGATAATAAATGGCAAGCTTTATCGACCATCAGTGACTTTTTCAGGTTGTTCATAATCATTGGACCGAATATATGGTGTTAGATCGGAATATCGATCATTTGCTTCCAACATAACCATTGGACTGTATATATGGTGCTAGATTGGAGTATCGATCATTTGCTTCCAACATTACCGATTATTCTATACTAACATTACTCCATATTTGATAGCCAATTGTATACTATATTGCTATTAGACATCTGTTACCCATTATAGTTTAAGACTACAGTACAAATCCATTGTTTATTTATCTGTTTTTATTTTTCTGTTTTAGTAATAATAAAAGCTCAGGATTGCTTTAAATACATGGTCGCGGTTTCCTTGAGTGCCCTGTTTATTTATATTATACGTTTTATTGTATTGAGTGAGTGGTCTCAATTTACAGGAGCACCTGGTGGTGTTCATTGCCCCTAGTGCGACATCTTACCTATTATTTAATTCCTTGTTTTAGTTTCCTTTTTTCATTTATGTATCTGAAGGGGGGTGTCTTTCCAAATCATGTCCAATCAACTGAATTTAGCACAGGTGGTCTCCAATCAAAGTGTTCCTTTTTAATAAATTTGCAAACATTTCTAAAATTATGTTTTCACTTTCTCATTAAGGGAGACTTAAGTGCAGACTGATGGTGGAAAACACTATTTATTATTATTTTTTTTTATTTTTAGTACAAAGCCACAACATAAAATGTGAAAAGGTCTGAAAACTTTCCGAATGCATTGCATCTAGTGCTGTCAGATGTTTGGAGAAGTCACAACTCAAATATTCTTCTGGTCTCATTGCCCTACCCCTAACTGGTACATCCTGGACTACTTGTGTACTGCAAAACAGTGGTCACACAATTGTTCTTCTGTTTCAAGTTCATATCCCAACCCCCTTTTTATTGAAGCTACGCTTAAGTGGATCGTTCACCAAGTTCATGCTGCTCCATCTGAGGACAGTAAAGCATGGTTTTGGGAATTTTGATTAACAGGTTTGACTGGTGTCACTTACTAGTTAATCTGAAGTAGTTTTCATAAAAATCACTGTCCATCAGCTGCAGAGTGAGCCAGTGCTGGAGTCCTCTGAATGCTGTGTGCGCGCTCACGAGTCCTTAATATTCATGAGCTGCCGCCTCCTCTCACCCACCTGCCTCTGATTTACAGCTTTCTCCCTATGCACAGTATAGGAAGAAAGAGGTCAATGGACCGTAGGAGGGCAACCTTCTGTTCATGAATCCGAGGACTCAGTGCTTGGCATGCATTACATCTGATAAACAGTGATTTTTTGGGAAACTACTTCAAGGTAACAAGTAAATGACAGCACAGGAATTAGGGACTCCAACTACTTTATGCTGCTGTCAGGTTAGGCAGCATAAACATTGTGGCATATTCTTTTTAAATGGGTTTTCCCAAGACTTAAGTAATCAATATCACATTGGCAAAAGTCTGACAGCTGTTGTCACAAGCTACATAGCAAGGCACCGGAACTACCAGGCAACATCCACCGTGAAGTGCCTGGTTACTGTAACGCTGCTCCCTGCACTCCTGCCAAACTCCTGGTACTCCTAAATGGGAGCAATGCTGCAGTAAGTAGCTCTGTCCACAACATAGAGTAGATGAAGCTGTATAGCTCTGGTACCCATTTCCAGCGCCAGAGTTACAGAGTACCCCGCCAATGTGATATTGAGGATCTATTAATATGTAGGTCATGAATATAAAATCCGGGAGAACCTTTTTAATAATTGTGTGCCTCGCTCTCCATGACAGCACTGAACCTGACACAAATAAGAAGGGAACATGATGTCATCAGAACCTACAGTTCTAAAGCCCCAGGCTCTGTGGCTGTAACTTTAAAGCAATCGTGTATAAAGCATAGAAGGCATTTATAGATAGGGCTCTTTTACAATCTTTTTGGCATTTTGATATTGCCCATCTATTCTGCTTAGGACAATTATAGACAAGTTTTGTCTATTTCACTTATAAAAATAATACATACCCGATCAGTCAGTTTATTACTGACACCGAGAAGCATCAACATGTTGTCACATTCAGTTACCCCCATTGCATACAGGTCGCTCAATACATTTGCACAGGCTATTCTTCCCTGTAAAAAAATAAATATATATGTAAGGCTACTGGTTTTATTATGTATATTTATAGCTGGAGCATATGTCTAATTATTACTATAGCAGCAAATCACTGGCCTCAGTGGTATACAGCATGAGACCGCTGAGACAAGCGATTGGCTGCAGCCAGACAATGTTTGTCCAAGGAAAAGAAATAAGTGGCAGAACTGGATCAGAGGGGGCTAAGAAGGTAAGTTTAAAACGGGTTGTCTCAGATTTTGATGTTGATGACCTATCCTCAGAATAGGTCATCAATATCAAATTGTTGGGAGTCTGACACCCAGCACTCCCACCAATCAGCTGTTTCAAAAGGCAGTGGAGCTCTGGTGAGCGCCATGATATTAAAAAAATCGGTCACGTGGCCTAGGCGCAGCTCAGGTCCATTGAAGTGAATGTGGCTGATCTGCAATACCAAGCACAGCTGCTATATAATGGACAATGTTGTACTTTGTAAGCAGTGAGGAGGTCACAGCGCCTACAGGAGCCTCCACAAACAGCTGATCTGCAGGGGGTCCTGGTTGTTGGATAGGTCTTAAATATCAAAATCTCAGAAAATCCATTAAGAGGGGTTGTGTCAAGTTTTCACAGAATGGCACTATAGGAAAAAGTGCCATCCTATGTGCACTCCCACGGTCCCGGCCACCAGAGAGGACAGAGTTTTTCCTATAGTGTGCAAACACAACCATTGCTGATGGATTGCAGGGTGGCCATAACCATGGAAACGAGCAGTGTATAATGTGTTGGAAAAATGGATCCAGCCAGCAAAGGAGACAATATGGACAATCACAATATATTAGTAAGTGCCTGGTATTAACTTTCTCTACATGATAAATGTAATTTGCTGAAGTGAGACAGCCCCTGTAAACCTTTATCCTGTGGACAGGGCTCAATTTGTAGACTTTGCCTAACCCCTTTAATTGTTTTGATTATTTTATCAGGCTCACAGCAGTTTGCCTACATAAAAATAACATTGACAACCCCTTACAACGGAAAATGTCACGCTGCTAGTCATACTCTAGCATGGTAAATATGGTTGCACAGAAATCCTACCCCGTTTAATCTGCGGGTTAATGCAACCACAATTCAATGTCCTTTGGTGCGATTGTAGCATGTGACTAGAAGTCGCTGTGAAGGTCCTAGCCTAATAGATATACACAAACACTTATTGACCTACCATCATATAAGGGTCATCTACAATAGGATAAATATAGTCTGTAGTCTGAACGAGCGAAAGGCCACCATGTCTTAAGGGGATGACGCATGTGTCCATACCAATACCTATAAAAAGTAAAAATACAATTATGTTAAATTCATTCATTTTAAACTAAATTGTCTTTTTTTTTTAAATCAACAAATGTTTTTGCTGTTCATCTTTCATGAATTACAGGTAGGAGATATATCTATCTATATTATATCCATCTATATTATATATATATATATATATATATATATATATATAATATATATTCGGTTGTGATTTGCCGTCAAATTACAGAATTTTGAAGACTAGGGTAACGCTGTGATGAGAATGATTGAAGAGAGATTTAAGCTGACTTAATTATGTCAAAAACAAACAAACATTCTCATTGCTGTGGGTATCTTTGCATAATGGGGATGGCCAGTTTTAGGCTTTTAGGCTGTCAGGTAGCAACAAATTAACTGGCATTGAAGAAAAAAAAGGAGCAGAACAAAAATTTAACTAGTGCCAGATCAGTTACATGACACATCAATGGAGCCCAACAGTCCCATCTGTCCATCATGCTGGGAGTCATTTTACCAGACAGTATTGTGCTGCATGCTCCGCCATCTTGTTTGTTATTTTTTTATGGAATCTACACTGGAGACTCCTATTATATCCACTAAAGTAGGTGTAAATGTAGCCTAAAAACTTCAAACCGCCTCATTTTCTAGCAGCATAATTCAACTCAACTCTTCTTAGTAAGAACTACAGATACTTGGGATAAGTAGCTTCTCGTCAGGATTTTACTAGGCCATCAATAGCTGACTGTCTGGGGTCCAGCACTCTCTTCTGGGACCATACAGCTCCATTTGTCGTGAGGTGGGCTGAGCTCATTACTAAAAAACTGCTCCCATTCACTTCAATAGGAGCAGTGCTGCAGTATACAGCTCATATGTTTTGCAGTTCGCAAATTGCAGATCCGCAAAACAAGGATACTGGCGGTGTGCGTTCCACATTTTGTGGAATGCTCACGGCCAGCCTTATGATAGAAAAGCCTATTCTTGTCCGGTCAAGAATAGGACCTGCTCTTTCTCTCTTTGCCATGTCGCGGAACGGAAGTACGGATGCAGACAGTACGCTGTATGCAGTCCACATCTTTTGCGGCCCCACTGCGGCATCCATTCAGCAAAATGCTTGTGTAAATGCACCCTTAATCTCATTCACTTGAATGGAACGGAGCAGCAAAAAAATAAAATATTGATGACTAATCCTAAGTATAGGTCATTAGTTTTTAAACTGAAAAACTGTTTAATACAATGTAAATGGGACCCAAATGTCTCAAGACTAAATACATTTAATTCTATTAATCTTTCTTCATGCCCCTTATCAGTTTAGTCGCTCTTCTTTGTACTCTCTCCAGCTCCAGGGCATCTTTTCTATGGACTGGTGCAAAGAACTGAACTGCGTATTCCAGATGAGGCCGCACCAGCGCTTTGTAAAGTGGTAATATCACATGCCTGCCCCATGAGTCCATGCCTCGTTTAATGCATGACAATATCCGGATGGCCTTAGAAGCAGCTGATTGACATTGTATGCTGTAATTTAATCTACCATCCACAAGGACATCCAAATCCTTCTCTATAAGTGACTCTCCCAGTGCTACATCACCTAGGATATATGAAGCACAGAGATTATTACTACCAAGATGTATAACTTTACATTTATCTACATTGAACCTCATTTGCCAAGTTGATGCCCAATCACTCAGAGTGTTCAAGTCAGCTTGTAGTATATGGACATCTTCCATAGACTGCAGAGTACTGGTGCTATTACTCCCATCCTCGATATCATTAATAAATAAATTTAATAATAGAGGGCCCAGCACTGAACCTTGGGGTACACCACTTATAACCTGGGACCATTCTGAATAGGAATCATTGACCACAACTCTCTGGACACGGTCCTTCAGCCAGTTTTCAATCCAATTACAAACTATACTTTCCAAGCCTATAGACCTTACTTTACTTATTAAACGTCTATGAGGGACAGCATCAAAAGCCTTTGCAAAATCTCTATCCACAGCCGCGCCTCTGTCCAGGCTTCTACTTATCGCCTCATTATATTTTTTAAAAAAAGCCGCAATACAGGGACGGCCGAGCAACGGCCGTGTGCATGAGGCCTAAGGCTGAGTGGCAGCAATCAGTAACTCAAACCAGGATTCAGGGAGCTGCTCAGCAAGTACAATATAATGTGATGATCTATTATAGCTCTAATATATGCTCTAACTTAAAGAGCACCTGTCAGCATGATCAACCCTATTTAGAGTACATTTACACAATCGTATGTATTTTGCAGTCTGCAAAATGCAGATCTGTGAAATACAGATGCCATTCGTGTTGGATCAGTTTTTTTGTTTGTTTTTGTTTTCAGGTCCTGCTAATGTCTTTTGTTTTCTTTCTGCATCTATATGTCCTTTCTGCAACAGAACATGTCCTACACTTGGCCGCAATAGGTCCACAAAAGAAGAAAAAATATATATATATATATGTATTTTGCAGGCTGCAAAATACATACGCTCATGTGAATGCGCCCTAAACCAGGCATAGTGCCTGGTAGGGTTGATCATGCTTGTACCACTAGAGATATTACTTTAATATTTATGCAAATTAGTTAGTTGGAGCACAGAGGGGCTGGTTGTAGTGCTAGAAGCAGCGTTACAGCTAGTACCGGTACTCAATCCACTTCCATTTAATTGACAGAACAAGACATCTCAGCCATAGCGCAGAAGTCAAAGACAGGGCAAGATTAGAGGTCTTGTCCCATCAATCAAATTGGGGAGGCTTGTGTACCGAGCATGGGGGCGTAGCTGCACAGTTGCTTCTAGCACTACAGCCAGCTCCTCGGTGCTCCAACTAATTAATTTGCATAAATATAAAAAAGTTATGATATCTCTGCAGTGGTACATGCCAAAAAGAAAATAAAAATAATAATTTTAATCAACAGTATGCCTGGTTTAATAGGGTTGATCATGCTGACAGATGCTCTAGTGTCCCTAGAGATAGCTAGAAATCTCTGCAGAAATTCTAGAAATGAAACAGCGTCATAACTGCTGTCGAATGGTCAAAAGGCTCAGTCTGATTTCTGTTACCACTGACTTCTGTTGATAGACTCTCCAAATTGTTTGCCTATACAGTGATGCTTTCACCACCACAAATCACTAGGTACAGGTTGACCTTTAGTTTCTCAAGACTTAATCAATTTCATTAGGTACCCATACAAGTCAGTCTAAAGTTCATCAAAACAGACAACTCAACCAAAATGATTGTTAGTGGCGTAACATTTAACAACGGAGTGATTATTTCAGCCGACTGAAAACAGAAGGTTATTCACTGAAAAGAAAGTACAAAGAAAGATGGCTTGTGAAAGAAAGATAATTCGATGCTTTGTCCTTCGCCTGGCACCACTTAAAAGGGGTGCTGCAGTTTTTTCAAACTGATGATCTATCCTCTGGATAGATCAGCAGCATCTGATCGGCGGGGGTCCGACACCCAGGACCCCTGCCGATCAGCTTTTTGAGAAGGCAGCGGAGCTGGCAGTGGCGCCGCGGCCTTCACGCCGTTTACCGCAGGCCAGTGACGTCATGACTAGCATCACTGGCCTGGGCGGGGCTAAGCTCTGTTCACTTGAATGGAGCTTAGCCCCGCCCAGGCCAGTTGATACTAGTCGTGACATTACTGGGCCTGCGATAAACAGCGTGAAGGCTGCAGCACTACTGCTAGCTCCGCTGCCTTCTCCAACAGCTGATCAGCAGAAGTCCCGGGTGTCGGACCCCGCCGATCAGATGCTGATGATCTATCCAGAGGATAGATCATCAGTTTAAAAAAACTTGCAGAACCCTTTTAACATTTATGGCCACTATAAACAACTGTAGCAGCCAATATGGACTAATATCTACCTAATAAGGGCTCATGCACACAAACTTATCTTTTGGTCCGTGTCCATTCCTATTGCAGCCTGTATGCCGAACCATTAATTTCAATGGGGCAGCAAAAAAATATATATATAAAGTAGTAACACAGATAGAATGCTTTTATTTTGCGGATCTGTTTAGCGGACTGGGAAAACCATTTGATATACAGTCAGGTCCATAAATATTGGGACATCGACACAATTGCAGCCTGAAGTCTGGAACGTATAGACATCAGTCGCTGGGTTTCATCCCTGGTGATGCTCTGCCAGGCCTCTACTGCAACTGTCTTCAGTTCCTGCTTGTTCTTGGGGCATTTTCCCTTCAGCTTTGTCTTTAGCAAGTGAAATGCATGCTCAATCGGATTCAGGTCAGGTGATTGACTTGGCCATTGCATAACATTCCACTTCTTTCCCTTAAAAAACTCTTTGGTTGCTTTTGCAGTATGCTTTGGGTCATTGTCCAGCTGCACTGTGAAGCGCCGTCCAATGAGTTCTGAAGCATTTGGCTGAATATGAGCAGATAATATTGCCCGAAACACTTCAGAATTCATCCTGCTGCTTTTGTCAGCAGTCACATCAATAAATACAAGAGAACCAGTTCCATTGGCAGCCATACATGCCCACGCCATGACACTACCACCACCATGCTTCACTGATGAGGTGGTATGCTTAGAATCATGAGCAGTTCCTTTCCTTCTCCATACTCTTCTCTTCCCATCACTCTGGTACAAGTTGATCTTGGTCTCATCTGTCCATAGGATGTTGTTCCAGAACTGTGAAGGCTTTTTTAGATGTCGTTTGGCAAACTCTAATCTGGCCTTCCTGTTTTTGAGGCTCACCAATGGTTTACATCTTGTGGTGAACCCTCTGTATTCACTCTGGTGAAGTGTTCTCTTGATTGTTGACTTTGACACACATACACCTACCTCCTGGATAGTGATCTTAATCTGGCCAACTGTTGTGAAGGGTGTTTTCTTCACCAGGAAAGGAATTCTTCGGTCATCCACCACAGTTCTCCGTGGTCTTCCGGGTCTTTTGGTGTTGCTGAGCTCACTGGTGCATTCCTTCTTTTTAAGAATGTTCCAAACAGTTCTTTTGGCCACGCCTAATGTTTTTGCTATCTCTCTGATGGGTTTGTTTTGTTTTTTTAGCCTAATGATGGCTTGCTTCACTGATAGTGACAGCTCTTTGGATCTCATCTTGAGAGTTGACAGCAACAGATTCCAAATGCAAATAGCACACTTGAAATGAACTCTGGACCTTTTATCTGCTCATTGTAATTGGGATAATAAGGGAATAACACACACCTGGCCATGGAACAGCTGAGAAGCCAATTGTTCCATTACTTTTGGTCCCTTAACAAGTGGGAGGCACATATGCAAACTGTTGTAATTCCTACACCGTTTACCTGATTTGGATGTAAATACCCTCAAATTAAAGCTGACAGTCTGCAGTTAAAGCACATCCTGTTCGTTTCATTTCAAATCCATTGTGGTGGTGTATAGAGCAAAAAAATTCAGAATTGTGTCGATGTCCCAATATTTATGGACCTGACTGTATGTATATGAGAGAGACACAGATGCCTATGGACCAGATAAATACAAGATGTCCTTTTTGCATTACACACTAAACCAACTGTGTCAGAAAGACTGTGTAACCCGAGATTTAAATGGATTTTGTCACCTGTACGAAACAGTAGGCACCCGGAGCTTGCTCCACTGTGGGCGCCATCTTTAAAGACCCGACATCATGTACGGAAAATGTCAGGAATGTGTAAAAGGGGACGTCTCACTTCAGTAAATGGCATGTAGAGGAAGTTAATACAAGGCTCTTACTAATGTATTATTATCCATATTGCCTCCTTTTCTGGCTGGGTTCATTTTCCATCACATTATACACTGCTCGTATCCATGGGTTATTACCACAGCTGTGCATGCGTGCCCACATGGTCATCGCTGCTGGATTGCAGGGTGGTCATAACCCCTGGATACAAGCAGTGTATAATGTGATAGTAAAATGAATCCCGCCAGCAAAGGAGAGAATATGGACAATCACAATACATTAGTAAGTGCCTTTGTATTTACTTTCTCTACATGAAAGATGCCATTTGCTGAAGTGAGACAGCTCCTTTAAATCCCACCTTCATCCCCTGTGGGCACTGTATTTATATCAAATACATTTAGCTGGAGAGCCTCTAAGTATGCTTCAGTTTCTGGGCTTTTGTACACGTTGTAGACGGATGAACAGGTTCTCTAATCCCCATCAGACTGCTTTAACCTCTTGGCATGATGCCACACATATCCTGTTTCTTTTGTAAAGGCTGCTTTACAGGTAATCTTTCCTGTGTTTGCATCACTGTGCAAATACCTGGGTGGAAGGGCTGGCCACCATACAGCTCCTGCACAGGCCAATGCTTCTCATCTCTGCTGACAAAGCAAGCCGAGACAAAGGGTATCCTTAACAGTACCGAAAAGACAGAGCCATTAAACCAAAACCATTTTATTGTAGTGTGTGTATGTGTCAGGGTACTTTCACATTTGTGGCAGAGGATTCCGGCAGGCAGTTCCGGCTGACAAATGCATTGAAATACCTGATCCGTCTCTCTGTTGTCATCTGGAAAAACGGATCCGGTATTTATTTTTTTCACAGATTTAAAAGGTCTGCGCATGCGCGGACTGGAAGAACGGATCCGTCAATGCGGCAATTTCAATGCCGGATCCGGCATTCCGGCAAGTGTTCAGGATTTTTGGCCGGAGAGAAAAATGCAGCATGCTGCGGTATGTTCTCTGTCCTGAAATGGCAAAAAGACTGAACTGAAGACATCCTGAACGGATTGCTCTCCATTCAGAATGCATTAGGATAAAACTGATCAGTTATTTTCCGGTATTGAGCCCCTAGGATGGTACTCAATACCGGAAAACAAAAGCGCTAGTGTGAAAGTACCCTTACTTATAGCAAACAATGATATTTCATTCCTTATTTCTGCAGGCTACATTTGGAAATGTAAGAAGTCATCTGGTTGGTTGAAACTGACACTGCTTTTTAGGAGACTTTATGGCTGACGCTCACTGGAGAAGATTTACTAATGCTGTGTAACATTTAGACACTGCAAACACAGACAGTCTAAAAAGGAGGCAGATTTATTAACCCTTTCCCGACAGTTTTTTTTTTTTTTCACTTTTGTTTTTCCAGAACCACAATTTTATTTTTATTTTTTTTATATACGCCATATGAGAGCTAATTTTTGGCTGGACAAGTTCTACTTTTGAACGGCACCATTTTATAATATATATAATGTAGTGGGGGAAAAAAAATTCTAAAACGGGGTGGAATTGGTTAAAAGCACCATTCTGCCATTGTTTACGGGTTTAGTTTTTACGGAATTCCCTATGCAGTAAAAATTACTTGTTAGCTGTAATCTGTGGTTCAGTAGGATTACAGGGATAACAAATTTTATTGTTTCTGCTGTGTTTTAATACTGTAAACATGGCCTTTTTTTTGCAGGGCGATTTGTATTTTTAATTGATACCATTATTGGATGTTTAACTTTTTGATCACTTTTTATTTAATATGGTAGGTGAAGCGACCAAAAAACTGCGAATCGGCCATTTTTGATTTTTTTTCTGATACTCTGTTCACTGGTTGGGATAAATCTAATATTTAAAGCTGAGTGTATGTATGTCCGCTAAAGGAATCCGCACCGTTGCATTTACAATCACGAAATTTGGCACACAGGTAACATCAGGTGTCCGGGAAGGTTTTAGACCAGGTCTCAGCTCTCTAGGACGTTCCTGAGATATTCCCAAAAAATGCATTAGCCAATAGAAGCTTGGTCTCATGACCCTTATTAGCCAATAGAAGCTCGCAGGTCCTCCAGCCTCCACATACACAGTTTTACTCCAGGTTTCCATAACAACCCAGCCATTTATCTTCACTGCTGTAGGAGAGCTTTAAAGGAAATCTGTCACCAGGATAATCGCTATTGCAGTAAAGCCATGGCCTAATAGCACTTAGTACCTTATTTCCAGATGTGCCTTGTTCCAGCAATAGATGTTTTTATCCTCTGAAAATCCAGTTTATTTGTTATGCAAATGAGCCAGTAAGGTGTCCAGAGGGGCGTCACTCTTGCAGGAAGGAGCCATGACACGCCCCCTGCCACAATGTGTCCACCCTCAAAAGACCTAAAACCCCGCCCCAGGTCCCACCAAGCCACGCTCCTTATCTGATTAGGCCACGCCCCTCCCACTCCTGAGCCGAGGATTTAAAAAAAGAAGGTAAAAATCAACTTCTGTCAGCTGCAAAAGTAGGAGAGTGACTTTCTCCCTGCAGCTCACACTCAGACAGCACAGTGCTGCTGTCTTAGAGTAAGCTGTTCAAAAGGACACACCCCCGATCCAGTAAAGGCCACTGTTAAGGGGGAGGGCCCCTGTGGAGGTCGTTGTCAAGGGGGTGGTATGCTATGAAAGTCACTGTTAAAGGGGAAGGCTGCTGTAAAGGTCAAAGTTAAGGGGGTGGGCTGCTGTGGAGGTCCAATTTTAAGGGACGGGGTGCTGTAGAGGTCACTGTTATAGTGGATAGTGTTTATATCTTTTAACGACGCACAAACATTAAATGAAATAGATTAAATATACCCGAACGAAGCCGGGTCCTTCAGCTAGTATTTTTATATTTACAGTACAGGACATTTTTAGACCAGCGTCATTAATGATCTTTATTTTCTTATTTTTATTTGTAAAATAAAGAGGCGGTGGTGATTAGAAATTCGATATAATTTTTATTTTATATTTTGAAACTTTTCACACATTTTTATTTCCCCTTGGGGACTGTAACATGTGATTATCTTATTGTTTATATCATAGATTGCAACAGTTTACCAATGCAGTCTACATGAGTAAGAATCATATTATGGTATCCGAAACACGTGGACGCTACACTGTATTGTGTTATACTTGGATTTTATATACAGTATCTCAGAAACGTGAGTCCCCCCCTCACATTCTTGTAACTATTTTATTATATCTTTTCATGGGACAACACTGAAGATCTGACACAAAAAGTAGTCAGTGTACAGCTTGTATAACAGTGTAAATTAGATCTTCTAGATGTGCTGCCGCCAAATATCGATTCTGCATGGGGGCAAGCAATGGCATTAGAGATCATTACTCTCCATACTGTGAAGGTAGCAAACAATGATTTAGATGTCCGCACCAATGATCCTATTACCCTCGCTTAGTGTCTTTTATTCTAGGACTATCAGCATATACTACTTTTCCTTTGAAGTGGGATTGCAGATTTAGAAAGAAAAAAGCAATGGTTTAAAGAAAGACTGGCAACAAGAACCTGATGATAGAGTAAAACAGAGCGACATTCCTCCTTTCAGATGTGCACGTGAGCCATAATTACAGAGGACTGATGCTCTGGTCACAATTCCTCTTACAGGAACTTCAAACTGCAATGTAAAACATTGGATTTGCCAGTCTGCAAGACTTCATGGAAGCTCCTGAAAAACATTCTGGTGACTGCTCACAGGGAGAAACTTCCAAAAGCTTGCACTAACAAAATGGTTGTCTTTCTTTGAACGGAGAAGATGAGGAAATCTTATCCCATGATTCCATCTCTTTACTTGAATACCTTAAAGGGGGTATCCCATGAAAAACATTTATCACCTATCCACACGTAGGTAATAAATATATGGTTGCTGGGGCCCTGATCCATGAGCATTATGGAAACTGCAGAGTCCTGTATTCATCAGAACACTTTAAATCCCCGATCAGTTGGATAAAGTGAAAAATATTTACAGTGGGTTAACCCCTTTAAGGTTGGGAGTGGGACATCTCTTGCCTGGTCTCCACTGAAATAGAGCATCGAGGAAGACTGATGATCTTGTACCCTACCTCCCAGCCAAAGACTAAGCTGCTAAAAGGGGTTGTGCAGCCAGTACATATTGATGACCTATCCTCAGGATAGGTCAACAATATCTAATCAGTGGGGGTCCTACACCCGGCACCCCCGCTGATCAGCTGTCTGAAGAGGAGGCAACGCTCCATGCGAGTACTGCTTCCTCTTCAGTACACAACACGTCATCTCACCCTGTAGCAGTGCTCCAGACTAAAAATAAATACCTAGTAGCCATTGGCTCCTGAACTAAAAAATTTAGGAGCCATATTAAAACAGAATAAAATTTTGGTATCGTGACAACGCAACGCCGATTAGATCGGCGTAGGGTTGTTTCGATACCAAAATTTTGATTAGCTTTCGTCACCATAAAAAAGTATTGCGATACTCAATACCACGCAAAAAAAAAACACACCAAAAAAAAAATCCGCGTGCATGTCGCATTTTATGAAACGTTCAGCCCATAATACAACAGTCCTATCCTATTTTTTGGGGTGACAAGGTGACAAAAAAAAATGGCGAATCGCATGGTTTTTATTTATTTATTTCTGTTACGGCGGGTAGTTTGGACTTTTCGGACGCAGCGCTATGCAATATGTTTATTTATTTATTGTTTATATATTTTATATGTAAAATTGGGAAGGGGGGGGATTTAAATTTAATATTTTAGGGTACTTTCACACTAGCGTTTTTCATTTCCGGCATAGAGTTCCATCACAGGGGCTCTATACCGGAAAAGAACTGATCAGGCATATCCCCATGCATTCTGAATGGAGAGTAATCCGTTCAGTTTGCATCAGGATGTCTTCAGTTCAGTCATTTTGACTGATCAGGCAAAAGATAAAACCGTAGCATGCTTTTATCTCCGGCGAAAAAACCTAAAGACTTGCCTGAATGCCGCATCCGGCATTTTTCCTCATAGGAATGTATTAGTGCCAGATCCGGCATTCAAAATACTGGAATGCCGGATCCGTCCTTCCGGCCTGCGCAGATCGGTAAAAATGTGTAGAAAGATACAAGACGGATCCATCTGTCCGCATGACAAGCGAGAGATAGATTCGTTCTTGCAATGCATTTGTGAGATGGATCCGCGTCCGGATGCGTCTCACAAATGCTTTCAGTCACATCCAGATCGGCAGATCCGGCAGGCAGTTCCGACGACGGAACTGCCCGCCGGATCACACTGCCGCAAGTGTCAAAGTAGCCTTAGGCCCCTTTCACACGGGCGAGTATTCCGCGCGGATGCGATGTGTGAGTTGAACACATTGCACCCGCACTGAATCCCGACCCATTGATTTCTATGGGGCTGTTCACATGAGCGGTGATTTTCACGCATCACTTGTGCGTTGCGTGAAAATAGCAGCATGCTCCTCTTTGTGCGCTTTTCACGTAACGCAGGCCCCATATAAATGAATGGGGTTGCGTGAAACCCAAGCAAGTGCGGATGCGGTGCGATTTTCACGCACGGTTGCTAGGAGACGATCGGGATGGAGACCCGATCATTATTATTTTTCCTTATAACATGGTTATAAGGGAAAATAATAACATTCTGAATACAGAATGCATAGTAAAATAGCGCTGGAGGGGTTAAAAAATAAAATAAAAATTTAACTCACCTTAGTCCAGTTGATCGCGCAGCCCGGCTTCTCGTCTGTCTCCTTTGCTGAACAGGACCTGTGGTGAGCATTCATTGCAGGAACAGGACCTGTAGTGATGTCACTCCGGTCATTACATGGTCCATCACATGATCTTTTACCATGGTAATGGATCATGTGATGACCGGAGTGACGTCACCACAGGTCCTGTTCCTGCAATGAATGCTCACCACAGGTCCTGTTCAGCAAAGGAGACAGACGAGAAGCCGGGCTGCGCGATCAACTGGACTAAGGTGAGTTAAATTATATATATTTTTTTTTTAACCCCTTCAGCGCTATTTTACTATGCATTCTGTATTCAGAATGCTATTATTTTCCCTTATAACCATGTTATAAGGGAAAATAATACAATCTACAGAACACCGATCCCAAGCCCGAACTTCTGTGAAGAAGTTCAGGTTTGGGTACCAAACACGCGCGATTTTTCTCACGTGAGTGCAAAACGCATTACAATGTTTTGCGCATAACTGACCTGTTAATACAAATACAGGAGGCGTGTGCCAGAATCAAATAGCCGGCACCCGACCTCTATGACAGGGAGCAGCGATCCGCTGCAGTTAACCCCTCAGGTACCGCACCTGAAGGGTTAACTGCCGCTGATCGCAGCTCCCTGTCATAGAGGTCGGGTGCCAGCTATTTGATTCCGGCACCCGCCTCCTGTATTTGTATTAACAGGTCAGTTATCTTCATTGGTGGCGCAGTGGCCACAGCCCCTCCTCCTCCTGTCTCTCTTCTTATTGGCGGCGGCAGCAGCACAGGGGGGAGGGAGAGACTCCTTCTCCACTGCGCTGCTGAGAAGAATATCGGAGGCGGGGCAGAGAACTATCATCTCCTGTGCCCTGCCGCTGTATTCAACTGCAGAGCTGCGGCGGCGGGTCTAGTCGCAAATGGCGACAAGACTAAAAAGTCTTGTCGCCATTTGTAAATTCTAAGTCGCATTGGCGACCATTTTGGTCGCCATCTGGAGCCCTGTGTAGTTTTGATGTAGTATAATTACAAGTACTCACTTCATTCAAGAGGAGGCGGCGTTCAAAGCGTGCACTACTTCCTCTTCTTTACACTACCCCTCGTCTCAGAAACGCAGTGTAATTACACTGCACTTCTGAGATGATGGGCAGTGTAATGAAGAGGAAGTAGTGCTCACATGGTGCGCCGCCTCCTCTTCAAACAGATGACAGCCAGGGATGCTGAGTGTCGGTCCCCCACCGATCAGATATTGATGAGCTATCCTGAGGATGAGTGAAACAAAATGTGCTTCCTGGGACACATATTGGTTGGCAATATAGCTTAACACAGAATAATATAGAAGTATCACCAGTACACGGTGAGGATACTTGTAACTTCACATACAGACAAACCATTTCCATTTAACAGTCTATCCTAAAACTAAGGCCTTATGCACACGACCGTTCCGTTTTTTGCGGTCCGCAAAAAACAGAAGCCGGCCATGTGCCTTCCGCAATTTGCGGAACGGAAGGCCCATTGTAGAAATACCCATTCTATTGCTATTTTTTTTTTGAGGGGCCACGGAACGGTGCAACGGATGCAGGTATCACACGGAGTGCTGTCTGCATCCTTTGCGGCCCCATTGAAGTGAATGGGTCCACACCCGAGCAGCAAAAACTGCGGCTCTGATGCGGACTACAACAACGGTCGTGTGCATGAGGCCTAACCATTATTAGCAAAGCTTCTAAGAGTTCAAATTAATAAACCTATACTTAGGAAACAAAGCTATAAGGGGTTGTTTATTGGGGTCCTCAATATGCAGAGATGCTTTGTTGGTCTAGTGCATTTTCTTTTCCAAATAATGAGAATCTACTTGTCATTCCTGGTCAGTGCAGAAACAATATTAGCCTGGGAAGAAAACGGACCGTGATCAGTGATTCCTCCACGACTTTAAACGTTAGATTAATGTGGAGTAACGACACAAAACAGCAACAAGGAAAGAACTGTATAATAATACAAGAAATATACTTCTTTACCTATTTGAGAGGAAACAAAACGCATTAGCACTACTTACCCAACCTTGGCATAACTGCTCCAAGAAACTGCTCATCTTCCTGGAAGTGATTATCTTGCAAGGACTCCAGCAGTTTTTGCAAGACATCTTGAGGGACTTTGCAACCAGTGCCTTTAAGTTCTGCAAAGCGAGTCAGGCGGAAGCTTTTGTCAAGCTCGTAACTCTCTGGATTGAAGGACTCCCGGACAGACATGTTTTACAGACAGATTAATCTCCGTTTCTGTTTAGAGAACAATTCTGTTAGCTCCTTTATGGATTAACCTAGGCAGAGAAATTCAGAAGAAACAGTCTCATGTAAAGCTACTCTAGATAGAGAATTCAAAGACAGGTATTCATTTTGCCACAATTGTTCTACAAAAAAATAAAAAAAATATATATATATAATAATGAAGCGTTCAAGGATTATTTCCATCCAACTGTAAAATGGATTTCACGTTACTTGTACGTGGACAAACAAAAACATATTTGTGCTAAACTCCAAGCACTGATTAGGCAAGGAGTGGCTGCCATCATCAGCGTTCCAGAAAGGGATATTATGGCACACCATGATTTGTAACTTTTCAACCTTCAACATTTTTCTAAAGTGGTGATAAAAGAGGTGGGGCTTAGCAAAATGGGGTGGGCTTAGTGAGGCCCACCGGATTTATTATAACATGCCAGAAACTGGCAAATTATAGCTCAAGACTACGCATAACCCTGGCTGACAAAGATTTAAAGAGGACCTTTCATCACTCCTGACATGTCTGTTTTAATAGCTTCATGCATTCCCCGTGTAATAATTCTGGAGCATCTATTCTTATGGCTCTATGTTGTGCCATTCCTTTATTATTTCTACTAGAAGTTATGACTGAATTGCTATTAGCCTTCAGTAAGGGTACAGAGGGGTGGTAACCAGTTGGGGGGGGGGTCCCTGCACAGAATGACTCTATCCAATCAGTGCTGCCATTGTCAGACTGTGCAGGTACACACCCCCCAACTGGTTACCCCCTCTGTACCCTTACTGCAGACTGCTGCCAATTCATTCATAACCTCTAGTAGAAATAGAGGAATAGTACAACATAGAGCCATAAGAATAGATGCTCCAGAATGGTTATTACATGGGGAATGCATGAAGCTATTAAAACAGGAATGTCAGGAGTGGTGTTTAAGTTTCTGGCGCACAGAGGGCCAGAGATCAAACTCATTTATTAAAGGGATTATCCTCTGGATAGGTAATCATTATCTGATCGGTGAGGGTCTGATCAGCTGTTTGAAAAGGCACAAAAGCTTGCAGTAGCACCTAGGCTTTCTCCAGCTTTGCCTAAGCCATATTACGTCACGTTCATTGGTTATATAGACGCAGCTCAGCCTCATTGAAGTGAATGGGGCTGAGCTGCGATACCAAGCATAGCTACTATGCAATGCACAGCACTGTGCTTCGTGAGCAGAGAGACTGCCGTGGTGCTACTGCCTTTTCAAACAGCTGATCGGAGGAGTTCCCGGGTGTCAGACCCCCACAGATCAAATACCGAAGGTTAGGTCATCAATCAAAAAAAAATCCTGGAAAACCCCCTTTAAGAGGCTACATAGGCTCAACTTACTCCAGCACAGGGGATCAACAGTGGCATATAGGAATGCTAGTCTTGATAAATCTCCCGCATTGAGTTTTTACACAAACTATGTATTTGTCAATAAAAGTAAAAAAAAAAAAAAAAAAGATAAAATGCTTAGAATCGTGCTACAGTATACCACATCTGTCAAAGAGACCTAAAAACACTGAAGCAGGAAACTTTGTATCGGTCTCAAAACCTTTGGCCACTACTGTAGGTTAAAGTTTTTTTAGAAACTCTAGGTGAAGCCCTTTTTGTTAGGGAACTTCCATCTGAATTTATATACTCCCTCTCAAAACTTCTGAGTGACTAAGGCCCCTTTCACACAGGCGAGTATTCCGCGCGGATGCGATGCGCGAGTTGAACGCATTGCACCCGCACTGAATCCTGACCCATTAACTTCTATGGGGCTATGCACACGAGCAGTGATTTTCACGCATCACTTGTGCGTTGCGTGAAAATTGCAGCATGCTCCTCTTTGTGCGTTTTTCACGTAACGCAGGCCCCAATGAATGGGGTTGCGTGAAAATCGCAAGCATCCGCAAGCAAGTGCGGATGCGGTGCGATTTTCACGCACGGTTGCAAGGTGACGATCGGGATGGGGACCCGCTCATTATTATTTTCCCTTATAACATGGTTATAAGGGAAAATAATAGCATTCTTAATACAGAATGCATAGTAAAATAGGGCTGGAGGGGTTAAAAAATAAATAAAAAATAATTAAACTCCCCTTAATCCACTTGCTCACACATCCCGGCTTCTCTTCTGTCTTCTTTTTTGCTGTGTGCAGGAAAAGGACCTGTGGTGACGTCACTCCGGTCATCACATGGTCCGTCACATGATCTTTTACCATGGTGATGGACCATGTGATGACCGGAGTGACGTCACCACAGGTCCTTTTCCCGCATACAGCAAAAAAGAAGACAGAAGAGATGCCGGGCTGCACGAGCAAGTGGATTAAGATGAGTTAAAAAAATTTTTTTTTTTACCCCTCCAGCGCTATTGTACTATGCATTCTGTATTAAGAATGCTATTATTTTCCCTTATAACCATGTTATAAGGGAAAATAATACAATCTACAGAACACCGATCCCAAGCCCGAACTTCTGTGAAGAAGTTCGGGTTTGGGTACCAAACATGCGCGATTTTTCTCACGCGAGTGCAAAACGCATTACAATGTTTTGCACTCGCGCTGAAAAATCGCGCATGTTCCCGCAACGCACCCGCACCTTTTCCCGCAACGCCCGTGTGAAAGAGGCCTAAGGCTACTTTCACACTGGTGTTTTGGCTTTCCGTTTGAGAGATCCGTTCAGGGCTCTCACAAGCGGTCCAAAAACGGATCAGTTTTGCCCTAATGCATTTTGAATGGAAAAGGATCCGCTCAGAATGCATCAGTTTGCCTCCGTTCCATCACCATTCCGCTCTCGATGCGGACACCAAAACGCTGCTTGCAGCGTTTTGGTGTCCACCTGACGATGGAGGCAAACAGATCCATCCTGACACACAATGTAAGTGGATCCGACCCCCATTGATCCGTTTTCACCGACACAATATGGCACAATAGAAAACGGATCCAACCCCCATAGACTTTCAATGGTGTTCAAGACGGATCCGTTTTGGCTATGTTAAAGATAATACAAACTGATCCGTTCTGAACGGATGCAGACGGTTGTATTATCTGAACGGATCCGTCCAGGACGGATCCGCACAAAACGCGAGTGTGAAAGTAGCCTAAGGGGGTTTGGTCTGACTCCCTAGTATACAGTGCAGAAAACCAAATGTCCCGTCACTCTTCTAGCATACCTATAGACTTCCACTGGCGAGACCAACACTGATGAACAAACAAGGACTCTGATGACAAATGTCTATTAGAAAAGCCTCCTTCAGGTTTATGAAGCCATCACTAGGAGCCACATCAAATAGCGCCCACTGCGGCCTAATGTAACAATGAACCTAGAAATTAATGCTAAAAGTAAACAAGAAATAGGATTGTCCTCCCTGTCAGTCTGCAGCATTTTCTGCATTATCCCGACACAAACGGTTAGAAATCCAGCAAAGAACATGAGAGTTCATATGTTGCTGATCTACTCTTCCATTGGAAATGGACTAAGGAGGCAAGGCTTAATCTATTTGTCCTACAGAAAACACAGAGAGAGGCTCCTGCTTCAGCCAGGTGTCTCACAACCAGACATAGGACTGAGAGGAGGAAGAGGCCAAGCTTCTTGTACACAACGGATATTTATTTGTATATTTCTCAGTTTTAAAGTGTACCTTAATGTTCATAACTTCAAACATGTTCTAAATGTGCTGAAAATAAAACATTTTTTTATAGTTTTCCCACTAAAATAGGCACCTGACGTTCAGGTGTCTAGTGCACATTAGAATCCGTACTGCTGTGTACTAGGTCACTGAGTTTTGAGAAAACTTTTGCCATGTCATAGACATATGAAAAATTTTCATTGGTGGGGGTCTGAGCAGGACTATCCTCTCCTGCAGCAAGGAGAGAGAGAGAGAGAGAACAACATGCAAGTACTTCTCTCTCCTCGTTCAGGTGACATTCAGATTCCCACTGATTCAAACTTTTGATATATCTAGGACATATCAAAAGTTCTGTGAAAACTCAGGCTACTTTTACACTAGCGTTCGGGGTTCCGCTTGTGAGTTCCTTTTGAAGGCTCTCACAAGCGGCCCCAAACGGATCCGTACGGCCCCAATGCATTCTGAGTGGATGCGGATCCGCTCAGAATGCATCAGTCTGGCACCGTTTGGCCTCCGTTCCGCTCAGCAGGCAGACACCTGAACGCAGCTTGCAGCGTTCGGGTGTCCGCCTGGCCGTGAGGAGCCAAACGGATCCGTCCAGACTTACAATGTAAGTCAATGGGGACGGATCCGTTTGAAGTTGACACAATATGGTGCAATTTCAAACGGATCGGTTCCCCATTGACTTTCAATGCAAAGTCTGGACGGATCCGTCTGAACAACTTTCAGACTTAGATTTTTTTCTGAAATATAATGCAGACGGATCCGTTCTGAACGGATACCATCGTTTGCATTATAGGAGCAGATCCGTCTGTGCAGACACCAGACGGATCCGCTCCGAACGCAAGTGTGAAAGTAGCCTTACCTTTTTACTTATTGAATTACAACCTGAATATAGCTTTCCCCCTTATCTGAAGAGAGGTGCAGGCAAGGTAAAGATCTAATAACTTGGAGATCTATCTTTATGGTCTATGTGGTGTTCCGCCAACGTGGTTATTTCTATATCGGCAAAACAATTAGTCCCAGGCTTGTTTGCTTCAAGGAACATCTGAGATCTACTGAAACTTGGAATGGTGTTCTCGCTTGAGTAAATATGTTAGCGAATATCATGCCTATGATCCGAATGTTTTATAATTTGTTGGACAGTGTCAGGATGAGCTAGACACTTTTTACTTGTAAGAAGGGAAGCAGAATGGAATTTGAAATGTGAAGCTCTGGGTCCTTTGGGCCTTAATGATCAGAATGACGTGTTCTTTTTTGTAAATATCATAACGTGCAATATCATGTCATTTTATTCAAAGTATTATGATGTAGAAGGGGGTGTTATATGGAGTAGATAAGTCACCATGTTGAGTAGGCCAAGATGAAGCGGGGAGAAATGTGAAATGGCCATCGCCTGGTCCTAGCTTTTCATACCTCTGCCCAATGACTTTATTCCTTGATAAAAGATCTACATTGGTGAGTGTTGCATACTTTTGCTTCAATACTGTTTCATAAAACTAGAGTGGTGTGCCGAAGCACTGTGGTCCTAGAAACATAGAATGTGTCGGCAGATAAGAACCATTTGGCCCATCTAGTCTGCCCAATATATCTGAATCCTATTAATAGTCCCTGGCCCTATCTTATATGAAGGATAGCCTTATGCCTATCCCATGCATGCTTAAACCCCTTCACTGTATTTGCAGCTACCACTTCTGCAGGAAGGCTATTCCATGCATCCACTACTCTCTCAGTAAAGTAATACTTCCTTATATTACTTTTAAACCTTTGCCCCTCTAATTTAAAACTGTGTCCTCTTGTGGTAGTTTTTCTTCTTTTAAATATGCTCTCCTCCTTTACCGAGTTGATTCCCTTTATGTATTTAAAAGTTTCTATCATATCCCCTCTGTCTCTTCTTTCTTCCAAGCTATACATGTTAAGGTCCTTTAATCTTTCCTGGTAAGTTTTATCCTGCAATCCATGTACTAGTTTCGTAGCTCTTCTCTGAACTCTCTCTAGAGTATCTATATCCTTCTGGAGATATGGCCTCCAGTACTGCGCACAATACTCCAAGTGAGGTCTCACCAGTGTTCTGTACAGCGGCATAAGCACTTCACTCTTTCTACTGCTTATACCTCTCCCTATACATCCAAGCATTCTGCTGGCATTTCGTGCTGCCCTATTACATTGTCTTCCCACCTTTAAGTCTTCTGAAATAATTACTCCTAAATCCCTTTCCTCCGATACTGAGGTCAGGACTGTGTCAAATATTCTATATTCTGCCCTTGGGTTTTTACGCCCCAGGTGCATTATCTTGCACTTATCCACATTAAATTTCAGTTGCCAGAGTTCTGACCATTCTTCTAGTTTTCCTAAATCCTTTTCCATTTGGCGTTTCCCTCCAGGAACATCAACCCTGTTACATATCTTTATGTCATCAGCAAAAAGACAAACCTTACCATCGAGGCCTTTTGCAATATCACTTATGAAGATATTAAACAAAATTGGTCCCAGTACAGATCCCTGTGGAACCCCACTGGTAACATGACCTTGTTTTGAATGTTCTCCATTGACTACAACCCTCTGCTGTCTGTCACTCAGCCACTGCCTAATCCACTCAACAATATGGGAGTCCATGCTCAATGACTGCAGTTTATTGATAAGTCTTCTATGTGGGACAGTGTCAAAAGCCTTACTAAAATCTAGATATGCGATGTCTACTGCACCTCCACCGTCTATTATTTTAGTCACCCAGTCAAAAAAATCTATAAGATTTGTTTGACATGATCTCCCTGAAGTAAACCCATGTTGTTTTTCATCTTGCAATCCATGGGATTTTAGATGTTCCACAATCCTATCCTTTAATAGGGTTTCCATTAATTTGCCTGCTATTGATGTCAGACTCACTGGTCTATAGTTGCTCGATTCCTCCCTACTACCTTTCTTGTGAATGGGCACGACATTTGCCAATTTCCAATCTTCCGGGACGACTCCTGTTACTAATGATTGGTTAAATAAATCTGTTAACGGTTTTGCCAGCTCACCACTAAGCTCTTTTAATAATTTTGGGTGTATCTCATCAGGCCCCTGTGACTTATTTGTCTTCACTTTAGACAGCAAACTTAGAACATCTTCCTCTGTAAAGACACATGCATCAAACGATTTATTAGTCCTCCTTTCTAGTGGAGGTCCTTCTCCTTTTTCTTTTGTAAAAACTGAACAGAAGTATTCATTAAGGCAGTCGGCTAGCCCTTTCTTGATTTAAAGGGGTTGTGTCACTCATGGCATTTAAAGTTAATACAAGCCACTTACTAATGTATTATTATTATCCATATTGCTTCCTTTGCTAGCTATATTGAATTTTCTCTTTCATCATAAACACTGCTTGTTTCCATGGTTACAACCACCCTGCAATCCATCAGCAGTGGTCGTGCTTGCACACTATAAGGAAAAAGTGCAACCTGCTCTGGTGGCCGAGACTGTGGGAGTGCGCACAGTCCAGCTTTTTTAATTTTTTTAAATAATGTGCAAGCACAGCCACCGCTGCTGGATTACAGGGTGGTAATAACCATGGAAATAAACAGTGTATAAAAGTGATGGAAAACTTAATCTAGCCAGAAAAGGAAGAAATATGGACACACACAATACATTAGTAAGTGCCTGGTATTAAAAACTTTCTCTACATGATAAATGTTATTTGCGGAAGTGAGACAACCCCTTTAATGTTTAGCTAGCTTTAAAAACAGTACCTGGCTAATCCGGCTGTTACAGTTAATTTGGAAAGTCTTCAGACCCTATCCATTTTTTTTCACATTTTGTTAAGTTACGGTCTTGTACTAAGATAAAAACACAAGTTTTCTCTGATCATTCTGCACTCAATACCCCATAATTAGAAAATGAAAACAAAAATTTAAGAAAATGTTTAAAAATTTGTTAAAAAGGAAAGACTAAATTTTCGCGTAGACGCAAGTATTCGGATCCTTTGCTATGACACTTGAAATATAGCACTTGGGCCTTCCCGTTTCTCTTGATCATCTCTGGGATGTTTCTACACCTTGACGAGAGCCCCTGCCTATATAAGGTCTCATAGCTGACAACGCATATCAGTGAAAATCAAGCCATGAGGAGGCAACAACTGCCTGTACAGCCCAAAGACAGGATTGTGTGGAGGCACTGATCTGGAAAAGGGTACAAAAATATTCTGCTGCACTAAAAGTTTCCAACAGCACAGTGGCCTCCAAAATTCTTAAATGGAAGAAGTTTGGAACAACCAGGAACGTTCCTAGAGCTGGCTGCCCCTCCCAACTAAGTAATCGGGGGAAAAGGATCATAGTGGGAGAGGTGAACTAAAATCCAATGATCCTTCTGGCCGACCTCCAAAGATCCTGTTTGCAGATAGGAAAACTTCCATAATGTCATCCATCACTGCAGCACTTCACCAATCTAAGCTTTTTGGCAGAGTGGCCAGAAAGAAGCCTTGCCTCAGTATTGAAAGCCGATGTGGAATTTGTAAAAAGACACCTAAAAGGACTCTGACTGAGAAACAAGATTCTCTGGTCTGATGAAACCAAGATTAAACTTTTTATAGTCATGTCTGGAGGAAACCAGGCACTGCTCATCACTTGCCCTATACCATCCCTACAGTGAAGAATGGTGGTGGCAGCATCATGCTGTGGGGAAGTTTTTCAAGACTGGCTAGAGTTGAGGGAAAGTTGAATGGAGCAAAGCACAGATATTCTTAATGAAAATCTGATACAGAGTGCTTTGGACCTCAGACTGGGCTGCAGGTTCACCTTCCAACAAGACAAAGACCCTAAGCACACAGCTAAGACAACACATGAGTGGCTTAGGGACAACTCTGTGAATGTCCTTCAGTGGCCCAGTCAGAGCCCTGACTTCATCTCTGGAGAGACCTGAAAATGGCTGTCCACAACAGTCCCCATCTAACCAGAGCTTGAGAGGAACTGCAGAGAAGAATGGAAGAAAATCCCCCAATTCCAGGTGTGAGAAAATTGTGGCATCATACTCAAGAAGACTGGAGGCTGTAATCGCTGCCAAAGGTGCTTCAACTAAGTCCTGAGTAAAGGGTCTGAATAATTATGTCAATGCAAGACTTTTGTTTCATCTTTTCAATGAGGCTACTTTCACACTCTCGTTTGGTGCGGATCCGTCATGGATCTGCACAGACGGATCCTTTCAGATAATTCAACCGTCTGCATCCGCTCAGAACGGATCCGTTTGTATTATCTTTAACATAGCCAAGACGGATCCTTCTTGAACACCATTGAAAGTCAATGGAGGACGGATCAGTTTTCAATTGTGCCAGATTGTGTCATAGAAAACTGATCCGTCCCCATTGACTTACATTGTGTGTCAGAACGGATTTGTTTTGCTCAGTTTCGTCAGACGGACACCAAAATGCTGCCAGCAGCGTTTTGATGTCCCCCTCCAAAGCAGAATGGAGACAGAACTGAGGCAAATTGATGAATTCTGAGCGGATCCTTTTCCATTCAAAATGCATTAGGGCAAAACTGATCCGTTTTGGACCGCTTGTGAGAGCCCTGAACGGATCTCACTAACGGAAAGCCAAAACGCCAGTGTGAAAGTAGCTTAAATTAGCAGAGATTTTGAACATTCTGTTTTCACATTGTCATAATAAGTTATTGCAAGCAGATTGATGGGGAAAACCTGACTTATTTCAGCACAAGGCCACAACATAAAATGTTAAAGTGAAAGGATATGAAGACTTTCCAAATGCACTATACATAGCCTGAGATACATCCGAATAAAACAGCTGTGAGCTCAGCCAGTGTAGGAGAAAATGCTGGCAGGCTGTAGAGAGAAATAGATTCTCCTCTCCCTGCATAGCTGTACATGACTCCAGGAGGGGTGGTTACCATGGACCTCTGTGCATGTTATCACCTTCCATTCTATATCACTACAAGGAGAATGTGTGCTTTCGGTCACACACGCTGGGGTCACCCCATATGCCCAATAAGACCATTTACTGAAGCCATGACCCAGACATTTATTAGCATCCAGATCGTGGCATCAAAAAAGTCAAGCCAAACGCTTGCACCACACATACAAACATCAACAAAATAAAAAAATATAAATATTTGTACCTGATCTTTAGCGTAAAATATGCTGGTTGCTTCTCTAGCAATGCCTGTTTCAGCAATAATTATTATCACTAAACAGGGACAACTAATAGTAACATTTTTGCCATAAACAATCATTTTCAAATAAATAATTTAAAAATAAAAATATGAGTATGGCCAATCTCAGGGAGGCGTATTTAGGGCAAGAAATACACTTCAGAGGTGTTTACTGTCCTGAATGCTACTCCTATGTCATGGACCCACGGCATTATCATGATTTATAATGCAGTGTGTTCCTGCCTGACCTCAACCCTAATGATTTGCGCTAACAGCAATATGTGAATACAATTTATTAGATGTGTCACGAACCAGCAGGTGTGAACCCACTGTGCCACGTGTCCCACCTCCTCTAAGTGAACCTCTGGATCTTCACAGTACCCCTGATGGTGGGGATAGACTTTCTCGAGGGGAACACCAGGTCGCTACCTCTTGAGGAGGATAGGCACACGAGGCAGCTGGTCCTGGCGGACCAGAAGGTACCCGAGAAAGGTACCAGAGGTGCAGGACAGAAGTGTAGTCAGACAGGCAAGAGGTCGGGGCAGGTGGCACAGGTACAGGTCACGCAATCCGGGTCGGCAACAGGAGAGTCAAGGCAAGCAGATAGGGATCTAACAGGTAGCAGAGTCCAGGAATATAGATACGAGTCAGGAACACTAGTGGAAACAAGGAACCTTAGCAGGACACAAGGACCTTGACACAGGCATCTGGGAAGGGGGCTGAGCCAAATTATATATGTGCAGGAGGGCTAGGATAGGTCAGCGAGGTCACATGACCAAACCCATAAAGCCCAGGAAGTGAAACACGCCGGCCCTTAAGGAAGTGCTACAGGAAACAAGCAGCAAGAATGCTGTGGCCAGGGCTGTGTAGTGGATCCCAGAACAACAGCACCCACGCAGACAGAGCCCAGGACTGCAACAGTGAATGGGAAGCAACGGAAGCAGATCACCGCTGAACACGGCGGTAAGCAGCTGTTACAGTACTCACCCCTTACACCCCCCTCTTCTTGAGTCCACGACGAGACAAACTTCTCAATCAAGCTTGGAGCATGAATGTTTTCCGCTGGTTCCCAAGACTTCTCTTCAGGACCAAAGCCCTTCCAGTCCACAAGATAGTAGGTCTTCTTACTGCGCTTCTTGATGTCCAGGATGTCTTTGACCTCAAATGTCTCGTCAGAATCTTCAGATACCGGAGTTGGAGTAGAAGGAGCTGTCGAGAAGCGATTAAGAACTACTCGTTTTAGCAAGGACATGTGGAAGGCATTAGGAATATGCAGAGAAAGAGGCAGACGTAACTTATGTCACTTT